>NW_028256652.1:0-600000 GCF_048593485.1 Apis florea | reverse complement strand
AATTTACATATATTGAATCCCATTGGAGCAATGCATCGATGTATTTAAAAAAGTAATAATTAGATTCTGTTGTGTGAAGTTTAATAACGATGCGCCAAATATTTGGCAAGATATAACAATCTCATAATAACAATTCGATACGTATTTTCTTGCTTGAATTTGAAATTTTAATTAGATAAAATACGAGAAAGAAAGGGAGAAGATGAAGAATTATCCTACATTATAATAAATTCCATTTCCCCCTTAGCTTCGATTTATTCCTTGAGAAATCGGCAGGAAAAATAATTCTCATCGTTGAAGTAATATCTAAATTTTATATATAATATAAAATATTCTTGGAATAAATTTTTGATAATTAAATCGATAAAATAAAAAAGTATTCGAAAAATTACAACATCATAGATCGTAAAAAAATATCACAATTTCAATTATCATTATTCCATATACGTTATTACGCTCGTTATTATGTTCGATTCACTCTACTCTCTTCCGACCTCCAGAAATACAAACGACGAGCCCGCGTTAATCCACGAAAGTAAACACGATTCGCCGAAAATTAAGCGTCATTTCGTTACGGGAAACCGAAGCGAGCGGACGTCGAAACAATCTTGGTGAATAATTCGATTTTCAACGCGCAAGTTGAGGCCGTATCAGAGGGTTCCAGCTTCGTTGATCGACTTCCGGCATGCTGGTCGCCGCGAACCGGACCTGCTGCTGCACGCCTCGATAACCTTTCCGTGGCTTTCGTGGGAGAAATTACGATCCCCCGGCCGATCGTGATTTAATTACGGATGCCCTGGATGGGCGTTAAAACAGACCTTTCCTCCTTTCGAGACGCTTGGTCCACGTGAGAACTTCGGAAGATTGGCATCGTCGAGAAATCTGGTTTCACGCAGCCGGTATTCAAGAACGTGGAAGCCAGGCGAGATTAAGGTGGAACGAGGTAAGTGGTTTTTGATTCTTACGTTCGTAGTTGCGTACGTGATGGTTTCGGTTTTTCTTTTTCTTTTTTTTAAACGTGAGTAAAAATTAGAAAAGATACGAGAGAAAATGATACGTTTGAAAGATAAAGGTAGATATATTTGTGTTTTATATATATATATATATGTGTGTATAGTTTTCGAGAAATATTGATATTTATTGAGAGGCGTGAAATTTTGCGTTATTAATTTCTTTATGATACGTTGTGAAAAAGTGAATGTAAAAGATTGTGTGACTCGCTCGGTGATTTTTATTTAAATCGGAAGAAAATATGCACGTATCTAAATGTTAATGCATTACAAAGAATTGCATCGTGTATTTATTGTTATATCATAACAACGTAGAAAATATAGTAATAATATAACAATATAAATGATGAAATTAATAGTTTAAGGGAATTGAAAATATTATTTATATTTTTATTATTCGTAGTATTCGATTAAAGTAGAGAAAGTAATAAATTCAAGATGATACGATACGTTAATCGAACCAATTAGAAATTTATAACGACTTTGATATTTTATCACGGAATAAATTTGCGGTTAATTATCTCTTTTTCGTGTGAACATTCTTTTTTTTTTTTTTCAGCATAGAAAATTCTTCTTTCCCTCCCATTTTTATGATCAAAGTCACTTCTTCTAATACCTTAACCAGAACGTAGAATTTTCTTCGGTTTAATTACGGGGTTTTGGTCGTTTTATGGAGGAATTGCAGAGTCGGCGAATCACCACCATCGTTAGGATTTCCTTTACGAGCTACTGTAACCTTTCATAAAACGTGAGGCCAGGCATGATGGAACGGATGCTATCGGCTCGTTTTATTTTATCTCTCTTCTGAGGATCCTTCAGTGTTGGCATTAACGCTTTTACAATGATTTTTTACGTGTCTGCTCTTGAGCAGAAATTGAGATATGAGTATTAATGGCTCAAATTAATTACTTTTTTATTTTAACGTTTTGTTTATTAACTTATTTATTAGCTTTTCTTTTTTCACAATTTCAAATTTTTATTTTTAGAACGGTCATCTTAACGTAATTACATTTTCCAAATAGTAAAATCGATTAAAATTTTCAATTTTTATTTCAAAACAACAACAATAATAATAATAATAATAATAACTCTGCGAGTCATTTGGTCGTAAAATCTCTCGTAAATAAAAAAAAAAAAAACAAAAACAAATGAATGATAAATAAAAATCTAATAAACAATGATTAAAAAACGAGTAATAAATAAAAAATTTTTACACAGTGAAAATTCGAATTGAAATCGTTAAGTATTTCGCAAGCAAGAAGCTCGTAGATTTTCGCATTAATGAAAAAAGAAAAAAAAAAAAAAAAGGAAAGAGAGAGCGCTTTCGTCGGTCAGAAATATTTATCATTTATTTGTAAAAACCAGGGTGTAAAGACACATTTTTCTCGCTTTTCGAGATAAAATTTTCTTCGGTTCATGTACCCCAGCGCGAAATATCTCCCGGAATGTGTTATACGGCCCTTAAATACGGACAATTTATTTCTTCCGTTCTTCTCGGGCAAAATAAAATACGTATCGTACGATGAATACACGCTTTTATAACACTTTGCCATGTTGGCAAGCGTAACAAGAGCTTTAAAACGGAGAGCGTTAAGAAACGAATTGCCGTCAAAGTTAATATTGCGATAAACGGTCAAGATTCTGAATGGAACACAATCTAATATAACCTAATCTTATCTATACTTGATAAAGAACGTTTAGATAATTTTATTTCCATTCCAAAAAGAATAGAATTTCGTTCGAGTTTAAAGAGAAAAAAATTTTATAAAAACGTGAAATAGTAAACGAATATAAATTCGAGAAAGTTAGAATTTTTTTTTTGTGTGTGTTTTCGAAAAATCGAGCAATTGCTTATTTCTTTTTTTATCTCGTGTTTCAACATTATATTCAAGATAATATAAAAAGGGATTGATAAAGAAAATATTGTGAAAACGCAATAAATAATATACTGGCGAATTTGGTTTTGTCCAAAGTTCGAGTAACTTTGCTCGATCTATCTATAATTATCACGAAACGGAACACGTGTAACCTCATGCACGTCAATTTGGATTTGCAAGGATCGATATAGAGCGAAATGCACATGCTACGATGTTACATTACCTCGAAGTTGTAGAGTTTGAAGTTTACGTGGGATTTACGGTAGTCGGCGTAGATCATCCAAGTTTTGAACACGATACGAAATTTCGAATTCGTAAAACTGTCCATAAATCTCATTTTTTATCGTGCTGGTCGATTTAGAAAAAAAGAAAAAGGCTGATACCGATTCAAATTTTTAGTTGCGTTGTTGGTATTTAGAGATACTTGATCCATTTATTGGAATTACAATTATATAATTATTGTAGAAATTATTGTCTTTTTTTTTTAAATAATTTTAAAAAATTTGTCCTCTTATTAGAAATTAGAACTATTTTACAATTTTTGTAAATGATATATATACTTTTAAAGAGCGCTACTTGTATGACTCCTCGCAATTCTCAAAACTCTTTCTCAACTACCGAAAGATCCATAATTCCTTGAAAGATCCTTAAGACCTTTATTGTGATTCTTAGAAATCTAGAAGCTATTACGTTGGAGATTTCACAGAGACTCGGTTCAAATATTCTCCAAGACTTTGAAATTTCTAAGATATATATATTCTTCCTCCATCTTATATTCTCTTATTGATAAAAAATTATTCTTCCACGATTTATGAGAATGATTCGTACAATTTTTCCCACTCCTCCATTTCGCTCTCACTTCCATAATTCGAACGAATATTTTTACGAATCGATAAACTGGAGCACACGACGCAAAGTAAACACGTGAAAGCCGAACGTCGTGAACATTGATCCCGAAAACCGATTCGAGCGGGTTCGTGGGCATCGTGTCCGTGCGCGATACATCTTGTTAACGTTCTATTCATACCGTGTACCCACCACGATAACCGCATTGCATCGGCCCTTTCGCGTACACCGGAACACCGATAAAGGATTTTTATCCCGGTACCGACATCCCCCGCGATTGTGTTCAAGAGGCATGACGAGGCATGGACACATACGTGTATCGTTAAAGGTGGACACACGTCGAATCCTCGATTTCGATCTCGAGAGCCGGGCCCTAATGGACGCGCGTGACTAACCGTTTCCTAACGCGGCACGATGTCAAAGCGTGGTTGACGCGAGTCGAAACCGCTCTCCCCGCGTTTCTTATATTACACACGCTCACCTCTGCGCTTCCCACTTGTTGAAAGCTGAATAAGATTGGGAAAAATTGGAATGGAAAGAAGATGGTGAAATGAAAATTCGTTCGAGCGAAACTGATTATCTGGGGCAAAGATTTGTATTTAAAAAAGGTTGATGATACTTTACTAGGCGTGATGATTGTATGCGGGAAAGTAATTGTACGGCTTAGGAAGGGGTAGATTGAAGTTTGATTAGAAAATGGTGGTTGTATAAGTCGAATTGATTAAATGCCCGTTGGGGATCGCGGTAAACAGGTGTTCGCTAAATTCTGAGAACCAGTGTATGGACGGGAAGAGTGCAGTTTGAGGGGAGCTTTGCTCGGCCCACTTCAAATAGCAAAACCTCTTCGATATTCCGGAATCCTTTCGAACTAAATTAATCCGAGTATTGTTCTGGTCGATTATTGCCTCTTTTCTACCTTCTAATTCAATATGAGAGAACACTTTTTAACTCGATATCCCATCCACCTTTCTTCGAGATCTACGATAACTCCACGCACACTTGCTATACACGAAATTCGCGTAACGATAATTAATAATCAATTCTTAACGTCCTTAAATCCATTCCCGATATAATAATCCACCATGAATGAAGCGTATACGATTGGTTAACTCCTCGGTTCAAAGACTCCAACCCTTAACGTTTTGAACCGTTAATGAATCGATTGCTAGACGAGGTGGAAAGCTCTTCCCCTGCAACCCAATTTCTCTCTCTCTCTCTCTCTCTCTCTTTCCATGGTATCTGGATCGTTGTCGACTGTTTTCGGCCGAAGTGGAGCGAGGATCGAGTCGTGCTGCAAAAAGGTTGCACTGTTCGAAAACGCACACGCGAAAAAAGAGAGGGGGCGGGGGGGAGAGGGAGGAGGAGGAGAAAAAGCGTGAAAGAGAGAAAAATCGCACTTGCACGACCTCTCGCGCTAATGAGTTCATTACAATCGGCTCGTGATCGTCGACTCGCGTCGTACACGCACGTGTGCTGCGTTTATGTGTGAGCCGATCGATAACCAAGGCGCCAATCAAATGATAACGAGCAGGCAAAACGCCTGCTGCTCCACGGTGCTATCATCGAGCAACGTGGAAAAAGAAAAAAAAAAAAAGGAAAAAAAAGGCTGGTGCACGCGAGCTTAATTGGGAGTGTGGAATTTCAGAGGCGTTAGCTAATTGCGAGATTCGCCCCTTCCCCCCCCCCCTCTCCTGGATTTCGATCGAGTCGCCTCGCGCTTCGTGCGGTTAGATCGCGGGGGTGGATTTCGGTTTGCGGTTCGTGTCTCTCTGAATGATTTTGCTTTTCTTGTTCTTCTTTTTTTAATTTTTACTCGTTTTTTCTCTCTTTCTCTCTGTTTTTCTTCTCTTTGGAGACGTTGATAAATACTTGTCTGCTTTGAGATTTGAAGTATTTTTTTGAAAATTAGATCGCGGGGGTGGATTTCGGTTTGCGGTTCGTGTCTCTCTGAATGATTTTGCTTTTCTTGTTCTTCTTTCTTTAATTTTTACTCGTTTTTTCTCTCTTTCTCTCTGTTTTTCTTCTGTGGTCTCTTTGGAGAAGTTGACAAATACTTGTCTGCTTTGAGATTTGAAGTATTTTTTTGAAAATTAGATCGCGGGGGTGGATTTCGGTTTGCGGTTCGTGTCTCTCTGAATGATTTTGCTTTTCTTGTTCTTCTTTCTTTAATTTTTACTCGTTTTTTCTCTCTTTCTTTGTTTTTCTTCTCTTTGGAGACGTTGATAAATACTTGTCTGCTTTGAGATTTGAAGTATTTTTTTGAAAATTAGATCGCGGGGGTGGATTTCGGTTTGCGGTTCGTGTCTCTCTGAATGATTTTGCTTTTCTTGTTCTTCTTTCTTTAATTTTTACTCGTTTTTTCTCTCTTTCTCTCTGTTTTCCTTCTGTGGAGAAGTTGATAAATACCTGTCTGCTTTGAGATTTGAAGTATTTTTTTGAAAATTAGATCGCGGGGATTTCGGTTTGCGGTTCGTGTCTCTCTGAATGATTTTGCTTTTCTTGTTCTTCTTTCTTTAATTTTTACTCGTTTTTTCTCTCTTTCTTTGTTTTTCTTCTCTTTGGAGACGTTGATAAATACTTGTCTGCTTTGAGATTTGGAGTATTTTTTTGAAAATTAGATCATCGAAGAGGGAGCATTGTGAAGTAATGGAGTTTTATCGGAGCATTCGTTCTCTTTTTTTTCTTCTTCTTCTTCTTTTGATCGAATTTTCAGAGGTTATCTGTTTAGACAAGCGTGATTAATTGATATTCGTTGTATAACAAGTAAAAAAATATTCGGCGGAACATACGTGAATGTGAATTAAACGGATGATATAGGTCAAGATGAAATGTGCTGATAAAAATGTTTGATTACTATAGCGAATATATATTCCTCGACTGTGTAATTAATTCCTAATAAATTTAACTTTTCAAAAATAATTAAATTGTAACAATTATGGAAATTAGAATAACCACGAAAGGAACGAATCGAAATAGCGTTGAAAATTATAAATTCACAGGTATGAAATAATAAATTTCACTCGTTATTTATTGGCCAAAAAGGTTTGCAAATGAACCATTATCGGTTCGTGTAACTCGCATTTAATCGTGTTGAACGAGGATTAATTAACGACCATTTCGTGAATTGATATTAAAATTGTGTGAATTGTTGATTCATAAACCCGTCATCCACCTAATGCAATAACCATAAGGGAAATGATAAAAGATTAATTCTTTCATCAATAGTTCATAAAACGCGTAAACCGTGGACGATGGATTAATCGTAGAACGAATCAATGTTGTTTTATCGCGGTTTATAACGCGTATCGTTAATTGCCTGCTCGGATGAAGTTTCTCTCTTCAATTTGCATCGCTATAATTGGTCTGCTATAAACGAACGATCGAAGAAACTCGAGAATCTTCACGCATCATTTGCACCCATGAATGTCAAGCTCGATTGGTTCGTAACCGTGAACAATCATGGCGCCAATCGAATCATTGTAAGAAGGCAAAACGAACATGTGAACATCTGCGGAGTTTATTAAGCGGTTGCAAGAAAAAAGAAAAAGGAAAAAGAAAGAAACAAAGTAAATAAGTTGAGTCAGCTTGTATTAACGAACGATTCATAATCATCGAGCAGCCTTTTGAAACGGAAATTTTCGTATATGGAAAACAAAATCCTTATAGAATCCAAATTTCGATCGTACGAAATTACATTATTCAATCTAACGATCCTTCAAACAAATATTGAAATTTCTTATCTCCAAAAATATCCACGAATGTATTAACAATGTCTTAATTAATATCGAAGAATTGATAAAATATTATTAACTCACGTTGCTTAAATAAATATATGAATGTGTCGAAAAAAAACCTTTAATAAGCTCTTTGATCTCGATTGGAGCGCGCAACGTCGAACTAAGACGTCAATTGAACGATAACGAAGAGCCGTCAACGCGAGCCGCCAATAAACGTCGACAACGCGGAGCCATTGATTCGTAGAAGAGAAAAACCTGTGTAAATGAACAATCCCAACTATAGGAAACTCGGTGAATTCCAGGCATACCAATTAGCGAGGCTGACCGCCATAACAAGCAACTCATTAAGCAAACGCTTCCAACCTTCGAATTAATAAACCATCGCATAATTTTTAATCAACCGCAAGATGATAAATTTAACCCGATTAGCGAGAAATAGTTGGACTATTTCGCAATAACAACTTAGAATAGAATATACAATTATCAAATTTCTTTAAAAAATCTAAACTTTATAATCCTTTGAATGCATTTACAAGATGGAATTATTATAAAAATTCCAAATTCATTTTCCGCCGTAAAAAGATCGCCCTTTTTTTAAACGAAAGATCTCCCCTCTTAAAGGAATCGCTCTCCCATTGGAAGGAAGAAAGTGTCTGTCGAGAGCCATCGTTCGAGCATGAAAGTTTGATCCGGGATGGGGGCTGAATCGTTTCATTATATCCATCGAGGATGGGCGCGCGCCCTCTTGCTCCTCCTCCCTTAATGAAACCGTAAAACGACACCTCTGGAAGATTAGTCACCGACCGAAACGTGCAACTAGTGCAGTTTCCTGCCGCTATTTATTCACATGCCAGCCGGTGCGCGTATCCTAGCATAGCGGGCAGTTGATGGCCGACTGAATCCTCTGCTGAACACGAACAACGGTTTCCCATTTGGCAGCTGATCCACCGTTCTCTCTCTCTCTCTATTTGTCTATCTATATATCTATCTATATCTCTCGTTCGTTCGTTCATTGAATTTTTTTCAACCCGATAAATTGGTGGCGCCACATTTCGCGGAAGAACGGCGAATAAGTAATGACGTTGGGGAGAAAAAGGCGGAGGTAAAAGTGAAAGGGAAGAAAAGGGAGAGATTTCTCGGTTCGTTTCCTCGATCGAGGAGGCCTTGCTTTTTACCAAATTAAAAGTTTAATCGCGTTAACGTTCAAAGGGAGGCTTGGACGGATGATGGAATTTCATTCGAACGAATCGAACTTAATTTTCGTCGAATTAAAGCCTCGAGTTGATCCTCCCCAAGATCGAGTTATATTTATATAATTTGGTTTTATAAATATCTGCATAATTTAATTATCACATTATGAAGAGACGATATATGCATTTTAATTAATAATAGATTTCACACTTGCCAGTTGGATTTTATTAATACAATAATGAATATTTCCTATGTATTTTCAGTGTGATTTAGATTTGGTTTAAGTTTCGTGTAAATGAGTATATTTTGTACACGTTGCGAAATGAAATTGTCCGAATTTCTAAAAAAAAATTGGCTGAAGATTGGGAGATAAAAAGTCGATAGATTAAAATAAATTTTTAAACGGTGTAAATAAGTAATCGATCGATCGAGGATAATACGATAATTTATGCGTTTGGTGATGAGTGATAACAAATATTCGTCAAACAATTTAGTAAAAATTTAATTGAAAGATGTAATCATTTATATGAATAATATAACGATGCTCCACTATCTCAAATTTGAAAATTAATTCTACTAATAAAATATGACACGGTACGATCAAAATTATAAATCTTTCAACGTGTTAGAAGAGTTATACAGCGAAAATATTGCATAATTTTTTTTTTTTTCATTTCCACAATTAATATCCATCCAAATTAAAACCAATAATTATAGCAAACTTTCATAAACTTCATCGCTCTGTTTCCAAATTCTCGGTTTACATTTGCACAATGAAACGATGGTCTGCCAAAATTCCAATTAAAGCAACGTATAACAGATTTTTGTGAGAGGAAGAAATTAAATTTATACGTTCAAACAAAAATCGAGAAAACAGGGAATGAAAATTTTATCCGCAATTTTCTCTCATATACATCTCCTTGAGGTGTACTTGTGTGCTACACAAGTAAATATATACATATATACTACGAGAAACGCTTAAGAAAAGCGCTTGAATCAAGTCTGTCACGGAGAATTGAATCTGTTTAAACAGCGATTCGTGGATTCCAATTTCCTGTGAAATTAAACTACCAGATGGAATTTTCCAAATGAAGTAGCCATTCGCCACAACATCCTCAAACTTATCTAATAAGGGAGAAATTCTACGGATAATGCACTCAATTTTCTAAAAAAAGAAAAAATTCATAATAATTTTGCCGCCAAAAAACAATTATTTATTTCCAATATAATCTTCTACGTTTCGATCGTCGATCAAAAGAAGAATTGGATATCATTCATTTTTTTATTTTACAATTTTGCCTCGAGGTGTATAAAATTTTGTAAAATTGTAAAAATTTGTACACTAACCAAATTGAAACGTTCTCGAGTTGCGAGTACTGGTCAATGGTGGTGAGAACGTCTCTAAGAGGATAAGCAATTCGAGCTGTTGCTTTCCTGTTGTCTTTTTACGATACAACGAAATGGACGGCTCGTAATACAAGACAAGCCGATTGGTACACTCTTTCTCTGTCCTGGTTGTTCGATGCACGCGAGAAACCATTTTGATCCGGCTATCGGTGATCCGTTCTGTTGAAATTTCTCTCCTCCCCCTTTTTTTTTTTTTTCGAATTTTCATTGTCCGATTCGTTATTCTTCACCTCGATCCTCGATAACGCTAGATAACACTGGAAGATCATCGAACGAATAAAAAAAAAGAAAAAATTTGTTTTGGTGCTTCAACCGTTGGTTGTAAAGTTGATAGTAAGATAATAATAGGAGAAGGCATGTTTTGAAATGAAGAAAAAGAGAGAGAGAGAGAAAAGAATAGCAAAAGATGGAGATGGATACTAATTTAGAAAATAATATCCAGTCGCGAATAAAAATGCAATAAAATATACTTGTTTCTGCCTTTTGTAAAAGTGTATAATTTACATTAAAATATTTATACAAGAGACAAGTGCATAGGTTATGGATGATCTTTTATAGAAGTTGAATCATTAAGCTGGCCTAATTGCATAGTGATTAACACAGTGATCAACAAGCAATTCTATTCAATCTTTTTCCATAACTCTATAATGTAGGTCATCATTATATGCGTGACATGTATTTATATAAATTGTAAAAAGAATCGTTAATTTAATACATATTATTCCATTCTTTATTAGAATAATTAATATTTGGTAATGAACGAATAGTTTAATGAAACATATGTTGAATTAAAAATCAATATGTTATTGATATTTACTCGCGATTATCAATCTTTTTTCAATTTTCGATATTTCTTATATTCAGGGATTTTCGCGTTATTATATTTTTCTGTATAATATTAAAAATGATCATATTTTAAAAGAGTTGTCAAAAGTTTCATTAAAAACGAAGCAAAGAAACGAAACAATTCTCAAAATTGAAGTTTCAAATTTTGCAAGAATTCTAAAAGTTCTACACGAAGTCCGAAACTTCTTCACGAGATAATAATTTCCAAAATCCCCGAAACCAATTTCTCGATCAAATTCGGATTCAGCAGGAAAAAAAAAAAAAGAATATCAAAATTAATGGGATAATAAAATTTTAACGACTAACTATTAAAAACTGCTGTTCGTGAATAGCAAAAGAAAAGAAATTACTGCCCATTATATCGTGTACGTACGAGCCGCCATAGCTTTACTGGAACACGTGACCCAGAACGCGCGTAATTCAAAATCGAAACCGATAAAAACCGAATCGGGCCGTTCCGGTGGCCGATTTTTCGAGGTTTTTCGATTCGGTAATACGAATCCACGGATCGTGGCTGAGCATCAAGACTCATTCGACGTGACGAAGCAAGGTTTTCCAAAGCCGCACGAACTTTTGCCGACCGATACATGCCATTGGCACAGTTCTATCGTGTTACAGCGCGACCACGAAAGAGCACTCGGCCCACGCTGCTCCGTTTGAACGACGAGGATCTACCGGCTTAGAAAACCGACTACGTATTACATTGCACCGCTTATTATAACGGATATCTGCGGCTGAGGAAACGGTGTGTGTGTCCTCAGTCCTCGACCTTTGTTTGCCGATACGAATCGTCTCCTCTCCATAACGACAGCTTTGCAAAACGTTTCGTCACGGTGGATTGTTAAACAACAAGGGGGTCTCGAAGGAAATAAAGGAAAGTGTTTAAGCCTGAGGTATATATTGGACGACCACTGCTTTCGAGTATTATATGCCTTGTAACGTGTTACGTAAACTGTATGCACTGTGTGCACCATGAGAATCGAAAACGAGAAAATAATAAGGTTGAAGAATGTGCATGCATAACGAAAGCTTTGTTGTTCTGTTATATCTGGTTACTGGTTTCAGATATTCATGATTTGAGGAAATGGAATAAAAGGAGACGAAAAAAAAAAAAAGGAAAGAAAATTCTTGAATAATTATTATAATTGTATTACATTTGTATTGTTTCATTTTTATTTTATTTATATGAATAATATGATATATTAGTCGAAATCTCGAAGCCAGCATCTTTGTTTTATATCTTTTATCGTGGAATAACGTTGTAAAGAGAATAATGTTGTAATATCTGAACACGCGATTTTCGTTGGGAATGAAAAGGTATAGCGTTACGTAGTTTAAAAAATGAAGATGACATCTTATATAGGGGAAAGAAATTATTACATGGATATTCTCCATACCGTTCAATTTTTATAAATAAAATTCTCAGAAACAGTGGAGATATTCAAAATGGTGAAAATTATTGCACCATCTTACATAAGACTTTTACCACTATCCACAATTTTAGATATCCACTAAATATCTTGGAATCTATTTTTAGAAATACATACGTTTACTACTTTTCTCGAATCGAGAAAAATAGCGAGAGAATTAATCGAAGAGAAAAGATCTTTTTCCTTCTTTCCAGTAAGAAATGGAGAAGTATTAAATAGAAAAGGGCAAAAGAACGAGAAAATGAATAATGAAATTATCGAGAAGAAAATGAAGAAAACGAAGATCGAAAAATAACAAATGGAAGAAGTAGTGGCAAAAGGAAATAAATAGAAAAAAATGAAAAGGTTGAGATTAAAGAAAATTGGACGAATAGTATGCGAGAGTAAAAAAGAATATAGAGAAAAATGAAAATTGAACATTACGGTGATAAAGAAATTTTATACACGATTATTTTCAATTTTCATTTTTCCTTCTTGCCACTTGTTCATATATAAGTGGTCCTCTTTTTCAAACCTTAAGACTTCAAAGTTGAAGAATGAAAGTTACTGAAATCAATGCACGCTTTTTTCCAACGATATGAAATACACGAAATAATCTCGTTTGATATTGTTAACGAAGCGATTCTTTTTTTGCTTAAACAGGAAAAAGGACGGAAAGTTGGTTAAAAGCATGGTTAGGGAAATATCTTTATTTCAGAGCAAAACGGGGCGCACAATGCTCGTTGTTGACAATAGCGTATAGCAATTCAATTGGCGTCTTTATAATGGGAGAGAATATAAACCAATAGATTTTTAAGAAATGGTTTCACAAATATAATAGAAAAGCGGAAAGCATTATTTTCACGAAAGCTTGCAATGCTTTGTTACTTGTTCCTTTATAATAAATTGACTTTCAACGATGTACATTTATATTTTAATAAGAATTATCAATGTTATTCTCTTTCATATTTGTACGATATATTCTGGCTTTTGCCCAGATTTTCGTGTTGGGAATGATATTCATGTACTCAAACAATTAATTATAACGTTAAGTGTAAATTAAAGAAGAGAGGATATAATATTGCTCTTCTTTAATATAATAATATTAATATCAATTGAAAAATTCATATAAGGAGAAATCATTTTTTAATCCATTCAATAATAATAAATCAAGATATTTTACCTTCTATTTCTTAAGTATAATAAAAAATAAAGTCACCAAACAATGTTAAATAAATTACTTTATTTCAAGATCTGAATTAATTAATTAATTTAGAAATGCCTTACAAAAATATCTTAAAATTGGAAAAGTATCGATATTACATATTTCCATTCTAGAAATGCTAAAAAAAAAAAAAAAACCATTCACTCGAAAGAAGGAATAATAACCATTTCATTTACGAAGAAGAAAAACAAAAGCAAACCCAAACATTTTCCTCGAATCATTCTACAACCTCGAATCATTGTACATAATCAAATAATAAAAAAAAAAAACTAATCGTCGAACGAAAATCCCAACCGTGAAATTCCATTTACGACGACCAGAAGCATAAGAAAAACGACTTCAAAGAGCGAGCGAGATGTTGGTCTGCCGCTCGTTTTCCACGCGCACCACTTTCGTTTATACTTAACTTCGAATTTTATATGATGGCGCACTTGTGTGCAGACAAAGAAACTCTGGTTAGTTCAAAGCCTCGTGGATAAGTTCCTTGCTTTCTGTGTAAAAACTTTGGATGAATGCGGCTACGTATACGAAACGCAACGAAATCGAGGCGAAGTTGTAACCAAGCTTCTCTCTCTCTCTCTCTCTCTCTCTCTCTCTCTCTCTCTCTCTCTCTCTCTCTAACAATAACGGGACGATTGGAGCGCTGCGATCGCATAAAGAGAGATCGTAAGTAACTGTAACGCGATTTACGGCGAGACTTCTGTGTGAAACGCGGCCATTTTGCGCCTCCTAACCTCAACTTCTTCCCATTGTTTCTCGTCTGAGAGAGAGAAAGGTTAGAGAATCGTTAAAGAGCGATTGTTATTGCAGTGGTTGGTAATTGACGTTTGATTAAACTGGTGGTGGAGTAATCGAGGTTGTACGCGTTAAATGAAAGATCGATCGAGTTTCTGGTTTTTAGTTAGTCGGCGGTGGAGGAGGAGGAGGAGGAGGAAACGGTTTGGGATTAAATGTGTTTTTGTAGTACGCGTGGGATGAGGATGATGGATTGTTCGTTTTCGTTCGTGGAATGTGCTCGTTTCGCGTTTCGGAGGTGGTTTTTTTTTTTTTTTTTTTTTCTCTTCTTTTATTTATGAGATTGTTAGGGGGATACACGTGATGCGTGGTGACACGGTTGTTGAGGTGTAAGAGGATAGAGTAAATTAATGGCGGGAAGTTTTTGGAATGGGCAATTTTTGCGAAGACTTATTGCGAACTGGGATGGTTATCAGGGATGAAGTTTTTCATTCGTTTATGTAAATAGGGTTTTTCAAACGATTAATTTTTAAAATATTTATTAGATGTTCGTTAGCGGAATTCGTATCGAATTCTAAATCATTACTACAAATTGTAATTTCGTTTGACAATCTTGATGTTTTCATGTTTAAATTGTATCAAATGAAATAAATGCTCTGAGAAATTTGCTCGAATGTTATTAAATAAAGTGGAAATATTTTAGTTTAGTGACGTACATTTCAGAAAATTAGTTAAATTCTTCGAATATATTTATATAAAATCATCTGGGCGTAATATTAAATCCGATTATCGCGTATGGTAAAATTAAATTTGAAAAATAAATAAAATAATTTATTATTATTATTATGTAAATTTAAAATATCATAAATCTTTGTATGAAGCGTGAATTAATATATTTTATAGAAGATACGAACAATCGTAAATATATTTGGTTATCTGATAATTTTTTTTTATCTAACTTTAAACAATTTTATTTCGTGAAAATTTTAATTTAATTTTTAAATATATCGTTTCGCTCCAACAAGATACAAAATGAGTCGTAATCAAAAATATCTTCTATCCACAAATTTAATAAATTAAAACTTACATTAAATATTAATGTATGTCATCATGATGTACGATATCCTCTTACATAATTGACGATCATTGTCAGTGACTTGATTTGAAAAATTTGAATGTACAAAGGAGTAATAATATGAACAAGATTTTTCAAGACGATTTTCAATTTCAACAAGTTACAGAATTATTACTCGTAGAATTTCAAGTCTAAAACTAATCTGAAACTAAAAACTTCGTTGCGAAGAGGTTAGAAACTGTGAAAACGACGTCAAGAAGTCGAAAAGTTTTTCCCCATATCTTCTTGATATAGGTTTCCCAGAATTGTGGGAATCGTGGAATTTCAAACATTTCTTATCAAAAATGAAACGAACGAAAGGCGTGTTATCACTCGTTAATCCCCTTGTTAACGCGAAAGAAATTATCTTCGAGGATCCTCTGCATGAATTTTTTCGATGATTCAAAAACACGTTTTTTTTTTTTAAAAATAGAAGAAAAGAAATTTGAAATGATGAAATTGGTATTGTTGAAGAAGATGATGGAAATGAATAAGAGTGTATGTTTATTTTGTAACGCATTGGAAAAAATATGTGCAATTTTTGATCAAATTTTTATCACGAATATTCAATTATCAATTATTATATTCTATAATATCGCGCAACGTTCGATTCGTAACATTTAAAATATCAATATTTACAATCAGGAGAATCAACATGGATGTTGATACATATTTGTGGTCAATCATAATCAATTATTAATTAAATTAATTTGATTGTATTTTACGCACCATAATTTGGAACGTTAATTAGTAAATAATGAAGTAAAGTTTGTTATAATCCGTTTATCGCGCGAGATATAAAGTTATCGTTTATCAAAATATAAATTCGATATCTTTGCATATCTTTCCTGGAAAGATATAAATAATAATATACGCATTTTATATTATAGTACTATTCTAAACTTCCCTCATTTATCTAATTCACTTGATACGATAATTGAGGATCTTGCAAATCCATTTGCGACAATTTCAAAGAAATTAAAAAAAGAAAGAGACTACTTAGAGAAAGGAAAGAATATCAATATACAACGACGATAATTAAATCAATTGACAAGCCAATCGGCTTCAACCAAAAAAATTAATCGATATATAATTTTAAACAATAAAACACGCGTAATTCGTCGTCAAATTTCATTATAAATCAAAAATGATGAAGATAAAGTTTGAAGCCAAAGTTTCTGGCTCCCGTTCCGCCGCAGGCAACCTTCTCCTCGGTCAAAATCAAATTTAAAGAAAAAAATTCGACAAGTATCAAAACTTTATCCTCTCGATCTAATATTTTAATCACGAGAAATGCCAAACCGTCAAATCCAACCGGCTCCCAAATACGGAATCATCTTTCATTAATCGAGGGGCAAAAGCATGGCGGAACAAAGAATTCCGGGGGAACTTCTTCGACTTAATTTCGCCCCGCCACGAATTCCCTGAAGCCCGGCAAAGTTTATTATTCCCGGCGGCAAAGACCTTTAAGCCTTTTACATCGGTACTCGAAGAAGTCGGCGTAACAAACGAGCGCTGGAGGATCGTCGGACAGTGGTGGAACAGGAAAAATAAAAAAAAGAAAAGAAAGGAAAGGAAAGAGAAAAAAAAAAAATAAAGGGAGTACATTCGCAGAGGCTTTATTTTTGTCGGTTTCATACATCGTTCGGACTCTTTTCACCCGTCCCATGCGTCTACCCGGACAAATAGTCCGACATTAATTTCCACCAAATGAGAAAACTTCACCGAATTAGTAACCGTCCGCCGGACCTTTCTCTCTTTGTATATTTACACGGTAGCTGCTTTTACAAACTGAGTGTGAGAAAGAACTTCTCACGCGTGTTCCTTTCCTTTTTTTGTTTAAACGACGTGACGACGTGCGCGGAATACATCCGTGCTCGGCTCTTGAACGTACCGGGGAATAGGTTTAAAAATTACGAAGAATTGGAAATTTGTTGTTTGGGGATTGAGAATCGTGGTGGTGTAAATGGTGCAGTTCGATTTTTCAGGGATGTTGCTTCATTTAAAGAGAATATATGAAAAATATAGATTGTGGAATTTGGAAGTATAATACGGGGAAAGCGTGATAAGGAGAGGAGTAATTCGAAGGAGTTGATTAAGGAACTTGATTAAGGGATATTGGAGGAATTGAAAGACTGAGGAGATGATTGATGAATAATTTTATATACGACTATGTTGATGTAATATCTTGAAAGAATAATTAGAATGACGGCGCGGTTAATTTACGTGAATTGAAGCTGGTATTAATCATCGTGACGCGTTAATTATCATTAATCATTGTTAATGTAATTTTAATGGCATCGAGTTAAGTATTAAAGAGGCTGTGTAAACTGCTTCACCGAATGGAATACGCAAAAACGACTTGTCATAAACTAGATGAAGATGTGGCCATGGTTCTGAACTGAGACTAGTAATAAGAAGAGGAATTCATATGAAATAAATTCATACATTTTCAAGGATTATAAATATTTAATTCTTTTACGAAATAGTTAATATTATATCAAGAAGAAGAATTGTAAAATTTTATTAATATCGACAATTTTGAAATACTTTTTAAGATTTCAAGTGAGTTAATTTAGATTCTTTTGAATTGAATATTTTGTAACAATTTCTTTTGAGAAAATATTTTTTTATGTTACATTCAAATTTTTCAAATTCAATGAATATTAATCTTAATCTTGTATCAACTTAATATTTTCATTCACTCATGATGTTAAATCTTACAATTAATTAGTAAAATCCACGTAACATTAACGACTCAACTTGGATCTCTACAGCAGATTTTCAAAGCTTGAGACTCTAAAGAAACTCTAAAGAAATCTAAAAACGACATAACGTAAAAATTCCACTAGAAAGAATTCCCTAACATACTCCCTAAAAATTATACCTAACCTCAAACTCTAACCTCTCTCTCTCTACTCGAGAGATAATTCCTGCAAAAATGGTAACAATTTAACAACAATAAGAATTTCACCAAAAAGAAAAAGTATTCAATTATTCAAGATTCTTAAGAGTTTAAAGAGCTCACCTAACCTCAAAATCTAATCTCCCCGCTCAATCAGAACGTGACTTGCAAGCAATGTAAAGACGATTGGGCGTCGATCGTGTATAAAGTAATTAATATCCATCCCGGTTGGCAGTCGACGAGCAACAAGAAGGCTGATAACCGTGTCAGAGGCAGTAATTACCGATTTCAGAATAACTGATCACGAACGATCATAACGGCTAGACCCTTCATCACCAAACGAGACGGGCATAATTAAGAAGCAGGATCGCACAAATTACATACCGATTCAATTAATTTGCGATCCCAGTGTCGAGGTCATCCCTTCCACGCCTATCGTTTTATTCGCACCCTCTTCCATTTTCACCTTCTTTTTTTTTTCTTTTTTTTTTAGAATCGACTCCCGTTTTAATTTCGACCGACCGGTAACCGAAGAATTACGAGCCATACCGACACCGTTTGACCCTATCTTCATCGATCTTCCGATAGACTGGTTGATTGATCCGTTTGCCTTGATCGATCGAAACGAAATAATAGCGGAAGTATTTATCCGACAGTGTTATCTTCCTTCCTTTTGCAACAGCTTTTTGGTTTTTCGAGTTTGAATGTTTTATAAACGCATGATGGACGCGTTTAATTTTTTATCTTTTATTTGCTTTTGCTTTTTAATGAATGATTTTGGAACGATAGTTGTATTCATTATGGATTGGTTAGATTTGTGCAATTGTGAATAACAGAGAAGTTGTTATTTGATTGATCGGCATATAATGGAAAAATTTGGAGAATTTAAAAATGAATTTGGTAAAATTTTGTGTTGGAGAAGATGAATCTTTAGTTTTTTTATTTCTTATGAAAGGAAAGATGAAGGAATAGATATTTTTGTAAATTAGATCAAATTATTACGATTAATACAAATATTGGTTAATTTTCAATATTTTCAATATTCATCCTTTTTATTTATCTCAAAAAATTCAATTGTATAAATTATGAATTTTTGCGAAGATGGATATCATAAGTTGCATAATTTGAATTATTACTTTTTGTTTCTAAACTTTATTTATGCCAGCGATTTAACTATAATTTCATCAGTATGCGTTCAAAGGTTATTCGTTGCACCGAAACGTGATTAGACCATGAACCCTGGTGAGCATTAATCCGCATTCGATAGCTATTGAATAATACTATATAAATCAATTTATTCAATCAAACTATCTCATAATCCTTGTTTATCGTATTTTCTCTCTTTATACGTACATTAATTCCTCCTCCTAGCATATTCTATTTTTGAATTAATAACTTCAATATCATTATATTATTTATACTATAAAGAGAACTACGGAATCATCAATTTCATATTAATTTCGATCGTGAAAATAATAATAGCAAAAATCCTGGAACAACGTTCGTTTATTAACATTTAAAATATCTATTCGATTCCATTGTTTCTTTAATCTCATTTGTCAACGTGTCACATGTCCAATTATCTTATAAACATTTTTTATTCTTATTGTCTCATCAACTCGAAGAATCATCCCTTGGATTTTTGCACACGATCATCTTTATGTAAAAAAAAAAAAAAAATCACACTCTTCCCCTAACTCTAGTACTCTCGATGGCTGTTCTTTCTAATTTAAAATTACGATCCCATTGTGTGTCAAATACAGAAATTCAAATCTCCAGAGTGGATTCCATTGTGCCCGCGCATCATCGAGGCCCAGTATCGTGGAACGAGATTAAAAAAAAAAAAAAAAAAAAGAAAAAAAAGGAACGTTGGTTTAATCGACGAGTTAAAAGCTTGATCGCATTGAATTAGTCAGCCGAATTTAATTGATCGAATGATTCGTTCCCTATGCCACTCTCCTCTGTATCCTCTCTCTCTCTCCCTCCCTCCCTCTGTCCCTCCCTCTTCCTGCAGCTCGAAACGACCTCGATTTATCGTCGCCATTCAATTGCCAACGTTTTAATACTTTTTCGCAGTACACGATCGGCAGGGAAGACGGCCGATAAAAATTGCATTTAAATCGATCTCGAGCACATCCCTCTGTCGTAAATCGAAGGGGTATCGAAGGGGTGCTCGAGCAGCTGTCCTTTATTAAAACTTAGCCGATTAGCGTTCCGCCAACCTCGATCGACATTGTGAGCTCGAAGGAGGGCTTGAGGAGGAATTAAATACAATGGAAGCATGTATTTATGGAAGGTAATATATCGGCGTGTGGAAAATTTACGATGGAATAAATTTCTTTCCTCTCCTTTCGTTTTTTGATTTTTTAATTGGAGGATATTTTTTTTTTTTTTAAGAAAGAAGTTATAATTAATTGGGATTTAAATTATATATTCATGCTTTGCGCAAGAAATATATTTTTATGTATAATTCATCGATCGATCGATACAATATTTTATAAAGAAGTATAAAGACCATATAAAGGCTCATTTGTTAGGATGGAGAATATTGGTAAATGATGGAGTAATAATTTTTCTTGCACAAGTAGGCCTAGATATTCTGTCTATTTGTAACAATATTATACTAATATGTATATATAAATTATTTTTATTTAACGAAATACAAATTTTAAATTTGATCGTTAAATTTAAATTTAAATATTTCTATTCAAATTCTTGTTCGCTGTGAATAGAAGTGATGAACATTCTTCATACTGTATTTTTGTAGATTTGAAAATCTTTGTAGATTTCATTCCCTCCCAATCAACCATCCCAAATTTCCAACTGTACACGATCGCTTTAGCAATACTTGGATAAGTATCCTTTCTAATTTGCTCCACGAGCTTACGATCGTTATCGATGAGGCGTTGTAAGATGGAGAAATACCAGAAAGCCATTCTTACATCTCCGATTTCATTAAATTTCCTTTAAATCACCCTCAAGAGGTTGAATTCCCTTCTTCTAAAGAGAATTAGTTTTCCTCGATTCTTGAAATATTTCTCGAAACCAGCCCAAGTCACATACCGTGGATTGAATAACGCTTGAAAGTAACGCTGGGCTCGTGATTAAATAAAATAAATTCCTTTCTTTTCCTATTCCAAAGTTGCACAACTTCTCTTTTTAATCGTATTTTCAATTCTCTTCTTTTTCAGATTTTCCAAAAATTTTCGTTCGTCGTTGCTTGGAAAGCTGATTGTGAGTAAAAATAATTGATAATCTTATCTTTGAAATTAATACTTGCCTTTCAGATTCTCTGATTTATTAGCATTTTCCTGCAATATTTGAACTTATATTTCGATAAGCTTGGAACTATACTAAAAGATAATATCTGAGGAAAGAAAAAAAATTCAAGCGTCGGAATGTTAAAAACGTTATAATGCAAAAGAAGATGGAGATCATTTAATGGGATAATGTTTCGCACAAATGAAACAAAAGAATTATTCTTAACGAGGTATCATATGTATATCGCGCGAAAATAATTTTTATATGAATTTTAGAATTTTTGTTATAATTTCTCTCATATTATCGACAAAAGACTTAAACTTAATACCAGAAATAAGATTATTAATCTCATATATAGGAATTTATGATTCATGTATCAACAATTGACTTTTGTATCTCGTTAGCAACGATTCTTCTACGAGTTAAATCAATGGAACAATTCCAATAATTTCGTACACACCTCTCTGATAACGATGTTTTCGCGTGCATACGACAACGAAAACGCTTAATATATTTCCTCTTTGATACAAATACTTGTCATTGTCAGAGAGAAACATTTCCTTCCGAGGAGGAAATTTAAATTCTTGATAACTCCAACTTGATTACTCGTCGAAATATTTATGTATATAAGCCTTTGAAACATAGATTACGTGGACTATTGCGCTTTGTATACACCATTGTGAAATATTCAAATGACAGTTCTTTTTCGTGGATGAAAAGAACTGGAGTTTCTGGTAAGACTGGATTAAATAAACTGTATGTTTATCCTTCAAATGTTACAAAACTCGATACGATGATTATTAAATGAATCGGTGTTTCAATTTTTAATAAACTTTGCAAAATTTTAATATCGTTTAAATAACGCGATAATAACTAAAACATATCGAGTCTTATAAACTAAACCGTACACGAAACGATATTATTGCACTGATATTGCATTTAAAAGATCGATCATATTTTGAAAAATTTTTTCAACAAATCACTTTTCACACTCTCGGGAAAAAAGAATAAAATGATTCGATGAAACGCGCATTGAAAGCGCACAATGCCGCTTCCCCTCCCTAAAATTGTTCAACGAAACAAATATTCAAAATATGAAGCAAATTGTTCAGACGACATAATGGGCGCATTGATTCGGTGAATGGGTGGGAAGCCGGAGTACTCGCGCAATTTATGTCCAGTGAAGAAGGAATTTCCGAAAATTCCATTAACCATTTAATTCCATGCAAAGTGAACACTTAAAACGCGGACTAAATTCCTTTCGGCAAACAGACGAGCAACCCAAACCGGCTAAAACCGTAATCACGTTTATACGGCCGTGATCGTTCGCCTCGCGTCTAAAACGAATTCTCTTGCCAAGTTTTTCTTTTTCTCTTCCTCCTTTCTTCCTCTCATATTTTCCCTTCCTTTTTTCTCTCTCTCTTCTCCTTCTTCTTCTTCTTCTTCTTGTTCCTTTTCATCCCCCTCGAAACATATGCAAATTAATCGCATTATCGATGAATCGAACAAACGAGCACGTTTGTTCCTCGTCTGTTTTCCGGAAACACATCGAGAAATTGAATATTCTGCTCGGCCGATGCTATAGGTAACAAAAAGAAAGATTATAAACGGGATCCAGGATAATTTATGGAAAAGGCATTCCGCCAAGATTCAAGGATGAGTTTCGTGTTGTATATAGTTGCACTCTAAATCTTCTTATGTATTATATTGTTCTACTAAACTTGGATAATCTATTTACGGGGGAGGATCTCGTGAAGATATCAAAATTAAGAAGATTGATTATTCAGAGATTCTTATCTTACGTGCGTTATTTTTTTATCTGTGTCATCATTGTAACTATCACTAATAATAATGAAAATTAATGGTTTCGAGAAGAGTAACGTGATTATTTTTCGATATATTACTTTATCATTTTCGTCTGGTAAATGCGAAATTGTAAATTGAACAATGATTGGAATTAAAACATGATTTTAAAATTTTAAAATTTACCGATCAATTAACAATAATTGGTATTAATTATGGGGCGGTAAAGATCATACAATATTATACAAAGGGCAAGTAGTACATATCAATCGTATTGTCAGATAGTAGTATGAATCGATTATAATATACCGTATACTTTTAAATCCTGCGATATTAAAAATTCAATATTACAAAAAGATGGCAGCTCTTGTCGTGAGAAGTAAATATGCAAAAGATAAGTATTTTGTAAAATCAAGAATATCGTTGAAAAAACGATTCTGAAAAGTGATGTGTATAATATTTTACGAACAATTTATTCAAATTGATCACTGCAAAACTTCCAGAAAGCGAATATTACGTTACAAGTAAAAGAGCTTTTGTAAGCTAATTGTTATTCCTTTGCAAAACTGTTAAATTATAAATCCATTCTAAGATTTCTTAATCAAGAAATATCAAAGAGGAAATTGGTTAAATCGCACGATATTCGATAATTCAAACGTCTGCAAACGTCTGAGCTCGAGGCAAAATGGTAAAATTTCTACGATCCCAAAAGTTGCTCTTTTGCCTTTTAACAATCGTTCTTTCCATTCTCTCTCTCTCTCTCCTCCATTCCCCTTGTCATAAGATTTAATTTCATCCTGTGTTGCTTTTTCTTTTCATTTTTAACGACCAGACGATACTCATTAGAAAACATTTTAGTTTTTACCTCGGTGCACGCAACTCTCTTTTACTTTTAATATCAAAGTTTTTTCCCTATATTCTTCTTTCTGTTTTTTTTCTCTCTCTCTCTCTTTTTTTAATAGAAATTCTACGAACAAAAAAACGAGTCTTATCATTGGTCTGGTGGGATTAAATAAGTGGATTCGAATCCTCTGATGATTTAATTCAATATTTCCTTTATTATCATTCAGAAATTCCGTTTATTGCCAATAATCCTTTGCAATTTTTCTGAACTTGTTGTAAGAACAATAAATATATTTATCTCTTACGATTATTTCTTATAAGAGATTCAATTCATTCTTCATATTTATAAATTTTCAAAACCGATGAATATCGCAAATAATAGAACTATCAACAAAATAAATATTTATTATTTGGATTTAACTTGGATTTATATTTAACTGTTAAAAAACTGGATCCCATCTAGCTAGAATCGCGTTGGTCCTCGAATAAGAACGAAACGTTGGACAAAAAGTCTCGGTGAAGGAAAAAAAAATAGGGCGGGAATGGAGAACGGTTGACGAGTGGCGACGAAACGAGAGAAAAGGAAAAAATAGAGGCTGGAATCACAACTTGGACAACATCGAATGACTGGAACTTGAAAAAGGAGGACAAAAAGTTGTATAGCCCTTTTAACGTATCGTTCCATGATCCCGCCGTCGAAAGCCTTTGCACCATCGTTTTTCCCGCCTTTTTTCCCCTCTTTTTCCGCCTCCATTTTCCCCGCTCTTCCTTCTACTCTCTTCGACCCTGCATTACTCTTGTTTCAACCATTAATTTCTCTCTCGCTCGTTTGTACCAACCTTTCGTTTCTCTCTAATAAATTTCGTCTCTAAGAATAATAAGCTATCATATCGATACATAAAATACAGGGGTTCACAAATCAGCGAGTGACCAAAATGAAATGGCAAGGTTAAAATCGATAATAAACGAAATTGCATTGGAGGATTCTTATAAGTAAGTACAAATAGAAACATTAACTTGTATTTGTATAAAGCTTGTATTTGGTAAGAATTTTTGTTATACCAGTGAACGTTAATAAGACGAGAAATGAGGAAAAGAGCGCTTCTTGAACAAGAATGTAAGAACAATTCATACATTTGCTTGTGATCTTCGATGATCGAGAAGAGAATCCTCGAGATCACGAGGATCTCAGAGCCCATAGGTTTTAATTATTGCGGCACCAACCAGTTTATACAATCAGGATATAACCGTCGTCTCACGATCGAGGAAAAAAAATGTTGAATTTTGAACGAAAAATCGTGCCCACGTGGAGACACGTTTCGTTCGTACTCGATTTTCTCGACAGGGCACGGGGGCGTTTCCACCGAACGGGCCTGTTTTCACGGGGGACGATAAAGATCTTCGATAGTCGGGCCCATTACCTGTACACTTTGTGCGAAAGAGTGACATAACACGAGGAAAAGGAAACCGGCTGAATCGTATGTGGGAGTAATCCTTGCGCCGTGTAGGCCGATCCCAATTTCGTTCTTCTAATCGAATCACCAGTCATCGATGTCCGTCGACGTCAATTTTTATATATATATATATATATTTCTTATAATCCTCTAAATGTATCTTCCCTTTTAAAGGGGATCGTTGAAGAATTTATTTACGTTGTGGGATGAAAGTAATTACATTGAGGGGGGAAATTTCCGAGAACGTAATTACGTGCTTGTTAAGCTTGATATTGTGGCGGTAATTGTGGCGAAAGATGGGAGAAAAGACAGACTTGGATCGCTCGGTTAATTTTCTTCCTTTCTTTTTTTTTTTTTCTCTTTTCGATACGATTCTTTCCTTGTAAAAAAGTAACGAGGGAACAACACTATAACTCTATAATCTCATGATTTTTTTCGAAAACTTTTGGATCTCAACTTTTCCACTGTTTTAATATTATATGCTTCTTCGAAAAAGGAGAAGAAAAAACGATGCTTACTTTAAACGCTCCCAATCACCTCGAAACAATTATACTTACTACAAGTATGGAGCATCGTGATAAGTTGTCGCTTATCCTGTGAGAAAACGATTGTTTTCACACAGATTCGTTTTTAATAGAAATCGGCGATCCGGAAATGGATCGAGCGTGGCTGAGCGTGGGTGTAATAACGTTTAAACAAATTCCGCGGTCCGGTCAATAATCAATTTGTCAGGCGCGTCGATGAATCTGGCCAATCCTCTCCCTTTTTCGTTGCCGCGCTTGCGTGCGCGAGGGGGCTATCGACGACCGCAAAATCGCACGCGCATCGCCGCCAATCGGATTTCGCGGTGGCCGCCCGTATTATTTGCATATCGGTTGTTGGAAACAACAACGACGAGGAGGATGTGTCGCGTCGACGGGATTGCCACGCGGCAAAAAAAGGAAAGGATGATAAAATGTGGAATGTGGAGCACGGGGAAATAAAGCAGTTTTGGGGAGGGATTAGGAGGAGGAGGTCTGGATGAATTTACGATACGGTGACGTTTTTTTTTTTTTTTTTTTTTTTGCCGAGGCGAGTATCAATTTGCATAATGCGTGCACTTCGGCCGATTAATGCGAGACGACGTGGCTCGAATATTTTTTCTTTTTTTTTTTTTTTCTTTCTTTCTTTCTTCGAACGTTAATTCGAATGCGAGTATTCGTATGATTAAAATCGATTGATAGGGCGAAGAAATTAGGTATTAAGTGGATAAGTGTATCCGGTTATTATTTTTTTCAGTTTAATGGAATGCGAGAGAGAATCTGTTTATTCTATGTATTTTTTTTTGGACTTTGTTACTTTTATCTATATATTTTATATGTATGTATAATTTATACAATTTTTTATCGTCGTTTAAAGAGATAAAGTAATAAGGAGTGAATTGATAATATGATATTGAAATTTTTGTACAAGAGTGGACGAAATGAGCTGTTTGTCGACGATTATTTTATAATGTTCCTCGAAATACTTCCTTGTTTCACTTTGTTTATCAGCGTGAAACGGATAGGAAAAATAATACCGACGAATTTCACGGTTCATAAAAACTATTTTCTATCTAACCAAAAATGTATTACATCCGCCCACTTTCTCTCCACGCGCCAAAGAATATAGAGTATAAATCGATTTTCCAGAATATTTCATCATATCGGCGGAAAAACAAGCCAGCCATCAATGTCGATGAATTTCACTCGTAAAAAATTCTACGCACCCACTTTGCAGAGAGCTGCAATTACTTCCACCATGAACGTTTATTTTTCACCCGCTCTCGAAATAAACGTTCAAGGAAAACGTAACTGACTTTCAAAATTTCGCGATTCAACGAAATTGCGATATTTTTTGAGCTAGCTTCAAGACTTTTTTTACAATACTCGAATAAACAAACCCTTCTTTCTTACATTAATTTTACGTTATATATGTATTCATGAAATATTTTCCGTTCCCTAAAACAAAGATTTTTAATTTATTTTGCCCTCTCTTAAATTCCTCCAACGATGGGACAATTTATATTATAATTTAAAACTTTGCTTTATTATTGAAAATTTATAATTAAATTTTAAACATCAATTTCATTTCCTTAAAATCGTTAAAATCTCAAGGTGGCTGTTCTTCCACAGATTGAAGAAACGTATTAAGAAAATTCATCGTTCAAAATTATTACATATCTCGATGGAAACCGATCGCCGATTCGATTCGGCCGGTTCGAAGACGGGACATTGCCCGTTGTAATTTTCCTTTCCGTCCTAAGTCTTTATTTGAGTTATTGAGATACCGATACCTGGCTAAATGTCGTCTCGTCACGACAGGAAGAAGTCACTTTCCGCTCCGTGTCTGATAGACCGGTTGACGCGTATAGAGCGATCGGCGGTATCGCGTGAAAGTCGGTGGAGTTGGGCGACGATAACGTATATAGGCCGGTGTTTGATTAATGAACGTGCCGCAAATTGATATCCCGACACGTACGAGCGGCTTTTTTTCGCTAAACATCTAGTTAAACATTTATTTCACTTTGTGTTATCGGTATTTTGTAATTTTGTCCTGATCGGTTTCTTAATGATTCTTAATGATGGTTTTCATTCTTAAATTTTTCTCTTTTTTTTTTCCGTTATTAACGTCTTAAACACGAGTCGAGCATGATGCCGTGTAACGTGTAAATCTAATCGTTTATTATAAATTTAATTGAATTTTTTGAATTATGCCTAATCGTTTTAAATTTCATCTTGATAAATTATTGTATTTGAGAATCAATTTTGTAGATATCTGTCTCTACCAAGTTTTATTCTAACAAATGAAAAATTATTTTAACGTTATATTTATACTCGTACTCGCAGCAGAAACAAATTGTTACGTGAATTTTATTCTTCAATTTTCCATTTGACGTGGAAATACAAATTAAAATAGCAATCTTTAGGTATATAAATATTTATTCCAGTATTTATATTCGTTCTCATCAAACGTTTATACAATCATATCTTAAAATAAAACGAGTTCAATCGCTCGATTCAATATTATTCAGGATAATTATAGCTAGAGAACGAAAAGGTAACACGAATTGTTAAGGTGTTCGTACGAGATTAAACTGCCGACTCTCTGGTTAATTCTAATCAACGATTTATTGATTTTCCGTAATAAAACACCTAACTTTTTACCCCTACTAAACTGAAAATTTTACGAGATCGTTATAAAATTTGCATTGTTTCAGAAATGGAAAAAACGAAAAAGAAAAGAAGAATAATAACGTGTCGTGATTGCAAATATCGTATAACAGCTATAATATAAAAATCCTGAAAAGAAATATAAATTTGAGATATGGTAAAACGCGATATCAAGCTCTTAAAAATATAACGAAGTGAATGCATAATCGGAGGAAGTGCAGGGAGAAAATGGGGAAATATTTTGAGACGCTTTATTTTGTTAAATTTTATTAAAGCGTCCCAAAATATTTTACCATTTTTTTCACGCATCTATCCGCGAAAAACATCGATTTTATCGAAATTTTTAGCTCGCACGGCATATTTAAAGTGCGGTATACGCGCAAATGTCGTTGCGCTAAAAGTAACTTTTCCGATAGATCGAAATTTCCATTAAATATTCATGGGGGGAGGGGGAGGAGAGGAGGGGGGGGGGGCTTTATACGCGGCCCAGTAATTGAAACTTCACATAATCGGGAAATGTCGGCGTCCTTGTAGTTAAATAAATTTAGCACGAAATCGAATAACGAGCCGTGGAAGAGTAGTGGATTTTCGTTGATAGGAAAAAATTTAGTTTTTCGGCGAAATTATTTAACGAATTCGTTAAAATAAGGGGAAAAAGAAGAAGCGTTAAATTATTGCCGATATCCATTTCGCAAATTTTACAATTTAATTTTGACAATCGAGTGATTGGAGAAAATACTGGATATTTTATCAAGAGAAATAATTTCTTAATGAACAATCTTGGTTCCATCTATCTGTTCGAGATGAGAGAGAGGAAATTGACAATGCTGATCTTAACAATTTTATATCCTCGACGTCAAAGAGAAACGATATGAATATTTAAAAAAAAAAAAATGATACGATAAAGTTGCCCTGCTACAACAATATAATAATTCATCGATCCAGCAAGAAAAATGCGTTAAATGGAACTCGTTCGAAGATTTCAAAGATTCATAAACAACACCAGAAGAATCTAAGAATCACCGAATTCACCGAGAATTCTAAAATCCATGATCCCGAGGAATCAACGTATCGATCATATTTCAATCTCAATAAAAGATTCTAGATTTTAAATTCACACACAAAACAAAAAAAAAAAAAAGAAAAAAAACGTTGAATTCCTTTTCGCTTCAACACCTTTCGTGCTCCCTATATAATCAAAGGGAAGTGTGATCGCTTAAAATCCAGAAATTTCGACCTCGTTACTAATTACGAGTCTCGAGACAAGTCTCGCCAAATAGAACACACTTAATAAACGAACTTTCACAAAAATCTCTCCCCTCAACACCGTCATATATACAGGGTGATAATATACGTATGGAGCTAGAATCTTTCGATTACTCCAAAAGCTAATCTGATTTTCCCTTCTATGGCATATAAACCTAATGTAACAAATAAATAATCGATGTTATTTATATCAACTTTCGCGTTATATTTTCAGAAACAAAAAAATATCCCATCTGCGTGGGATCCTATTAAACTTATACAACCTCCTTGCAAACGTTGCGGAGATGCGGCGTGATCCATCCTCGTCGGAGGACGAAAAAAGTAAAAGCGGATGATCGCGATAATCGCGGCCCAATAAAGCTGTAAACGGATAGGAATGTCGTTTCCGTGGGCCGTGATCCGTGGGTTTCGTAGTCTGCTCCGGTTATCGGCACGTGCATCTGGTATTTCGTCGACTCGTTTCGGGGAGGAGGGGGAGGAGGAAAAGCGTGAAAAACCTGCGAGGCGGCTTTTCGTGACGAACTCGTGACGCTCGATTCGGCAAACCGTTTATAATATACAGTTCGAATTATCGGGTTTATTATTAGAAAATTAATACGAATTTTAAGCGACTTCACACTTCCCTTTGATTATACAGGGAGCATGAAAGGTGTTAGATTGTTTGTTGAAGTGAAAAGGAATTCAACGTTTTTTTTTTTTTTTTTTTTTTTCGTTTTGTGCGTGAATTTAAAATCAAGTTGATCGATTTTTTATCAGGGTATCTTTCGTGAAAATCGTTTGGAAATCTTGCTCGTGAAATTGTTCTTCTTCGAATTATATTGAACAGTTTGAATTTACTTGTTCGAAAGTTGAGAAATCGTCACATCTTAAATAGCATCTACGAATGAACTTTATTATTAAGAGAAATAGAGAATTTATACATTGTGTGAATGTGATTGAATATTTATTATGATTCTTAAAAAAAGAATAAAATAGAATGCAATCTTTTCACTTTTATTAAATGCTATGATAATCTAAAAACCGCACAAATTTATCGAATTTTGAAATTATTCCAATCTCGATCCGATTATTAATTTACGAGATCAAATGAATCCTATCGTCGAGAATGATCGTATCGTTCCAACCTTATTTTCGTAATTCTTTTCATACAAATCGACAATGATATAATAATAATCGAAACCCGGAAAGAGAAGATTAAGAATTGAATGAAATCTCGAAACAGGTATATAGAGCGTATTATATGTATAAATAAAGGCGTGTGTGTTCACATGATACAATGTTTTATGGAGGCAGTGTAATGCCACGGCTGGTGATGATATATCGTGTAAATACGGTGCACGATAAAGCATTACCGGAGGTTGGGATCAACCAGGCATGGAACCAGCGATAAAATATTTGGCACCGATACACTTGGTCGGTGCTGAAATTTTTTCGTTGATGGTAATTGATTACGCTTAATCAACCTATCGAGCCCGTACAATTTGCAATTGTGCACCAACGTTATGTATGGTATGGTAAGTTGCTCGTTGGATTATAGTTATTAACCTTTTTTTTTTTTATACGTCTAGTATGATTGAACCCGATGATGGATAAATTTATTTACCGTCTGGTGATATTAATCGATACGCTTTTGATTTATGCGATGAGCATACCTTATTATTTTTTACGTTCTCCCTCTCCTCGCTTTTAAATTAACAATGATAAAATTAAAAGTAAACTTTTTATTTCGTGTTAAAGACGAAAGTTGAGGATATTGCGTGTCGAATCATTTTTTCTTATGGGGATAAATAAGATTATTACTAGATTTCTTACTAAATTTACGTGAGGAAAATTCTTAAAGAAGCGAATACACGTTAAATTGATCTTTGAAATAAATAGATTTGAATATTTATTGAAAAGGTGTTTGTTTCAATCCTATTGATTCACAGTTTTTATTAGTTAATACCGGATAATAAAATTTGTAATTAATATCCGATCATCGTGTACAATCTATATTTCGATTTTTTAAATCTGCCTTGTTATATACATCGGATAATATAAAATAAAACGAGAATTCGTCATTTATTTATCGACAACCTCGGGAAAAGCGAGCTCGATTAATTTAAAAACAAGTCGAAACAAATAAATTATTTAACAACGCGCGCGCGCAAATTATTTTTGCCCATTGAGCTACGTTCACTGACGTCTAATTATAGGCATATAGGATTAAATTAGGCAAGTTGGTACGGCGTGCACCGGATATTACCGATCCTTAACATACTGCAATGAAATGATGATCAAAATATAATATCGCTGCTCGCTTAGTTCGAGCTTAACACTTTTAAACGGGGGCATAAATTAGTGGTGTTATTAGTGTCATTAAGTTGTTTCGCGTTCCTCGAGTGGCGTTCCTGTGCCCCCTCTTCGATCCGCACAGGAACGCCATTTCTCTTCGCCTCCGGTGCCGTAAATAAAGGTGCTGGTCGGAAAAAAAGGGCCGGTTATGCTCTCGAAAACCGAAAGTGGCAAGGCAAGTGTCGAATACAGAAGCTCAGCGCGAAATCTTCGTATCCGTGTTTTTTTGAACACGACGTTCTTTTGTGACGGGGCCTTTTTTTTTATATGTGTGTGTATATATATATATATATAATTGTGAACGATAATTTTTGAATTTTTTTTTAAATTTTCGAAACGAAAGATTGGGGTGTCTCGCCGATTTTTTTTAGATTATTATGTAGATTTCATAATATTAAAGGAATGATTTGAAACGAAAATTGCATGGTTTCGAGGAGATTATATTTTAAAGTTGAACGTTTTATTGTACAAGCATCCGTCTATGGAAGAAATAAATTACGTTACATTCCACTCCCCTCTCGAAATTCCATTCTATTTTTATTCTGGAATAATCTTTTAATGTATGAAATGACAAATGAGATATTCCAGATGATAAAGTTGCCAGTTTTAAATTAATTAATATTATCGTTTTAAAAAAATGTTTAACGAATATTATATATTTATCAATCTTCTCGCCGCAAAAGGAATTTTGAATTGATATTTATAATATATATATATATATGTAAAATTTCATTTAGCATATACATCAAATCGCAAATAAATTTCAAATCGAATTTTCTCACATCGTAAACCTTTATGCATTCAATCTACCATTCTAATACTGTTATAACAACACCTGTAGAAAGATTGAATTGAATATTGCTGTAAAAGGATTGAAGCCTATTTCGTATTCGTTCGCCTCGTGTTTAGACTTACGCGTAACTCTTAACACTTATCTTTGATGCGACAGCAAAATATCATCTAACCGATAGAACGACGGCACACATCGTTACGACACACAAAGACAGATATCCGCAGCAGGATAATTGCAGGATCTCATTTACCGTAACATTTTCATTCTTCTCGAGGGATTACAAGCGTTAACAAGCCGCGTGTATTTTAAACGAACGTTTGTGAAACTAATGAAATTCCATCGTGTCCTCGCCGATCGGTCAAAAAAAGCTCGTTCGTATAAACCACTCCTTCGAGCGAGGATCCTTCGATCCTTTACACGGAGAGAAAAAAAGAAAAAAAGTAAAAAAAAGGAAAATTGAAGCAGAAGAAGAAGAAGAAGAAGAAGAAGAAGGATTCGCTCCAACTCAAAGGAAACCGTTTTTTTTTTTCTTCCTCCACCTCCTCTTTTTTTTCTTCCCTCCTCTTCGTCTCTTTTCTTTTCACACCTCGAACCGTGACAAGGGGAAAATAAAAGAGGAAGGGAAAAAAGCGTGGAACGTTGGAGGAGAGTTTTCGATCGCGGTGGAGAAATGTTTGAACCGCGCTCAAAGCGGTAAAACGGAACGGGCGAGTTGATCGAATGGAGTCCATAAAATGGAGTCCGATTGACGGCTACCGCCTGGAAAGAAATGTACCACGAAGATGTTACGTCTGCCCGTAAAAATGGGGATATTTCGAATCGTCGTTTGAAACTTGACGAGCTGGAAGTCGCGGACCACTTCCGGATTTATCGGTTGATAAAATGGTGGGATAAAATGAACGATAGACGAGTGGGGCATTAATTCTTTCAAATTGTGGGCATAAAAAAAATGTAATGGGGAAGATGGAAATAAATACGAGTGGAAGATTCCGCGAAGGATTTTAACGGTTTGAAATTAGCTTCGAAATAATGGACGAAATTAAACGGATCAGAGGGTTAATTATAAGAGGCGGGAGGATATTATATTTGCCAAAATTCATAAATTCAACGTAAAAACTCCTTTCTTCGAAGCGCTATCTATTTGACTCGATGATGCGCTTCCTCGCTAATCTCTTTTTAAATTTCAGAATGATTTTTCCGATGAAAAAAAAAAAAAAAGGAAGCAATCGCCCGAATCAAACACCACCTACTTATTCGCTCTTTCTCGTACGTTTCTCGTTGAAAAGTTCTTCTATTAATTGGAAGGATGAGACGAGCACAGTCGTTCGCCACGATCCTCTGCGTACGCCCCTCTCTTTTTTTCCCCGTGCCTCTCTTAATCCCATGACGTTTGGATAACTTAAGGTTGCCTCTCCTCCTGCGCTTTCGACCCTCGTCCGCTAATAGCAACAAGTTACTTGTGACCCGTCAGCGGGACAGACCCTTGCGACGCCTCTATATTTAGTCCGGGTCGAACCACTAGAGAACGGCGAGAAAACACAAAAGAAAGCTGGAGAGCGGCGGCGAAACGAGTGCAAAGGGGACATCTCGTGATATCTCGCCACGAAGATTCTGCGGCTTCTGGCTCGCAGCTGCTACCATGTCCGCGGTAAAAACAATGTACATAGATATGGCAGACGAGCTGGAAGGGCCTGCTGACGCGGCCAGTTTCAGGATATCCGCGGGATCTCGATAAATTCGACCGAGAATTTTTTCCCCTCCTCCGTGCATTATTAGAGGAGGAGAAACTCCGTGTCTTTTCCTTTTTTCTTTTCAGATTTCTGCACTTTGAAAATTGTTGGGATAGATTTTGTTCGAGCGACAAGATGAAAATTAGGGGATTAATGACAGATAAATTATATGGATATTTATATATATATACATATATTGCAAAGTAAGAAAAATGTGTCAATAGAAGATGTATATTGTGATATGATTGAAAGTTATATACAATTTTTGTCGTTATATTATATTATTGCCTTTTCAGGGGTAAAAAAGTTGTTTAAAAAATTATCGAAATAATTAATTTTCATATAGCGAATGATAAAATGAGCACTCGAAACGAAAGCTTTAATGATATTGTTGTAAGAATAACTCGGGGATCGCAAAAATAGCTCTAAGAGCGGCTCCCATGTCGTTGCAGTGTATAACTGGCAATTTGATGTCGATCCGGAGCAGTACTGTATACCGAGCTATATACCATTACCATAATATAGAAGCAATGACCGATGCGACGGATATATGGAAGAAATGAGTATTAACATGCGTGATTTTCTTGTACAGAGTTACAGTAGACAGTAAGATATCGAATAAGAAAATAATTAAATTTAACTTCTGTTGTAAATATATTGCAAGAAATATTTCGTGTTCTATGAGACAAAAAGTAATACTTATCTTCTATTGATTAAAATTGATTAACTATAAGGAGTAGATACTTTTCAATAATTCATTATGGATTGAACGATAATTTTTTTTAACTCTGTTACAATTAATAAATTATGATTTTTTTTTTTTTAATTTTATCTCTCGATGATATTTAAAGTATCTCGTCTAAAATTAATTGTAAGACCTTTGTGACTTCAATTGTATCATAAAATCGATCGAAGAAATGAAGTTAAATCTTCAACTCGCAACTTCTTGCCGTAACGCTCGAAGTCTCGTGCGTTTCGACGTCGAAACACTAAGTTTTCGCGGAAACGTGGACGAAAAAGAAAGAATTTCACGAAATGACGAGAGAGGGGAGAATGTTTCTTGCGCAAGTGTCGAGAGACAGGTCCCTCGTTGTGCTCCTTCGAAACTCATCAACATCGGTGAAACAAGACAATGATAGATCGTAGCTTGGTTGAAAAATTCTTACTTCGATTACCTCGATTTATTTTCCCAAAAGAAAAAAAAAAAAAAACGAAAGAGTCAATCAATGCAGCAATCAATTAATTATTCAAATCACATCCTCTATCATTTTAAATACTAAAAAAAAAAAAAAAAAAATTCACTATGAATAAAATCGTAAAATCATCCTGTTCACAATAACTTACATTTGTTTTATATCTTAAACACAAATGTATTTTAACGAAAAAAAAAAAATCTACATTTCTTTCAATCTAATCTCTCTCCATGCACTATAAACTTGTACAAATTTACTTCACCGGTTTCTTTCAGGTGTTAACAATGACGACTAACTTGACAAAGTGATTCGCCACAATTGAATTGCGCGAAAGCACGAAACAAAAAGAAAGTTGGCCATGTTGTTAAGCGCAATACGGTTATCAAGCGGAGGGGTTGGCGAGAAAGCACAAAGCTCACCACTACAAGCTGGTAATGAAATTGGCAAGTAGAGATACCGAGTCGACGCGCCAAAAAGGCGAGATCAAACCGCGAAACTCCGCCTTTTTTGCATTTTAGGATGGAAAAATCTATCGACGATTGTTTTAAAAACGATATTCGATGAATTTTTCAAGGATCGTCGCACAAAGACGACCAGAACACTTAAGTTGGGTCAAAACCTAAAGCCGGATCCACACGAACGAGTAACTCTATTCATTCTTTTTATCTCTATTTCTCAATTTGAGTATATATTTATTCTATCTCTTATGTTTAATGTAAGTATAAATAAATATGCAATTTTTCTTAATTCTAATCTCATACAATTTGGAAATGTTGAATTACAATTTTCCTCGAGTAACAAATCTTTTTAAATTTGTGCAATCTATCTATTACCGTAATATATTCTTTGATATGATAATCAAAAAATATCCAACTTATTTGTAAGTAAGTAAGTTTAAACTTGAAATTTAGATTTACATTACATGTTATCGAAACGTATCATTTTCTTAATCATTCATATAACAATTATTACATTATATTAATCCTGTTATAATTATCACGTTCATTCGTGTTCTTAATATTTATACTTATTCGCCCAGTGTAAATCTGGCTTAACACGCCTGTGTTTCAAAAACACGGGCAACGATTTCCAACAATTTTGGATAATTTGCACATCGAAGGTGGAAGCTCGTGGTGGAAAATCGTCCGCTGTATACCATTCTCTTTTCGTCTATAAGCAGTTATAGAAGCACAGAAACCAGAACGAATTCCTCGTAGAACGGAATTTCCGCGAACGGAGAAAAGATGGCGTGAACAGGCGAGGGAGAGACGAAGGTCCGATAGAGAGGCGGTTGCGTGTTCTCCCTCGTCTCGTAATAAAGCTCACGCGAACACGTTGTTGACAGAAAAATAAAAGCCTGGCTGTGTGTTCGTGACAGCTGTGCCAGTCGGGAGGGAAATATCGCGTATCCTTTCTCGATTATGCGTTTACACGAAAATACGGGCTGGCAAATATTTCACGCGTGCAGGACGAAAATTCCCGAAATTGTTAGACACGTGGCGCTTTTGCCACGTGAAAATATTTTCTGGAAATTCTCTGTGCTTCTTCGTCGCTACGCACGTCCACAATTGAATTTTCTTTTTATTTTATTTAGAGTAAAAGGGGAGGGGGGGAAGGCAAATATTGCGATTAATTACGATTTATTTCGTTACCGAGCTGAAGAACAGATAGATTGGTTTAGTGTAATGATATTGATGAAAGAAATTAAATTGTGGAAAATTGACGAAATTGTATAATTTTTTTTTTTAATTCTTATGTTACTCGTGTTATTAATACATTCATGTGTACTCTTTGATTTGATCAATTGTGCAATATCGTCGTTCGTATCTTTCAGAAATTTATTGCCCAGAATTTTTATAGATGTATATTATAATTGACACGTAAATAATTTTACTTGATTTTGTAGAAGAAAAAATAATAATATTAATAATTGACGTAGAATAAACACAATAATAAAATTATCATTTTTCTATATAAAATATAGAATTTGAAGATAATAAAAACGAAAAACAAATAGCAATCTAGTTGAAAAAAAATTTCTCGATAAATGCCAATAATTATTTTACAATTTATAAACTGTTTGTTCGCGGATCAAAGTTAATTCACACTTTCGTACATATATCAATTATAATAAAAAAAATTTTCAATCAATCAGATACAGATACACTTTTAAAAAAAAAACTTAATATTATTTGTAATTTAAAAATTAAAATTAATTGTAAACAATAACGAATATACCTTTCAATTTCAAACCATCATTTTGAAAGATAATAACAGTTGTTGTTAACAAATCGTGAATTGTTAATGTTCGATCGTAATTGGATTATTAACATTGGTTCGAAATATCAAATTCCACCAATCCACGAAATGTTCGATCAAAAACAGCATTTGAACACAGAATAACTGCGCGTGGCTCGTTCCCATGCAAACCAGCTCGAAATAATGTATAGGGCCATTATCGACGCTTCTCGACCGGCGCGAAGAATAAATATTTTAATGCTCCCGAAGTTAATCACCCGGGATTGGTAGCAATTAAATTCATCGACAGTGAAATCATCGGATCGGTATTGGATAACGAGCAGTCATTGCATCCGGTCTTGCGTCTTCCGCAATGAAAAATTGATGCCTGCGGATATTTGTAAATATAAATAAATATTTTTCATACAATACATATATTTTAAATAATCTTTGATATTATACTTTAATTGATGGTTAGATTATTGAAGAGTAAAAGTAAGAGTTTTGTTGCATTATATCTTGTAAAAAATTATCTATGTAAAAAGATATTTTTTCATTATTATTAATTGATAAAAAACAATTGGTTGTTTTTTATCAATTAACAAAACCTTTAAAAGATTTGATTTTGAAAAAGTTTCAACGTGATCAATAGACTTTTTTTTACACGCGTTACAATTTATTTGGTCACTTTTATTTTATTGAAAAATATATATGATTGAAATAAATAAGCTACTCGTCAAAATTATTTTTTTAAAATTTGATTAACAAGAACGAACACGTAAGAAGATCTCATTTTATTTTTCGGAAATATTTACACAATAGTAAATAGAAATTTTCCGATCTCGTTAAGTAGTCAAATATTGTGCAATATAAATATACGATAATGTAAATGGAAATGTATAATGACGTGGTAATTCAAAATATAGTATGCATTATCATATATGAATTAGAAAAGAAAAAATCCGTAGTCTACTTATAATATTCGCAAAAAGGAGAAAAATAAAATACAAAAAAAAAAAAAATGATAAATAATGATAAATGGGAGATTAAAGAAAAACTGAAAAGAAGTCTAAATAAGCACGTGTTCGTATCCGAGAGACACCGGATATTCCGTTGAAAACTAAGAAAATTTACCGATAGATTCTCCTCTAAGAATCTTTCCTTTCATCCTATTTAAATATTTGCCCTCTTCCACAGATTCCGATATTTTGCATCGCAAGTATCGTATCTCCCGATCGATATTCATAATCCAACAATGTAGATGTAAAACGTATTCTTGTATAAGAATCTTACCTGATATCAAGGGAAGCAATCCGATCAAGAGAAGAAGATCCATAGTCTTGCCTTCTTTTTCCCAGCTCCGCTCTACTTTTCTGTCATCCTCCGTGTCGAAGACTCGTTTCCGGTAAATCCACTTGTCGTTGCGGCTCTAGCCGTTTCTTCCTCGCCGGATGACAGGTGATCGAAAGATCCCGTTGATATCGATCGAGACTTGCAATACTTTCCTTTCTTCTCGAAAGAGAAATTATGAAATGATAACTGCCAGAAATCCACCATAAACTGACGAGACGAGAGTTATTTCGCGAAAATTCCACGAAAAAGGAAACGTCACGAAAATATAGAATAGAGAGAGACACCGGGGGAGAATTCCACGCGAAGTTGCGGAAGTTACGATACGAAAATAAGTCTCGCGGAGTAATGAAGAGTCGACTACGAGAGACCAGTGAACGACGAGACGGTGTGCGAGCGCAAGAGGTCCAGCGGACGAGAGACTCGAAGACGAAGATGCGGAGCAACACGCGGTGTTGTTAACTAAGCTGCCGCTGTTCACAGGGCTGTGTGACACGCTGCATAGAGCGCGGTACGAGGCCAGTTCGAAGACTGAGTACGAGTCCATATCCCGGAGGCTGACTTCTCTCGGCCCTACCAGGGTACGCCGTACAGTAATGCCCGTCCATTGCCCGCCTCTGGATAACGTTTCCTTCCACCATTAGGCAACACACGCGATACACGGTTCGCCGTGAGACACGCCGTGCTCTCCGTGTCCTCACGCGGGGGAATCGTTGCGGGATTATCGCGGATCTTTCGGAGGAGCCTCTCTCTTTCTCTCTCTCTCTCTCTCTCTCTTTCTTTTTCTCTGTCCATCTTGCTCGCTCTCTCTCTTTCTTTCTTGGTTCCTTTTTGGTGTGGAGACCTGGTCGTTGGAAATGAAACGATAAGATTCGAAGTTGGAATAATTCAAGGGCGAGTTTCTGAAAATAGATTGGTTCTTTATGCATTCAGTAGTGGTATGGTGTAGTTTGAGAGTTGAAAATGGGTGAGTGGGGAAAATAAGGATGTGAAAATAAGATAACGTGAAGTTTAAATGAATCGATATCGATTGAAATTATTATTTATTACATCTTTAGAATAATTTTGAAATAGATTGGTTTCTTCATGTTGAAATTTGAGAATACGAATTAAATGTTTAATATTGGAAACACGTGAATGAGAATAGCATGGATTAAAATAAAGTTTGAAAGTATCAATATGATTAAAATTATTAAAAATGTACCTTTTAAAATAATTCAGAAGCGAGTTTTCCTTTGGTTGGTTCCTTTTGAAAGAATATTATGTTAGAATAATATAAGTTATTATTTAAATTTTATAATCTAAATTTTGAAAATATTTAAATATATAAGAATTTTAATAAAATTTTATATATAATAAAACATATATAATAAAATTTTCTTAGAATAATTTAAAAGCAAACTTCTAATAAGCTTCTAATATTATTAATTATATATATATATATTAATATATATTAATTATAAATAAATCCATTATAAATTATAATGTAATTGTAATAAAATGTTACTATTTGTAATCCTTAAAAATATATTTTTTTAAAAATATGGAAAAACTATTAAACCAAATACTTTACGAGATAAATTTAAATATTAAAAAGTACATTTTTGTATCTTTAATTTTTCCATTTTAAATCTGTGAACATTTGCAATCTATAAATTATACTATTAATTGCTACTTAATTAATATTTTTAATAATAGTAATTCTTTGATTTATAATTAAACGAATAGAATGATTCGTATTTACAAACGAATTTGCGAAATTTAACTTATATTCAATTTAACTATTTAGATGATATAATTTAATCAGAATTTTAATTTAATTCGTGCAAAAAATAATTGCATGCTTTATTGTAAATTATACTGAAATTACACTGAAATATTTTCTTCGTATTGAGAAACTGAATTGTTAAAAATTTTTCTAAGGAAATGATAAAAAAAAAAAATGAGGAAAATAATTTTAGAAAAGAAGAAAAAAGAATTGATAAATCTTAAAAATTTTAACCGCAGATTCTAATCGATATATATATATATGTGTGTGTGTGTGTACATAATATGATCAGAAAGAAAAATATATTTATAACGAAAATTATAGTTTTTTAAATCTAATGAAAGTATCATCTTCAAGATCAGACTTGAAACGAGTTAATTAAAAAATTAATTAGAACGAAAATCTGAGAAATGACTTAAAACGATTAAGATGAAAGATGGCGTTTCGAATGATAATTAGTGCCAGGAGAGAAACGAAAAATTTATTTCGCTTTGCCGCTTATTATGGTTAAGTTTTAATTGAAAATTGTATCATTTATATATGATATATCTTGTTTTATTTATGTATCTATATATTAATCAATTAACCAATTAACGATTTTTATAATTAAGCTTGATAAAAATAAAAAAAAATACTAAAAATATTAAAAAAAATAAAATAATAAAATATATATTATAATATATTAATTGTTAATATTAATATTAATTATCAATATTAAAATATTAATTTAACAATTACATATTTGTTATCGATTAAATTTATTGATCAAATTCAGAATAATATAAATAATGTAAAGATTAGATTTACTATCTTAATATTTTTTGTGCCACGTTCTGAATTGTCAATTGTGCAATAAATCAGATTTTTATGTTTCCTTTATGATTTGAAATAATGAATTTAGAATTTTTATTCTATATTAATATAAAATATATATATATCAAAATGTCGTGCATCAAACAAATTAAAGTATAAATGCTAAATTGATTTTATTTATAATAATGTATTAATATTAATAAATATCTTAGATAGAATACACAAGTTATCGAAAAACAAAAATTATTTGTTGAATGAAAAATTCAACTTCAAAAAATTGTTCCAATATTGCCTATAATGATTCACAAATAAATATCGATTAAATTTATAACATACAAAAAAAAATTTAAAAATCGAAGGGAATCATAACTGAAAGTTGTTGAATTATTTAGATTAAATTAAGTTTTTGTATATATATATTAATTTCATGTAAACTACAAAAGAAACATGAAAAAATTATATATTCACAAAATATATTTTTAATAATACCATTTATTTATCAGGATGTATCATTCACAGAATTATATTACATAAGCAACTATTATGAATAAAAGTAAAAAAATTTATTTCTATTTTTTTATTTTATATATTATCCATATTAAAACGAAATTCAATGTATGAAATCATCGACCACCTCGGAGACGAAGTACAAGGTGAAGAGTCGATTCTTTTTGAATATTATAATCGGAAAGTGTACGTCCATCTTCTAATTGTTTTCCAGCAAAGATCAATCTCTGTTGGTCAGGTGGAATACCTTCCTTGTCTTGAATTTTTGCTTTTACATTTTCAATTGTATCGGAAGCTTCAACTTCAAGAGTAATAGTTTTACCCGTGAGAGTCTTGACGAAAATTTGCATTCCACCACGAAGTCGCAAAACAAGATGAAGTGTAGATTCTTTTTGAATATTATAATCGGAAAGAGTACGGCCATCTTCCAATTGTTTTCCAGCAAAAATCAATCTTTGTTGATCAGGAGGAATACCTTCTTTGTCTTGAATTTTGGCTTTTACATTTTCAATGGTATCAGAAGCTTCAACTTCAAGAGTAATAGTTTTACCCGTGAGAGTCTTGACGAAAATTTGCATACCACCACGAAGTCGAAGAACAAGATGGAGAGTTGATTCTTTTTGAATATTATAATCGGAAAGAGTACGGCCATCTTCCAATTGTTTTCCAGCAAAGATCAATCTCTGTTGGTCAGGTGGAATACCTTCTTTGTCTTGAATTTTGGCTTTTACATTTTCAATGGTATCAGAAGCTTCAACTTCAAGAGTAATAGTTTTACCCGTGAGAGTCTTGACGAAAATTTGCATACCACCACGAAGTCGTAGAACAAGATGCAGAGTTGATTCTTTTTGAATATTATAATCGGAAAGAGTACGGCCATCTTCTAATTGTTTTCCAGCAAAAATCAATCTCTGTTGATCGGGAGGAATACCTTCTTTGTCTTGAATTTTAGCTTTAACATTTTCAATGGTATCGGAAGCTTCAACTTCAAGAGTAATAGTTTTTCCTGTAAGAGTCTTGACAAAAATTTGCATACCACCACGAAGTCGCAAAACAAGATGAAGTGTAGATTCTTTTTGAATATTATAATCGGAAAGTGTACGGCCATCTTCTAATTGTTTTCCAGCAAAAATTAATCTCTGTTGATCAGGGGGAATACCTTCTTTATCTTGAATTTTGGCTTTCACATTTTCAATCGTATCAGAAGCTTCAACTTCAAGAGTAATAGTTTTACCCGTGAGAGTTTTGACGAAAATTTGCATTCCACCTCTCAAACGCAGTACTAAATGTAGTGTTGATTCTTTTTGAATATTATAATCCGAAAGTGTACGACCATCTTCGAGCTGTTTACCAGCAAAAATCAATCTCTGCTGATCTGGTGGAATACCTTCCTTATCTTGAATTTTAGTTTTAACATTTTCAATTGTATCAGAAGCTTCAACTTCTAAAGTAATTGTTTTTCCAGTAAGAGTTTTTACAAATATTTGCATACCACCACGAAGACGAAGTACAAGATGAAGAGTTGATTCTTTCTGGATGTTATAATCCGAAAGTGTACGACCATCTTCTAATTGTTTTCCTGCAAAGATCAGTCTCTGTTGATCAGGAGGAATACCTTCCTTATCTTGAATTTTAGTCTTAACATTTTCAATAGTATCGGAAGCTTCAACCTCCAGAGTGATGGTTTTTCCCGTAAGAGTTTTAACGAAAATTTGCATACCACCACGAAGTCGTAGAACGAGATGGAGGGTTGATTCTTTTTGAATATTATAATCGGAAAGAGTACGACCATCTTCTAATTGTTTTCCAGCAAAGATCAATCTCTGTTGGTCGGGAGGAATACCTTCTTTGTCTTGAATTTTGGCTTTTACATTTTCAATGGTATCGGAAGCTTCAACTTCCAGAGTAATAGTTTTACCCGTAAGAGTTTTAACAAAAATTTGCATACCACCACGAAGTCGCAAAACAAGATGAAGTGTAGATTCTTTTTGAATATTATAATCGGAAAGAGTACGGCCATCTTCCAATTGTTTTCCAGCAAAAATCAATCTCTGTTGATCGGGAGGAATACCTTCTTTATCCTGAATTTTAGCTTTAACATTTTCAATAGTATCTGAAGCTTCAACTTCTAAAGTAATCGTTTTTCCAGTGAGCGTTTTGACAAAAATTTGCATTCCACCTCTCAAACGCAGTACTAAATGTAATGTTGACTCTTTTTGAATATTATAATCAGACAATGTGCGTCCATCTTCTAGTTGTTTTCCAGCAAAGATCAATCTTTGCTGATCTGGTGGAATTCCTTCCTTATCTTGAATTTTTGCTTTTACATTTTCAATGGTATCTGAGGCCTCAACCTCCAGAGTTATTGTTTTACCTGTCAATGTTTTGACAAAGATCTGCATGATTATCTGGAAAAAAAATTATTTAATATATTAATTAAGAATACATTTAATAGCAAAATTTATTTCAAAATATGAAAAATTTAATTTTATTAAATTTTATTGATTTATATATATTATATCTATAATATAAAAATAAGAATATTATTTTTATATTGGAAAGTTTTGTTTCAAGAAATATATGGATATTTTCTGTATGCACAATTTAGAAGAATGTATATATTTCTAAATTGTAAAATAATATAAATAGTTGAAATAAATAATTTTATAATTCACAAAAGCAAAAAGAAATATTTTCAAATATTATATTTACTATAATATAGTTACATAATACACAGATATAATATATTATACTGATTTCCAATTAATAAATTAATTTTATTTTTAAAAAATAAAAAATTGTATTCATTTTGTATTTTTTAATGCTGTTAAATAAAATTCAAAAATACATATGTTAAAATCTCAAAAATTACGTTCGTAGAAGTTTATATTATAATGTAAGTGCATGCATTTTATTAATTTCAGTCTTTGTCTATCGAATTGAATAATGGGTGTCAAATAAATGTAATATAAATACTTGATATAGATGCATACAGATAATGCGACACAATTTTGAACTTGCGGTAACAAATTAAAACTTTTCCATAGGTAATTTCTATTGAATCGCACAATTATATTAAAAAAATTAACTTGCTTAATTGTAATCAATAATTGTATTGGATTTTTAATAGCGAATAATTCTATAGAGATGATTTCTATATTACCGACCACCTGACGCAATCAAAAATCTAATTCAATTCGTATCTAATTTTCAATTAATGTATTTATAAATTAGACAATTCATATATATTATGTATATTATACATTTTATATATAGATATGTTCTTCTACAATTAGTCTTGCATTTTAAAATAATCAATATGAATTTTCTATCGGCTTAAATGCTACATATATTTAGAGACGCATAATTTTTGATAAAATGATTTTGTAATCTCAATATATATTTTTGGATCTTCAAAATGAAGTTGTCTTTTTAGTGTATATCTTTTTATATGTTACATTCACATATTGATTTTTTTTATTTATATATATGAGCTTAAATTCCCTCAATTTAAATAATAATATATATATAAATATATTATATATTATATTATATAAATAAAAATAATAATATAATAATACATTATATATTTAAATCGTCATTACTTTCATCGATGAAATTAATATCAAGTTATCAAGTTGTCATATATTAAATAATTTTGCAATTTTTAAATTTATATTTAATTTTTTAAACTTAAAAATCAATTCTTGTATTTTAATCGTCAAATAGTATCGAAAGATATCGGTCAATTTGTCAAAAATTTTTTATATTCCGAAACGAAATTTATCTTATACTTTTCTTAAAATAATTCATTTTCATAAAATAATTCTAAATTCGTTCGTTTTATATTTTGTTCACATTTATGGTAAAATAGGATGAATTTCAATTTTTATATGCGTGCTAAATGTCATAGTCATAATGGCGTCATGTTGGTGAATCAATAACCGCCATTTTGAGTATAGTTATTACGCAGCAAAAATGTGAAACATTATTATAAAAATAAGATTTTATTTTCGCGAAATTACTTTCATAATCATTTTTCTGTGTTATAATTTTATTATTAAAATATTATTACTAAATTACTAAGCTATATAAAAAATGTATATTATGAAATTATTTCAGAAATAAATTTTAAATTCAATATTTATAATCGATGCTTTCAAAGACATTATTTTGTCTTAATTATTTTATTTTATTCTTTTACAAAAAATGATTTAAATGTGTACAACCAATTTTAGAATAAATAAATTATTTAAAATAAAAAAATATGTGAATATAAATAACTAAAACCAATAAAATCTCTAATTATCAAAAAATATATTAAAATTTAAAATAAAATCGTATGAAATATAATAAAAATGGAAATTCTTACCTTCCTTGGAAGTAGTTTATGATGCAGCAAAAATTTCTATAAAATTTAAGAAGTCTCACGAAGTTCTTCCTCTAAAAGCACTCTGAAATATCTTGTAGAACTGAATAGAGGAAACGACAAACGTTCCTTTTATGTCAATGAGAGAAAACTGTACTGATCATGCGCAAACATGTCAGGAGATCTCTACAAAGATGCCTATTGGATTATATCTTGTATCGTCATGGAATCTCTGACGTTGCTACGTTCTATTGGTTTGTGAGACAAAGAGTATTCTTTATGTAATAAAATTTTGTTAAATTAAATGTCGTTTATAAAATTATTTATAGTAAATTATTATTTTTGGAATAATGTATTTTCTTCAACCAAAAATTTTATTTATATGCACGTTTCTTTGAACTGTCACATTTTGACAGTAATATACAGCTAGAGGGCGCCTGGAAAAATTGTTGAACAAAGAAAAGTGATGATTCATTGTTTTTATTACTAGCATTGCTTTTTCTAATAAATTTTTTATACAATTTTAGAATAAATAACATTAATTTTAAAAATAAAAATATTCAAAATTCTATATGAATAAAAATATATGAACAGGTTATATTAAATATCAAATCATAGATTCGATATTAAATATATTGTTATTGTTTTTAAACTCGATATTAAATTAATTTATAAAAATTATTATATATATAAAATAACCATATCTATATAGATATCAAAACATAGAATTGATCAATCTTAGAATAAAATTGATGAAAATTAATAAAAAAAAATAAAAACGTGAATTTACTTCATGCAAGTTAATGTTATAATATATAAATAATATATATTTAAATTAAGTATTAAAATAGATATAACATATAAATCATAGAATTGTAAAAATAATATAAATATTTACTCAATGTAATTAAAATGTATCATTAAAAAAATTTAATATTTTTTGTATTTTGTAATTATTTGCATGATCATTTCATCATTCATATTACTTACCAAATATTTTTAGTGACACAGTGAAAAACAATATTTTATCTTGCATAATTATTCACTTTCATTGAAATTGATATTTCATCAAAAAAAAAAAAAAAAAAATTAAATCAATCATGACTATCAGACTAGATTAAAATTTTGTTTATAGCATGATTGTTTTACATGAAATACATGATAATTTCGAAAACAAGTATTTACTTACGATAATTATTTACATTTTTAATTTAATATTTCATTATTAACATCGAAATAATAAATTTTAGTTAACTATGTACGTTACTACTTATATAATTTAGCAATAATTACAACCAGTTATTAATATAAAAAAAGGACAAAAACAAAAACTCGCAGACTTTAAGCTAAATTCTAAAAACAATATAAATATTTACCTTTATTATCGAAACATGTTTATAATAAAACATGCAATTGTTTTTCACATGAAATTAATAAATCGCATATTATTCTTAAAAATAAAATATAATTAGAATGGCACAGTGAACATTAGATATGATCTTTATGTATGAATAGAATATAACGTAATCTCCATATTAATTTTGAAAAATTATCAAATTTTCAAGAAGTTAGTTTGCATTATTTCGTTTGAAATTTCAAGGCTCTACACACGTTTTTACAAGTTTTAATCATTTAATGAAAAATTGCTTGAATGAAAAGTTTGCAAACTTTTTTTGCAAAATACCTGCATGTAGAGCAGGTTTATTACGTTATATTATAACGTATATATTATATTATATACGTTATATATTTGGTTGAAAAAATAATAAACTAATAATACACATATTATGTAATTTAAATATATACAAATATATACTTTAATACTGTAGAATAGGAAATGAAAATTACTTAATGCTTAATCTTATATTGATTCAAAGCATACGTCAGTTTAGTTTGATTAAAAAATTGTATACATTTATGAGAAAAAATTGAAATTATAAGAGTCAATCATTGTCCATATTCTTATTTGAAAAGACTAGTTGTACCAAACAAAATCAATTATACATATAAAATTATATTCATAACTTATACACAAATCATATCCTTAAATTAAACATAAAATTAAATTTTTTTAATTCTATCTTCTGCTAATTTTATTAAAAAATTAATACAATATCAGTCTCAGTTCTACTCGGTGCCATCCAAAAATAAATTAACTTTCTTTGTATGTTAAGTGTTTCTTCTTGTAGAAAATTAACTAATTAATAATTATAATAGTAAAATCGAAGTGCTATTGTGTGTGTGGCCTTCTTACTAAAGAGAATAATTCTTATTAACTTATCTTATTGATAAAAGCTCTTATACAATATGTACTGTAATATGCAAAGGAATATGGAAGTGAAGAAAACTTTATATTTATCTCATGCATGTTCGATTTATTCAAAGAGGATTTGCATGTGTACAACAGAAGATTCATACACTGTGTCAGAAACAAAATTTATTACGTATGAACATTTTGAAATTATATTCGATTTCCTGTGAAATTTTTAAACAAACTATAGTAAAATATTAGGAATTCTTGACACGTGCACTTAACCCTCATTGGACAGCAAAGCATCTATTGTAATAATTGATTTTCAACTCTGCTTTCTTGGAATCTTCTGCGTGAATCAGTACACGCGGTGAGAACATACGGTGTTAGTTGTTTTGTGCAGGGAAACATTCTGCACTTCTTTACGACTACACACACAACATACACACGAATTCTCAATACAAACTAACCTACTCTTAACTTCAAAACTTATAAATGTTCAGTTTCTTGCCACCCTCTCTATTAAACTTCATCATACATTGTGACTTTCAAATATAGCTAAATAAGTAATTCAGAACTAATAACGCATTCATCATTTTTTTTTTTTTTTTGACAAAATCCTAGTGCTGGAACTAATCGTACCAATTGCCTGTTTAGGAAAGATTATAAGTCTTTTCTCAAAAACCTTTAATAAAATAGTTGCAAAGGTTTTCTTATATATCTTAAGAATAACATTATCCATATTTTATAATAACACTAAAATCTAGTGTTTATACGTAAAATGAATTTAACAAATGAAATCTGAAATAATATATTCCTTATTTTAAAGAGGTTCAGAACTTACTAAAAAATTAAATTGCTTATAACAATCGAAGCAGTACATCAGTTTTTATCAATAAAACAGAAAACTTAGTACTAGTAGTAACGCGATAATTCGACGATGTTATACGTTCAAAAACGAAGTCAAGGTACAATGATATAATCCGACCTAATAATTTCTTTCGTCATTAAAATCATGATTGCGAATTAAAACGATGCGCCATTGGTTGTCCAAAGGGAGACTACATTCTAAATAATCATAACACTATATTAATAGATCGTTAGTCTTGTTTTAATCTTTGATATCTTTCCAGTATAGAAACACCTCATTGAACAAGCAATTGACACGAGAAAAATTTATTTCTTATACTATATAAGTTACGAGTAAATCGATAAAGCAAATATTTTGGTAGATCTACTTGGAGTCTGTCTCCATTTTGATCTCCTCTGCTTTTTTATCTTTTTTCGAGGCCTCGCTATCTGTTCCTTCTCCGTTACTATTGTCACGTCTTCGTTTCCTACCATATCGGCCCTTATATTTAGGTGGTGGAAGTTGTTCCATACCCAAAACTTTATGAATTTGACGAAATGCAACCAATCGCAAAGCATGTTGCGCCGAAGCAGTTATATCTTCTCTCTGTTGAGCTGTCATATTGCCTATCGCATCAACTGGCTCTTTTTCACATGGATCAGATAATCCTACAGAAATATATTATTTGTAACCATTTGTTTTTCGTTACAAATCATTTGTAAAATTTTACATAAATACATAAAATCAGATTGCCAATCATCTATGTAATATTGTGAAGAATACCATTAAGATACAAAAATCGAAATACTCGATTTTAGAATCTGGATGGATTTCACAATATACTCAGTCTCGTCATCTGTATCATCACTTTGTTTCAAAAATATTTTAAAAAAATCAATATTTTTATTGTTTATATTAATTTCATTGCAAATTAACTATACCTGGACTGCCTGGAAGCAATATTCCTCCAGCAACACATTCTAAAAGTCTTCTTAAAGCTTCACCTGGACTAAGAGGTCCTCCAGCAGTACTAATTACTTTCTCTGTTAATAGCTCCAGCGCCTGAAAAAATTTAATAATCTCTTATTTTTATTTCTTTGTTTTTTGAAATATTAAATATTATTTTATTTCAAATAATTATTTTATTTTATTTTATTTCAAATAAATTGAACTAAGATATTTGCACAATAGAAAGTTATTCCATACTAACCCATGGATTTAATGGTCCCCAAGTGGGTACACGGTTACAAAGATCACGCATTATGCGAATAACCATTACACAGCTCTGCAGTGAAGTTGCTCTAGCCTGTTAAATACGATTAGTATTTCAATATGATAACAATAATAACCACATTAAAATCTCAATATCTTCTGGAGATGTGACGCCCTAAACTACTTTTAATTTGCTTTGTGTGGGCTTTAGCTATCCTCCCAGCCTCGTGCCTATAGCTCCTAAATATTAGCCCATATCAAAATTATCGGGTGTTTATATTAAGTATTTCCTGAACAATTAATACCTAACATAATATTTAAAAAAAAGTGCAACATATTAGAAAAATTGTACACTTGTTAAACTGCCAAATGTAACTATTAAACTTGTAACTAAAAAACACCCGATATACTTATGACACCACTGTGTGTTTGTGCTTGTCTGTCTTTTAATATTTTAATTAAGTGCTCACAATGCACATTCTATAGAAAATATGAAATAAAGTACATATTTTTAAAGAATAATATACTAACTTTAAAAACTTCTAAGACAGACCTAGAACAGACTCAGTCTAGGCTACAATGCATTAAGATTAATCCAGAATAATGAATAAGCTTAATCATAAGCATCATAAAGCAGTTCAGTGCATTATAAACAAAAATAAAACTACATCCTTTGAAGAGAAATTACGCAATTTTTATAAGATTGTCTGCAAATAGTTTCCTATTATTCTGGATGTTGATGATTTGAAGTAAAGCAAATGTAAATGCTTTTGATGTGCATCAATATTTAAATGCTACAATTCACACTTACATAATGCTTAAACTTCTTGCCTGAAACTATCTGATTGCACATTCGATGTTTTTTGTTTTTGAAAGTATGTTATATATATATATGTATATACATATATGTATGTATTTGTTTTCCTTTTTTTTTATTCAATTTTTGCTGATAATTACATATTGCCACTACCATCCACTTATAATAACTAATACAGATTATAAATTATAAACAATTGCTTTATAAAGATTTTCAATTCTTAATATAAAATATTAAATGGATAAAGTGGATTGGCAAACCTATAAAGTTAAAACATCAAACGTAATCAAATAAACGTTTCAGACAAAATCATATCAACAAGAAGATAGATGGTAATGAAAATAAAATTGTCACAAGGCTGGAAGTTCTAAGACTGCTCTTTTTTGCGGACAGAGAGAGAGGACAACTTGCACGCGTTCACGTATTAGGAAAAAATAACAGAAAAAGTCATTAGTGCCAACAATTTGACACTGACAATTCGAGATCTTGAACTGAGAGTTGATTGATTCAAACCTGAAACCACTTGGCATGCCTGAGTGCAGCTAAAGCCTCCAAACACTTAGCCTTGGGAAGTACATCTGGTGGATCTGGTTTCGTCACAGCGGGCGTCGCGGGCGTTGTTTGCGGTTGAGCAGCTCCCTGTTGCTGCTGTCCAGCATTATCTGAGATTCCAACAAAGAAAGCACAACACGCTTAGACAACACTTAGAGTGTTTGATCATGCCCAACTTGGGTTTTCCCTCTATACATAACTATATTTTAACTCAAGTACATTAAACTTGAGGGCATAGCCTAAAACATTCTTATTAAAACAAAAATAAACCTAATCGAATGTAGTACACGACAATGATACATTACTCCTATCCATGAACGTCCTTTTCTTCGCATTATAAAAGAACGACCGATAATTCTTATTCACATTGACAGCGTTACTTAAAAGTATCTGTTAAAGTAACACTATCAAAAGAATCATCGGTTATGAATTGGAGTTAACTGCGCATTGTATATTATGCGTACAGCATTCGATAATAGAGGGTTTTCTTCAAAATTATTAATGCATGATCAAAAAGTCCATAGTTTTAAGATTGCCTCAGCGTTGTTTCCTCATACCAAAAGCGTGTCCACGTTCGTACTAACACATATTTTCTTCTTTATGGAGACTCCAGCTTAACTATTGATTAAACTAAGAGTATACAACTACAATTAACTTAAAAGGAAGAAAAGTGACGTCTAATCGTATCAAGTTTACGCTCTCTCTTTTCCGTTAAAAAATGGCTGATATATTTCTATGTACGCTCTTACATTTTTTTATATTCATACTTTTAAAAGTTTAAATAATACACAGTCGTGGACACACTAAAATGCAGCTGTATCGAAAAGAAAAGGAAATTTTGTATGTTAGAGCGTATATACACTGGCAACCGTTGAAGTCCTTGGCTGCCCCTGCATCATCCTGGTGCTTAAAAAAATTTACAAAGAAGCTTTTGGGCCATGAAAAGAACAAACAAAATTCATAAACTACGTATTCAAGAAAATAGCATGAAAATAAAAAGATATTTTTTATAAAATTTCTAAAATTATCAGTTATCCTTTTCTTGGCCACTATCAAAATATAAAACGATCAAATCACCTGCAGCTACAGCTGGTTTAGGCGTTTCGCGCATTAAAGGACTGGTAAGAGTTACGCTAACAGTCACACTGCCTCCTGAAACAGTTAATGCAGCTGATTCTGGATGCTTTCCAACATTGTAAGTATCTTCTGGAGCTACGATTTTCAATTGTGCTGGAAGAATTTCAGCAACTTTGTTTAACAATGATCTGTAAAAAGATAAATATCTATAAGTCATTTTATAAAAAATATTTCATATATTTAAGTATAAAGATATAAATTTTTTTCAACTGACCGTGTTGGTTTTTCTGCACACAGAACAACAAGGCATACATGATTATCACCAGATAATAAAAGTCCTTTTGCCAAATTGCCGACACGCATTACACCTCTTAATATTCTTGAATCTTCTTTTTCTTTTTGGAATGAAAACAAATTACCATCACTACCATCTTCTTTTTGTGGTGTTGTTGTTTTCTTCTTATCAGAATCTTCTTTAATTTTTACTGGATCTGCATTTTGTTGTTGTTGTGGTTGCTGTTGTTGTGATTGTTGTTGTGAAGTTGTAGTTGGCGTTGTTGCTGTGGCATTAGTAGTTTGTGGTGTTGTTTTTTTGCCTATAATTATAAAGATATATAAAATATAAATATAAGAATAATTATAAACGCAAAATAAAAGATAATTACCAGCTTCTGCTAATGTATCAGACACAAATTTCAATGCTTTTTCAGTATGAGAAACGATTTTTTGAACTGCCAGCAGTTCTTGTTCTTTAGGATAAATAGTGGTATGATGAGCTAATACATGTTTATCATCAGAAGAATCCGGCCTTCTTTGAGGTCCAGGAAACATCATCATCGGAGGTGGTCCTGGGAAAGGTCGCGGTATTGGTGGAGCTCCAGGCCCGCGTCCATAACGTCGATACCATTCATAATATTCACATTCTTCTTCATAACGTCGTCTTTCTTCCCAATACATCATTTCTTCATCCATCATTGGACCCATAGGTCCTAATTGATTAATTTCTTCTCTACGGCGTAGATACTCATCTCGCATTTGTTGTCTACGTAATTTTTCTTCTAGCATTTTTCTTTGTTTCAAACTTGGTTTCATATCAACAACTAAATCTGGATTAACTTTTTTCTTATAAGCAAATCTATGCCGCCTTCCTTTCATATGCATATCTTTGGCATTGGGATCATTAAATCTGCATTCACAAAGCTTACAATTAAAACTTATAATTTTTCCATCTTCTGATTTATTTTCCTCTATATATTCTTGACCAACTGGTTGAATATCTTTTTCATCAACAGCTGTTTCTTCTACAGTTTCCTCTGTTGCAGTTTCTTCAGATTTAATTTCCGCAGTTTGATTTTGATTTACAGTTCCCAAATTTCCAGCTTTAAATATTATATATATAATATTATTAATAATAAATTTTCAACCTAATATTATATGTTATAATATTTACATGCATTTTAACTTAAAACTTTGTATTTATAAAAAAATTACTTACAAGCAACAAAGTTAATTTTAGGAGTAGCAGTTACTGTTGGTTTCTTAGTTCCCGCTGTTTTAGCCGCTGCTGCTGGTTTTGGATTCAAAACAGTTGGATCTGCACTTGGTATTGGTTTTCCAAGTTTAGTATGTAACTTAACAACTTTTTGATGTTTTGCTCCTCTAATATGAGCAGCATATGCATCATTCCCAGTACATGTGACATCACAAAGTTCACAACGCAGACTGTTGCCTGCCCCACGTGCTGGTGGTTGTTGTGGTACTTTCAGAGAAGCTTCCTTCTTCTTATGCTTCTGACCCTCCAGATGTTCACGATATGTTTGAGGTCCAGCACAGCTGATCTTACAGACATCGCAATAGTGTAGTTGTTGAGGCTTAGGAGGCTGCTTGGGCCGCATTGCCTTCATTCCTCCCCCTCCAGTGCCAAATCCCTTCCGTCCGTAGCCCTGCCAACCTCCAGTCTTCTGGTTAGTTGAATTGCTGTTTGCACTCTGTTGGGCTACATACATAGTCGCAGCGCTATATAGCGCTGCGTCGTAGCCGGAATACGTTGTACTCGCCGTTTCTAAGGGAAATGAAATTGAAACCTCAAACTTTGGAGGAGTCAATCCTTTATATTCATGAAACCATTCTACTAACTTGTATCCATCAAAATGAATACTTCATTCTTTTGATGAAATTACAATTATCAAGTATATTATATAATAATTAAAAAATCTTTATATGATATTAATTTTATAATTTTAAAAAATTTCAATTTTGCTAAACTTTTAAATCATATTATGATTTAAAATGTTAGCAAAATTTTATATATCATCCATATGTACAATTTGAACAGCCAGAGGATCAATTTCATGTTATTAGTGCCTACGTCACGGTTAGCAGGACATTTACATAGGATTTTCAATTTTGGCGAAAAATATTAACATATATGTACATATAATGATTTAATGAAAACTTACTATTTGTCGCTGTTGATGGTGTAGCAGCAGGTGTAGCAGGTGCTGTATATCCAGAAGAATATGTAGCACTTTGAGTAGGATTAGATTGTTGATAAGCTGTACTTGAAGCTTGGTATGTTTTAGCTTGTCCAGTAGTAGTAGCTTGTCTTGCTGTACCCGTGTAAGCACTAGTTGTACTATATGCAGGTTTTGCAGCTTGATAATGAGTTTCTGTAGTAGTATAAGTGGCTGCAGCAGCAGCAGGTTGTTGGTAATAAGTTTTAGCAGCGTCGTATGTAGCTGCAGGAGCAGCACGTCCGTAACCGTAATCGTATGTTTGAGCCACAGTACCAGGATTAGCAGCTATAAAGAAAAACACAGAATTAGATAGATTTTGTAAAATCTTTAACATAAGTACGAGAACTGTATATTTGATAGAAAGAGAAGAGAAAAGAAAATAAAATTAATTAAAATAAACTTACCAGCGTATGTTGTCCCAGTAGCAGCTGCAGCAGCGGCTGCTTGATAGGTTTCGTAACCTGTAGCTGCAGCGGCAGCAGGTCGTTGAGTGTACGTGGCGGCAGTTGCCGCTGGAGTTACTGCGTATCCCGCTTGACCAGTCTGATAAGCGGCTGCGCTGGTCGCTCTGTTCAAAAGAACAATAGGTTTTCTTATATACAAGGAATAAAATGAGAAATGGAAACGGGCAAAACGAAAAAGACCTCTATCGGATCCGTGCCCGGGAGAGACGCTCGATGGACGCTCTACTCTCAGCAAGAAATGGCGGCCAAGCCGGCTGGGCTCTCGCGTGCACCGATTTTAACGAACAGTTATTACTCCCGCCAACGTAGTTACCGTCACGATTTTTCGAAAAACTTAACACTAACTACTTAATAATTATGGTATGCAATCGATTTCGTACCCATATTGAGTTCCGCCGTGAGTAAACCCAAAATAATTGTTCTGAGCCATCCTTCCTCGCAGAGAATCCCGGAAAGAAGGACAATGGAGGAAGTTGTAGGGCGTGCCACGAACTCGATAGAATGGCGGCGCTGCCGCGGCTCCTATTGGTTATTCTGTTGGAGCCGGGCGCAACAATTGCAAGAATGCCGCGCCCTCAGTGGCCGCTTCCACGAGAACCCTGCGTCGTCCTCCGACAAACTACCTCCGCGCAAATCAACGCGCTACCGTACTAGCCAGAGAAACTACCGCGAGAAAGTATTCACGAAGCGGACAGATGTATACGGTTAATTGAAACTTAACTTACTGCGTATTTCTCGTTATCTCCGTTTTCCGGGGTAGTATGTAGTTTGCGTAATTTTCGCGGCTGGTGCGTGTTGCGGCGAACGTCCGGCGTGCGCAAGAAAGGGCTAGTTTGCCGGCGACGCGTGCGTTCAACGAATTATTTTTGACGCCCCCTAGTAGTAACTACATCTATCGTTCAGAATTGAAGCGCTCTCTAGTAGGTTTTATTATAATTCTAATGGAATTCTTTTCCATTCGCACAACAAATTTAAACTCAATATTCTCCTTCAATACATCGGCATATATTTGAAGTATTATTTTTTTAATCATACAAAAACAAGATACAACATGCCATCGCAATTAGCAACGAAAAAGCATGCTAAATATTTCCAGAGGTTATTACAAATAATGCCCAATTGTTCAGCAGAATTTGACTGTTCTAGACTTGCAGTAGCGTTTTTTGCTATATCAGGATTAGATATATTAAATTGTTTGAATGATCTTAGCGAAGAAACAAAATTAGAAGCAATTAACTGGATCTATAGGCTTCAAGTAACTGGAGCTGGACCACGATCAGGTTTTCAGCCTTCTACAACAATACCAAAGGATGCTCCAAAATATCAATGTGGTCATTTAGCAATGACATATATTGGATTAGTTACCCTTTTAATTCTTGGTGATGATTTAAGTCGTGTTGATAAAAAATCCATTATTGAAGGAATGCGAGCTTGTCAAAATCCAGATGGATCATTTACAGCTATTATAACAGGATGTGAAAGTGATATGAGATTTCTTTATTGTGCTTGTTGTATATCTATAATTTTAAATGATTGGTCAGGCATTGATAAAACAAAAGCAATTGACTATATTTTAAAAAGCATTGTAAGTTTTTATCTTTTTGTTTTTATATTTTTACATATAAAGAGTATTAACAAAAATTGGCTTTGTCTACTTAATTTTATCATAGCACAATATCTCAACAATGATTATAGTCATATGATGGAGCAATGGGCCAAGGACCTGGTCTTGAATCACATGGAGGATCTACATATTGTGCTGTAGCTAGTCTATTCCTTATGAATGAACTTCATAATGTATTGACAAATGATCAATTAAATAGACTAAAAAGATGGTGTCTTATGAGACAAGATAGTGGCTTTCACGGACGACCTGGAAAGCCTTCTGATACTTGCTATAGTTTTTGGGTGGGTGCAACTCTACAAATGCTTGATATTAATAAATTATCAGATCCTGATAAGAATAGAGCATTCCTTCTTGAAACTCAAGACAGTATTGTTGGAGGATTTGGAAAGTTTGCTGATTGTTTGCCAGATCCTCTTCATACATACTTAGGTATGTAAAAAATAGAATATCTAAAATTTTACAATAAAAATAATATGCAATATGAATATTTGATTTTTAGGTTTATGTGGTTTAAGTCTTTTAGGAGAAACTGATTTATGTATAATGAATGCTGCTCTTAATATCTCTGATCGAGCATATAAACATTTATTAAAAATTCAAGAGGTATGGTAATACATTTAACAATCTATAAAATATTTGCAGCAACCAAATCTCATATCAAACGCACAGAGTTAAAGCAGGAAGGAAAAATAACATTTTTGCATTTTATCATGAATTCTATTTGTAAAGTTCTCACAGATTCTCTGTGCCTAGAACCATTATTCTAAAAATGTCAATTAATAAAAATATTATGATTTTGAAATATGTTATTAACTATTCTGTTTCAATAAAGACACTTGTTAAATATATATATATATGTATATATATATATATATATATATATATAATCTAAAACATGTCATATTAAAAATAAAAAAAGAATTAGTAGCATAATTCAAATGCAATCTTAAATTGTCATTATATACAAATTTTAAAAATTCTAATAAAAACAAAAAAGTATATATAAATAGTTCTAATCTAATGCCTATCATCCTAATAAAAAATTGCAAAAATTATATATTTTAACTTTTTATGGAACTAAAATAATAACATTTAATGAATGTAGTATTTAAGTAATGTAGTATTTAAAAAAACATTTTACTACCGTTAAATTGAGAAGTTTTGTAGTCATATTTCCTCTTTTCTTGTTCACAACAACCCCATCAACGAATGAGCGCGTACTGCGAAGAAAACTCCTTGATACTACGAAGTTGTCCGAGCGTAGCTGCCACATGCGCCCCACCTCGCGGAATGATGATTCCATGGTAACCGGGGTGGGTTCGCAGATCACAACAGACGACGTTCGTTCGTTCATTCGAAGAGACTGTGTAGTTCAAGAAAAGCGTGTTCTATCATTGCCGGTGTTTCTCGTTTTTTTTTTTTTGCATATTTGTATATTGTGTTCAATTATCTTTCATTTGATAAAATATTTTAAAAGCTATCAGTGAAATTTTTTATATATATGCAAATCAAGTGAAACGCAAACAAAACAATAGAATAATATCTATCCTACGGTCGTTGGAAAAGAGAAACTTCATTGTCAAGTGTTGGGGTCGCATTCGCGACCCAGACATCAACCGAGGTTAGTGCGCGCTCAAAATTTAAATTAATTTATTATGAACAAGATTACTTCTTCATCATTAAGAATGAAATCATTAAATAATCTAGATTTAGAACAAATAAATTTACCGTCGGATAGATACGCATGATTGAAAAGAACTTGTTCAATATAAAATTCGTAAAATGTTAAATACTATTTTTAAATATTTTATTTTAATATCTTTTAATATAAATTATTTATTTTCCAAATATTATATTTCATTAAATCATTAAGATATACTTGTATCATATCTATTTTATCGAAGTAAACTGAGCAAAAAAATATTCATAATATAATATATATGTATATTTAAATATGAAATTGTTGAAAGTATAATTATAAATATAAAATTCATAACGAAAAAAATAATAGTTTTTATAATATCGCATACATATTCTTGACGTAATATCGAATCTCATGAAAAGGAAAGTATGTAACATAGTGGAAACTTGAATTTCGCAAAAGCGACGAGTTCGTTTAATTGCGTCACTTAGTCATGGCCGAACGGATGCATGTAACTTAATTCCTTATATGTGCGTTTGACACAATAAAAATGATAGATATCAAAAATATAATAAAATAATATAAAAATCCTCAATATATATACATATATATATGTATATATATATATATATATATATATATATATATATATATATATTTTTAGAATATAACAGCCAAAGTCCCACGATATTGTGAATTAATCGATTATCAGTACAGCATGAAATTTTCCACAGTACATGATTTTTATCCACATGACTGCGTATATCCAAAAACAAATAGAAAAAGGGAACACAAATATAAAAGCAACATTTTTTTTTTTTTTTTACTTAATGTAAATCATGTTTTCGTCCTTTCATGAAATATAAATTTGTAAATAGATAATTTTTTGTACAATGTATAAGTTATCGTACAATGAATGAAACTGTTGTACAACGGGTGTTTACTGTACTGTTTCTAATTACCAGAACCACAATTCACTTTTTTATCGATCATTTTTAGCTCCGTGAATTCATCTAGTGCGTTCACCAATAACCGGCAACTACATTTGCGGTACTTAACGAGCTGATTCGCGTTACATCAATCAATCAACTTATTTGAATTATATACTACATATAAATTGTATACAGTTTCATTTCGATAAAACAATTCAAATTGTGTTTAATATAGTAAAATTTTTAAGACAATTGTAAATATTAAGAATAAAATAATTGTATCTTACATTATTGATATAATTTAAAATGTTATTATTATATCATGCTTACGATCTTCGGCCTTGAATAAGCTATATGTTTAAAACAGATGTAGTGATGAAAATATGTCCCTCCTACTGTTTTGAAGGACGCAATGTAAATTTACTCTTTCTGTTTATTTTTTTATTTTATTATATAATAAAATATTTAAAGATTAATTTTAAAAATATAAATATATAAATATATTTATATATTTTTATATATTTTATTATATTTTTATTATATTCTATACGACATCTTATAGAATATATATAATCATGACATGAGAAATCAATATTCAAAAACGACCATTATAAATGACCAAACAGGAATATTTTTCAAAAGTTGTATTTAACAGATGAACGCGTGACCTTTGTGGATAGAGCATAATCCATCTCGTAACTGTCGTGTGAGCACGTGCGCATTTCGTTGTATTCGACATGTTCGTTTATACACACACATAAAACTGAATACATCGATCGAAGGGCAGGTGGTGGGTATATTCTCAGACAAGATGCTCAGTTTAACAAGAAGGTTCGTGCCGGTTGCACAGCTGTCGGTGTGACAGCTGCATCTTTTGAAGTAAAAAAGAAAAACGTTAAGGAAATCGAGAAGTGGAAAGAAGAAGGGAGCTCTCGATTTGAAGTCGTTTTGACAATTCGTTATTTTCAAAATATTAAAGAATATATTAAAAAAAAATAAGTCAGAATAAAATTTGATTGATTTAACATATAATTGAATTTGAATATATAATATTTTGTAAGGAAATAAATATTTTAGTTTCGTAAACTTACTTTTGTAAATATATCTATATACAGAATGAAATATATAATTTATTATAAAAAGAAAGGTTAGTTTTATTTTTAAATTATTTTATAATAATGATAAAAATTTAATACTTCGAATTATTGAAACATGACAAATCAATATAGAATAGTTTATTTTTGCATGACGAAATTTCTTTAGTTTCGTAAATTTAATAATACTGCTATAAAGTAATAAACCGCTATGAAGAAAGAGATTTCACTCTGAAATCGTTTGATAAAGATAATAATAATTTATTTTTTGAATTATTAGATGAATCAAAAAAAAACATAAATAATAAGAATTTCAATTGTTTTAAACATTATTAAGTTTATTATAATTGAATAATATTAATAACCAAATATTTTCTCTGATCCGTAATCTGATTATCGATATCTTAATTACGAATGAATTATTATACTATATTTAAATATTTATTGATTTAATAATGATAAAATATAACTCATTAAATAAATTAATATATTAAATATGATTTAAATTATATCATATAGTCTCATTTTAAGCAGAAAAATATGATAATAATTTTCGTATTTATATTTCAGTATTGAACTTTTCTCTATTTCATTCAATATTTCTTATTCTAATCTGCTATATATTTAAAAAACGAGTGAACTGAAGAGAATTGATAATCAATCATTTCTAGTATATCTTTGTTGATAATAAATGTGTACCGGACTTAAACTAATGACTAATAAGCGAGAAGTATTGAAAATATTGACTTAATTGCATTACTAAAGAGGTTAGAAATTGAAAAATAATAATAAAAGATAAAAAAAAATTTTATCAATAATATCAATAATAAATACAAATAAATTATTTTTTCGAATAAATATTAAAAAATCTTTGATTAATTTTTTTTATATGATCATTTTTAATTAATAAAATTTTTTAATTTTTAGATTTGATCAATGACAAAAATTTTTCTAAATTCAAATTTATTTAATACAACACAATTGCCTGCATTTTAAATTTCATTTTCAAATAAGTATGGCATGCAAATATAACGTGTGTAAATTTTTAACATTAAAAAATTATATATATTAGAAAGTATAAATTATTAATTATATCCTTAAAAGTATTGCGATAATACAAAGTAGATATGTAATTAAAGTAATGACAAATTTCTAACCTATTTCAACTATATTATAATGTATTTTATAATGTATTTATAATTTTTATAATTTTGTATTTGTATTTTATAATTTTTTCATAAAATAGTTGTCTTTATTCTATTTATATTAGTTTTCTTGGAAATAAAAATATAAAAGTTCTTAAACATTAAAAAAAATTTTAATAATTATAATTTTTAAAAGATAGAATATAATAATAATATATCATAAAATAATAACTTTATAAGTTTAATTTAAATTAATGTTAATTATTTTAATATAAATTTTTTTTTTTTAAGAATCATATACTATTTGTTTTTCTAAATAATCTCGATTATATATCGTATCATTAAATTAACAGTTCATATATGCATTAGTCATTCGTGACTCATCATGATAGACGTAAGTTTATCGTACGTTTAATACTTAAGTAAAACAAGAAAACGGAATTATAGAAAATCCATGGAATTGTTAATTTCATATAGATAAAAATCAGAATAAAATCTTAATTCATTTTATAAATCTACTATCAAAAACTCTTTATTAAATTTCATTCGATATATTATATATATTATTTCTTATTTTTTTGCAATCGAATTTTCTTAGATTGGAATAAAATTCAAAAAACAATATATATATTAATTTATAGCAATATTTTGTTTAAATGTATATGTGTAAAATAAATAGAATTTGAAATCTGGAAAATTATTAGAATATAGTTTCCTTTCCTTTCCAGAGTAACATTTAAATAAAAGAAAGTAGATCATTTTAGAAAATATATTCCAATTATAGAAATCTTGTAATAAAAACAAAATATTTTAAAATTTGTTGAAATTAATATTATATATTTCATAATCATCTAATTAGCCTGCATAATATTGATATTGTAATTAATTGAGAAATATTAAGAATAGCAATTAAGAAATAGTTATGAACGAAAGTTCTTTAGGCGATCACTTATTTTTACTTTTTTTTATGATCTTTCTTAACGCGACATTAATTAAAATTTTTTTCATCTGAAATTTAATATTTTATAATATTTTATATATATTTATATAATATTATATTAACAACTTTTGTGTTTTAATTTTAAAATTTTTCAAATAAAAAAAATTGATTTGCTATAATAATTTGCTATAATCATTTATTTTTTTATATAATATGTGAACGACCTCTATGAGATCGATCTGAATCTTTTAATGATAAATCGAAACATTGGATCGAATCACGTATAGAGATGATTTCATTATTTCGATAAGTCGAATGTGTTTAAAAGCGATTTTAACGTTCTCAATTAGTATAAGTGAATACTCTTTTTATAAGTTAAAATCTTTAAAGGTTTGCTTCAAGATTAAATCAAGATTTGTTTAAATATTCAAATATTTAACCAATATTGATTGTATCAAGATTATTCTATCACGCATTTATTTTATTTACAATATTACATCGACAAACGAGAATGAGAGTCTCTGGCTTGCCTTGACGCTCCTTACAAATCGATCCAACTTCCATATGGCTATACCTTTTCGATGTGTATATATATATGCGTTTGTACACATATATAAGATTATGCCTTGCGACAACAAACTACAACGCACTTTACGTTCCATTTCCAGTGTATCGAGTTTGACCTCAGTTACTGACATAAATTGCACGAATGAGGGAGTATATGTGCTTCAACCTATTTAATCCTTCACCCGCCAATTTTTCTTACTTTCTTTTTTACATATATTCATATAAATTTTGTAATAATAATATAATTTATTCTGCAATAAATAAGTGGAGCTTAACAGTGAAAATTTTAAAAATAATTAAAATCGGAATATTTTATTTGAGTAACTTTTATAATTGTTGAATTAAATCTGAACGTCTTCATTTAATAATGAATTTTATTTTTATTAGAGACATTTATTAAGATTAGAGATTATTAAGATTAATTATTAGAGATATTTTCAATCAATTTAAAATATAATTAATTATATTATATATTTATTAAATAAAATCATGCATTATAATTTAAATTCATGTTCAAAAATATATAAATTTTTGAAATTTTAAGAACTTTTTAAATCATATCATGCATATGTATACAATATTTAATCAGAAATATATAATTGCATTTGATTCGCATTTCATTTTTATAATATTATCATCTCTTTAAAAAATTTTATCTCTTTCACAGTATTCAATGACACGGAATGTATGTTAATATAATTTTTATAATAAAATAAATAATTGAAATGATAATAATGTTTCTATAAATTTTTTTAATTTACAAAATTTCATTTTTATTATTATTAATTAAAAATTTACAATAAAAATAAGAATATTTTAGCATTTATCATTATAAATCATTTGTATATAATATAATTTTATTATTTTTATAATTTAATAAAGAATAAATTAATTTTTATATCATATTTTCTATATATATTGTAAAATACATTAAATATATTTTTTCAGGTGGCGTGGGGTACGGCAGTAATGGAATTGCAGAGCTGGCTGCTCTATCATCTTGTAGCCGTAACCGACTGCAATCAAGGTACACAAATGTTAACTGTATGATGCTCTGATTCGTTCCCACGAATAAGAACACAAACACGAACGCATTTGCACGACACGCAACATCATTCTATGTTGCTCATTTAATTTCTTAACATAATATTGTTTCATACATGTATATTTTGCGCCAAATTATATTGATTCGTTTTACATCCTTGCTTATTTTAGTTACTTTTGCCTGAGTTTCGACTGTGCTCACAGAACACTTCTTTATTTCATTCATAATCCCGTTATCGCCTAGAGGAAACAGCAGTCTACCAATGTTTGATGGTAAGTTCTGATCACACGCACATTATATATACTATTATTTTCATAATATTTATGTTAATATATTAATAAAACATCTTATTTTATATTAATTTAATCAGAATAAATATATTAAAATATTTTTAAAAAAATTCTAATAAAAAATCTATAAATTAAAGTTTATATTATAGATACATATTGATATATATTATATATTAATATATAATGTTAATATAATGTGAATGTGAATGTTAATATAATTTTCTATCTATTTCTTATCGTTTATTTTTTATGTATAATATGAACATGATAAAGTTCTTTTTTAAATTCCATATTATTAATGCTTGTAATCGAGAATTTTTTATTTACAAGAGTTTTTCTTTACAAATTTCCAGTATTTACTAATTGCAAATTTATAATCTTATTTCATGATAATTATGAATAAATAATTTTTGATAAATCTATGCGTATATAAAATCTTATGACTTTTTAAATACTTACATATTATATTCACAATTTTAAATACTTACATTATAGTATTGTAATATACAGCAATTAGCTTTATTAACTTTTCTAATGTACATTGTACAAAAAATTCATCCAACAAAAGAACCATTATTCAACCCCATGCTTGCCAAGCAGATGGTACAACGCTTGCAATTTTTTCTCCAGTGATGCAGTCGGCGACTACATTGAACGGGGGATCTTATCCCGCCGGAGGCACCGGAAGTCGCGCTCGTGATTTAGGTCTTCGAGCGCAAAAAAAACTTCTCGGTAGAGTTGTATCTACAGGAGCAGGAAGATCACTGTTGATAGATGATGCTACTACATCACTTCTGGATAATCTTTATAAACTTATGGAAAGAGCTGCAAAAACTAATCCTAGTTTAGACAAGAAGCAGCCTGAAAAGGTTTTAAAGAATATTGTTAAATTGTCTATTAAGGTATGTGTCCTTCTCTTGATACTTGTGATATAGATGCGATTTTTTGAACAAGATTTTGTCAAATATGTCTATTTCGTTTAATACATCCATTCTAGGTGGGTCTTCTACAACGTAATCAACAATTAAACGTCACTGATGACGCAAAACTCGCCGAAATAAGAACTGCCCTTAGAGCTGTAGCCATGTCTGTAGTTTCGTTTTATGAATTAGAATTCAGTTTCGATAGGGCATATTTAATAAAATCATTAGAGCGATGCAGAACTGCAATACAAACATTTATAAAACCACATCTTACAGACAAATCTCAAGATCGATGTGATCAAGTGTTCGATTTCTTAACGCATTCCGATTTTTTGGATTCCGTTTTTAGGCAAGATTCGGAACACAGACCTATCCTTGGAATGCTAGTTAGTGATATAAATAAGGCCTTAGATGCTGGGCATCTTTGATTTTTTTATTATAAAAACGCGACTGAATTTTCGCAATCAATGGGGAGCATGAACGAAAATTATATTTACTGAAAGATAATTAGGAGAAGATAATAACTTTCTTCCCTAATTATTTTTTGAAAAAAAAAAAAAAAAAAAAAAACCAAAAAAAGAAATCCAATGTATGTGTGATATCAATTATTTACAATCGCCTGTATAATAAAAAATGATAAATATGTTTTTGATATGAGAGGGGATGGTTTTAAAATATGATGTTTCCCGTGAAAATCGATCGATTTCACAGTAGTGCTCACCAATTTATGCAATAATTGTGAAATACTCTATTTATTTTCAGAATGTATATTGTTATGATCAGTATATTTATTTACAATACTTATGCGTTAGAATACCAATTGTCAATCTATACCAAAAAAAAAAAAGAAATGAGCTTATTTATACCCAAAAATGGGTTTATAGTAATTATGATAGATTATGTTAATCTTAACAAAATAACGCGTCAAAAAAGCAATTTGTCATTACTGAGAATGCAGTAAAAAATATATGCTCTAAAATATCTTTTTTACTCGTCAAGAATTATACTCTGACATATCGACGAGTATATCTATAAAGATAAATTTTCTCCTGTTATTATACGCCTCAATACATTTTTGACACAACATATCTAATATCATGGCTAAGCCTCGATAATTGAATTGAAAAATATTTACATCACATGTATTACAAATATATCGCAGTGTTGCGTGTTTTGTATAAATTATACACTCTTTACACATTATTTGTGATGATTCTAAATGAAATAAAAATCTTGTATTGATATACCATTAATAAATTATTTGTAATAAGAGAAATTATTTTTTCCCTGAATATTTATTTCTAATTCTTTCAAAGAAGAAAAACTGATAAACACAATTGTAATTAATGATTTGGTATATTTATTTACATAAATTATTTAACGCACACACTCGCACGCACATACATAAAATTAATGCAGTTTATTCATCTATCAAATAGCACTGCCTGTGTGAAATATTTAGTATTTTAAATATCAAATAAAAGTAAAGAAATAACATAGCTACATTTTATAATTGATTCTAGCGAAATATATATTTGCTTAAAATTGTTATAATACTTTAATTAAAAACAGAAACAACGAAAATAATCTAATTGTAATTTATAAGAAATTTCTACGTACACATATTAATTGCACTGGGTATCTTCCTAACATTAAAGGATGTAATTTTTAAAACAAAATTTTAAATGAGCTTATAACCGATTTACATATTATTCGTATATTTTTATATAAGTTATAAATAATTTTTGAGAAATATTTTACTACAGATATAATAAAACATATTGAATTATATTCAACAAATCTAAATATATTCTTGTGATACAGAAAAAGAAATATATGATACATATAAAACATTTTATAGAAAAAATTGAAGAAAATTGAAGAAAATTATTAAAAAATCAATTATTTTTAAATTACTCTATACTCATATATTATACTTTTTTCACAAATTCATATGCACATTTTTCATATGCTAAGGATAATACACGAAAAATATTTTCTGATACAGCAATGCAGTAATTAGACCTGTATAAATTTTTTTTATAACTTATATTTATAGTTTATGTATAAAAATTATTTATGTATATTTTTCCTATTGCATTATTTGAGTTAAATTACATGATACTTAGATTTGTTTTGCTTAAATGATATTAGTATGAAAATTAGGACGTATTAACATGGACTATATTTGAAGTCATTTGAAAATTTTATATGGAAAAAAATGATTTTTGCAAATTAAAACTAATAATTATTTTGAAAGTGTATACTCTGAAATATACAAAATTACTGCATACATCAAAAAACAAAATTATGGAATTTGTAAGACTATTATAATAGTAATGTTTGTAGTATTTATAGTAAAAGTACATGTGATAATTGTATTAAAATGTATTCAATGTATTCATTATGCATGATCATATACATGTTCGTACAATCTAATCATGAATTTATAAATACAACACACATTTTTATTCATTATGTAATGCAATGATATTATGAATATATGTTAACAATTTATAATCTGTTAACGCGAACAGAATATAATTTGTTATCAAATATACATGTATTCACTGAGATATACTAATAATTCAATTGTTTATTGTTTATATGTCAATGATTTCTTGATCCATTAAAGTGTTTTATTCTAAGTATTGAAAATGCACTTGCATTTTTTTATTATATCAACAGATTTCATACATAAAACAAATTGGTGAACTTGATCATTTAAGTACACCAAAATTTAAAAATATTATCTCAAGAATAGACATAAATCTATTTAATTAAATATAAAATTATTTTGGACAATTAATATTATTACAATTCATTCATTGAAGATATATTTGCTGAGTCATAAAAAAAGAAACTTAATAAAGAAACTCGCAGATTGTGATATATAATGTTTTCTTATTGCAAATGTGCACAGCTGATTTCTTTTGATCTCAATATTATAAAATTATAATATATCATAATTAATTTCAATGAATTTATAATTTCATCTATTTGTACTTATTTTTGTATATATTAAATATTATTACAATTAATAAATTTAACATTACATATGTACAATGATATTAACGAAAAAAATTGTTAAAAAAAATAATTAATTTAAATTATGATAAACTGAATATATTTTTTAAATTTTCGATTTAACAAAACATTAACAATTGCTATGCACATTTATAAAATATTGTTTTATAATTCATGCATTGACTAAAATTATATATGTTTGACATTCTATATGATATATAGAAATACATTATAAAGATTTTAATAGATATTGTTTTCTTAAAATAAATTTTTTATAACAAATATTCATTGTGTATTGTTCTCTTAAGGCCAGTATTAAAATTTCAACTTGATAGATTGCATCTAAGAAACTTAATGTTCATTGCAGTGTCATTCGTTGATTAATTTTTAAAATTTTTATTTCTATTGTACAGATGTAGAAATGTACAACAAGAATTACAAACACTACATTGTATGCAGATAACATAAAAATTTAAATCAGTAATAACTTGTAATAATGTGCTTTTTTTTTAAAATGCATTGATTTTATATAAGAGATCTTTATTCAATAATTTGTTAGATTTCAAATATAATAAATAATATTAGAGCAAAATTTTATATTAAAAGAAATAGCTTAATAACTTTACAATAAGCTGATAATAAAGTCATAACATAAATCATGTCAATCATAAAATTATCATTCACCACATATTAATTTTAAATATACAATAATGTATTAATACGTCAAATTTGGTTCTTTTCACATTGCATACAAACATGTTGATATAATTGATTAGTAATATGAAATTGTTCAATGAAAATCACTTTCAGAGTCAATATACAATTGAAATGATAAAAAATTGGATATATTTATTTGTATCACTTATTTTATCAGGCAGTTGAGATATATACACCTCTAACTATAAAATCTTTTCATTCGTTCTTCTTCATTTATCCATAAAGTATAAAAATCTTTGAAAAGTGTATATTATTATCTTAAAATTTTAAAGCCTAAATAAAATTGCTTACATCTCACTTTCATATAATAAAATCGAAAGAAAATGAAATTATACAAACATGAATATACAAGATGACAATGACCAGAAAACGTTTCTTAAGTCTATGGTGTATATACCTCTTGAGATAAAATTTTAATAATATTTAGTTAAATGTACAATTTATAGTTACTTACGTAAAAATCGATGCGAACCTTTTATTGATTAAAATTAACTTTATTGCCATAATCCTGCATAATTACCATAAAGATTTACGGGAAGAGGTCCACCAGCGGTGAATAATCGAGTTCCTGATCCATCGTAACAATGAGTATATATAGCAGGTGTATATTTTACATTTTGAAATCCGTCTATGTACTCTTCATCAGGAAACTGACATTATTATAAAAAAAATATTATTAATATATTATGTAATATATATTAATATATATATTATTATTAATAATAAATATTAATTCAATCATATATATATATATATAAAGACAAAAAATTCTTAAATATTTTAAATATTTTTGGATAGTTTATAATTAAAAAAGAAGAAATTTTAAAACATACCACATATCCTTTTGATGCTTTTAATACAACAATTCTGTTAGAATTAATTGATGATTCAAGATACTTTTGAGCTCTAACATCATAAAAGAACATCATTCCTAAGCCTGTTCCAATAGTTAAAACAGAACCTTGAAAACTAACAGATCGGATTCCACAACCACTATATCTATAAAAAAAATATTATAACTGAATAAAAAAAAAATCATAAGTTATAATAAATTTAAAAAAATTAAAATAATGTTATATACCGTGAAGGTATTCTTTTTATTGGTTGCACAGTTCTTGCATCTAAGAGTAAAGTATATGAACGGCATCCTACAGCATAAACACCATCATCTTGTACAGCAAGACAAACATTTTCTTGACAAACTGGTAATTTTCTAGATATCTTTTGTCTAAAAGTCTCAGCAGACCAAATGTGAATGAAATTATTCAGAGTAATAGCAGCAATTTCCTTATATGTTCTATTGAAAACAAGAGCTCGTACTTTTTGTGCAGATCTACATTCCTTAACACATACAGGTTGAATCAACCTAATATAAAAAAAAAATAATATACTTACAAAATATATTTGTTATTTATATTTTATATAATATATAATATAAATATAATTTTTATTTTATATACCTATGTGTTGGCACATCTGCTTTATCAGGAGCTTCAGCAAGATCATTATCTATACGCCATAAAGCCATTTTGGTGTCTCTAGAACCAGAAACTAAAAATTCATCATCTAACCAACACATATCAAAAATCCAATCTCTATGACCACCTTCTCCTACACAAACTGGATCTAAAGTTGGTAGCCTATATATTGCTATTTCATTACTATTTCTTGCTCCAGTTGATAGGAGAGTTCTGTAAAATTATAAATTTTAATAATGCAGTAATGAATTTTAAATTTAAATAAGAATTATTTTTTTATTTAAATACCTAGAAGGATTAATTTGAACAGAATGTATACCACATTGCTGCTCAGGAACAGCACCACCTCCTGAATTAATTTGTCTTCCATGTAGAGATGGTATTTGATCTAATTTTTGTGTTGCTACATCATAAACCATCAATTTGTTGCATTTTGTACCAAATACTACTTGCCTATCACTTAACCATTGAGAACAAAAGACTTTATTCATATTGTTTAAGCTAACTGAATATTCTTTAAATAAATCATGAGTTAATATGTGTCGAAATCCATATTCTTGATTAATTTTCCTCACTTCTCTTGTATTTGTTTCTCTTGCACGTACATAATCCACAAAATTAAATGAAGTTCTTAAAAATTGCTTTCCTTCACTTACAGTTTCTGCTTCATCATCACTTGATTCATAACATATAAAATCATCTGGTTTGTCCGATTTTCTATTTCTTTCCAATCTCAAAGCTAATCTAGAATCAAAAAAACTACTTCCTTATAATGGAAATTGTTTAAAATAATACTTTATAAGAAAAGTAATAAAAATTATAAATAGTCTTTAATTTAACATTTTTTATATGGTTTACCTTCTAGCACGACGTTCCTCTAAACGAGTTCCACTAGCACAGGGAGGATGTCTACCATAAACAGTCATTCGCTGTGTTTCAGCCATTATGTTCAAATTTTATTATTTATTAATTAATATATATTAGAATACTTAAATGTTGTTGCATATAAAATTTATTTGATAATTTGTTGTAATTATCCTTACTTATATAATATGAGACTATTTTTAACAATATAGTCTTAAAAATATTATTTTAAATGTCTTTGATTATAATATCCCAATTAAATTGTTCTACCTAAATGGAACATAAATACATGTTCCTATCATTATAAGCAAAGCCAAACTTTTTTTTGTTTGACCTCCAAAAAAAGGAACTATTAATTTAAAAAACTTGCTTATATTCATGCATTAATACGATCATTGTAATGATCTCTCAAACACTGTAGAAAAATCAAAGTATCCAAAATAAATATTCAACACTAATAAAGGAAATTTCAATCTCCTCTGGTGTAATATATTTATAAACGTGGTATGCAATGAAATAACAAGAAACTATCTTGGCAGCAATTCTCCTTTGACTGAAACAAAATCAAGCTTCAAATTCTTTTCTGGCTTTTTAAAATAATCAAAGCTTTTCGATCTCAAAGATTATCGAATACTTTTATAAACATTCAAGTTTTTTTAATTATTTATAAAATGCAACAAACCTTAGTAAAACGGCAATTGCCGAATCTATCGTGGTATCTAACCGAAATTTTTCAGATGAAATCCTTTCTTTTATCAGATGTACATCATCATAATTATATAACTTGCATAGACTTATAAATGATAATATGAACATCAAGGTTTCGTATTTAAATTATGCAAAGAAATAGAAAGAAAATCCACAAAATTCATGATAAGCAAAGAGACCTTTGAAGCACTAAGCAACTAACCATCGCCATATTGAAACGAACAGCAAAACCATAGAAAATTTAACAAAGCACACTGAAATCTTCTTAACATATCGTTCAAAATTCTTCCAAAATAGTTTTCAGGAGTTTTTGTATTTAATAATTACAATTGGTAAACAAATTTTTGGACAATTACAAAAATCGAAGGGAGCAACTTCCATCAATTGTCAACAGGAGAAGTTCATCCCCTCTACTGAATTTTATTACAGAATTACAGCTGACATTTTGAAAGAAATGGCGTCCTTCAAGAAAATAAATACTAAAGTATTTGCAAGATCAGGTTCTGAATTAACTCCAGATATTATATACTGGAAAAAGTATAGCGTAAGTATGTTAAAATAATAAAAACAATTTAATTTTGTTGCTATAGTAATTGTATCATTTAATTTATAATACACACGTGTATAGAACTTAACCTAAATAAACAATATTTAAGATTGTTATTAAATTTATAAAAATATTATAAAAATGTTTTTATATAATTTATTTAACAGGCTCCTGTTTTAGTTAAAGAATTTGGACCAATTGATTATATTGATTTTTCACCAGTAGAACCTCATTATTTTGCAGTCACTTGTTCAGTAAGAGTACAAGTGTATAATCCAATTACAAAATTAGTAACAAAAAATCTTAGTAGATTTAAAGAAGCTGCTTATGGTGGATCTTTTCGTAGTGATGGCAAACTACTTTGTGCTGGTGGTGAAGAAGCTGTAATTAGACTCTTTGATGTCAATGCAAAAAGTCTTCTTAGACTTTTTTCTGGACACAAAGCTGCTGTACATAGAACTTTCTTCACTGCGGATAATGTTCACATTGCTTCATTTTCTGATGACAAAACTGTTATTATTTGGGATATACCTAGTGAAACACAAATAATATCTTTCAATGAACATTCAGATTATATCAGAGCTGGAGCAGTTAGTCCTATTTCTAGTGACATATTATTATCTGGTGGTTATGATAAACATATATATATGTATGATACAAGAACAAGCAAAAAAATTTTTAGTGTAAGCCATGAAGCTCCTGTTGAAAGTTTATTATTTTTACCTTCTGGTGGAATATTTTTATCTGCTGGTATGAATGATAATGATATACAATATCATAAATATATGGCATATTTTAAATAATATTTTTTTTAAAAACAATATTTTACATATTTTATTATATTTTTTATAATTATAAATAGGAGGAACAGAAATTAGAGTATGGGATGCACTTGCTGGTGGCAGATTACTTGCAAAAATTACCCAACATCATAAAACAGTAACATGCTTGAAAATAGCTTCAAATGGACATAGAATTTTATCTGGTTCTCTAGATAGACATGTAAAAATTTATGATTCTGGAACATATAAGACTGTTCATTCTTTGGATTATCCAAATTCTGTTCTTAGTATAGGAATTAGTGTAAGAAAACATTTTTAATTATATATTAGAAATTAAAATATTACTAAACATTAAATTATACTACAAGAAACTATTATTAAATATAACTTTTTGCAGTCAAATGATGAAACCATAGTAGCTGGTATGGTTGATGGTTTAATTTCTGTGAGAAGAAGAGAAGAAGATGTAAAAACGGAAAAACCACAACGTAAAAAGGTATCATATAGATATTCTGGAAAAAATTTACATATACATCAAGTAGATGTTATTGTACATGAAGAACTTAAAGAAATTATGTCCAAACATGATACTTATTTAAGAAGATTTGAATATTCAAAAGCTTTAGATTCTGTAATGGCGAGTTATGTAGTAAATAAAACACCGCATGTTACGGTTGCGCTCATGCAAGAGCTTATCAGAAGACAGGGTTTAAAACAAGCTCTTAGTGGTAGAGATGGCAAGTCACTTGTAAATATTCTTAAATTTTTAAACAAATATATAGGAAATGTTCGATTTGGAAGGATACTATTACATGTAGCTAATATACTAATGGGTATGCTATAATTTTTTATCTTTTTTATATCTAATTTTATTTTTATACTTTTATTATATCTAATTTTTTTTTCAAAGAATTTATTTTTATATATAATTTAGATAAATATTTCGATTTCTTAATATAGATGTCTATGAAGATCATTTAGATGAACTTGCAGCAGAACCACGAAATATGTTCAGTATTTTAGCAGCAAAATTAGAAGAAGAAGAAAATTTAATATTAGCATTATCAGAATTACAAGGAAAATTGCATATGATATTATCTGCCGCGGAAATTATATCTCCTACACCAGTAAAAGATATTCAAACTTTAGAACCTTCAAGTGCGGCACAAAAAAATTTAATTTTAAGTATAGCATGAATATAATTTAATATAAATTTACTTATGTATCATAAAAAATCTGTATATACTTTTCATAAATATTTTTATAAAATTGAATTATGTTACATATTTTTAATTCTAAAAATGTTTATTATGGATATAAATATTTAAAATACAATAGACCAGAGAATTTCATTCTTCTTAATTTACATCACTTAAATGCATATAATGTATATTCATGTAGCATAAATTATTAAAACATGTATATCAAAGTTTATCTATTTTTACACTAGAATCTACAGATGTACATAATTACTTTATTTCACGTAATTTTTTTGAGACATTTTTGCCAGGCAGCTGAGGATGGTTTATCAGGCATTATCCATCCAATTGGTATTGCAAATGCATCATTATCTGAACTTATATATTTATCCCAAGCAGTTCTAGAAATAAAATAATTATTTATAAATTTGTATAATGTTATAATAATATTGTAACTACTTACCTTATGGAAACAAAATTACTTAAATCAGAATTATATTGATCAAATGTTATATTTTTTCCAAACAATACTTTTTCCCATTCATCAAAAAGATTTTTCTTTTGTTTTTCAATTCTCTTTTCATTATCATTCTTTAACATTAATTTTAAACCTTGTTCTTCTGTAGAATATTCACGATCAAGCATTGACCATTGTTCTGTTAATTTTGCTGAAGATAAAAATATAATTATTAAATATAATTATTAAAATATTTATTACAAATTAATACTGAAAAATAATAATACCAATAATATTATTAAATGCTTCATCAGCTGCTGAAGATAAATGTTCCCCTCTTGCTCTGGCAATATTAGCCTTAACATTACGTAAATTTCGTAATTCTTGTAACAATCCAAGATATTTCCTAGCATCAATTTTTTTCCCTCTAACATCAAATAAAATCATATCAGCATCTTTACGTAAATTTTCTTCTTGCTTTTCTTTATCTATTACAGCTTGTTCTTTCCTAATCCACAAATCAATTTGTGCATGCATTCTTGCCCTTCTTTCCATTTTCATTATTTTTTCATTTTTCCATTTTTCTTTTTTAATTTTTTCTCTTAATCTTTTTTTTTTTCGTTTCTCTAAATCCTTTTTTAATTGATTTAAAAAATTTTGATCTCTAATAGGTTCTAATAATTGAACAATTTCTTCTTTTGCTGTATTACAAATATTTATTTTTTGTTGCCATTCATCTTCCATTAAATGTTGGGTATTTTTAAATTCTGCACAAATTATCTTTAATTTCTCATTTAATTTATATGCAGATGATATAGCATTTTTAATTATTGCAATTTTAGATTTTTTACATATATTTCTCTGGTCATTTATATTACTGGATTGATCAATTTCTAAGAGAAAATTTTCAATATTTTTTTCATCTGCTTGTCGAATTCCTACATTAATTACTGATGTAGCATTTTCATTTTCAAATGTACCAACTGGATAAATATAACTTTGATATATATTCATATTATAATTTGTATTATAAATATATTGATTCATTAAATGAGACATATTATAATTTGGATCCATATAATTTTGTGTAGGATCCTTTAAATTTTGATTATTAAACATAATTGTTAAAGACTACTTAATTTGAAAAAATATAAAATATCTTAATACTATCACTTTCTTTATGCATTAAATGATTACTTTAACTTGTTTACAAATCTTATGCTATTTTAGATGAAAATATAGTTTTCTCAACTTTCTATAATATTTTAATAAAATTAGTAGGCTTTGCTTTTTTAACACATTTCCATAATTTCTCCTTCTTTAGGAAGTTGAGCTTGTGCTTCTTGTAATATTTTTTCTGCTTCAATATAATCTTCAATCTCTTTCAAATCTTGCTCTGTATCCAAAATTTTTTTAAGTTCTTCAAAAGCCTTTGCAAGACGTCGTTGACAATCTGGTACCATCATAAGAGATTCTTGAAGTACTTCTTCTTGTTTTTTTATATCATAACCATCTTTATCTGTAATTAAAACGATATAAAAATTATTATATTTGAAAGAAATTAAAATAGAAATTAAAATAAGTAATTAATGTAAATATTTAATTGTGATATTTTATGTAATAAATAAATGTACAAGCATTATAATATAGTATATCAAATAAAAATTTTGAAATATTAAAAAATGAAAAATATACGAAAATATTTGTCTAAATAACACAGCTATTGAAAGGATAAAAATAACTAGCTTTTGATGGCATTTTTCAAAATATTTTTCTCACCCTGTTCCTTTAATTTTTGTATCCTTTCACGTTGCTGTGCTGCTTCTTTTTCATACGTGATTTTTTCTTTCGCGAGACGTTTCACTACTCCAGTCTTAATTTTTAAAATTCTTATACGAGGATCAGACATTGTTTTAATTGAAATATTTTACTTCAGATGCAGAAAATGAAGCGTTTACTGATTAAACAAGGTTTTCCTTATAAGGTAAGATGAATAGCTATAAATGAAATTAAGAAAAATTCTATAACATAAAGGTTATACCGATTGATAATCGTAAACTCATATTCTATTAACTTATATTTTTATAACATGAACTTATTAAGAATGACGATCATTTTAATCGATTATTTAATTTATATTTAATATTTTATGAATTTTAACTAAAATAATTTCTACATTGAAATTAATATAAAATTTGATTCAAATAAAATGTGTCTGTTTTTCATTTTTTTAAACAAATATTTTTATATGTATTAATATATTTACTTACTTATTCTTTTATACAGAAAAATTATTTGAATTAGGTTAGGTTAAAATCGTAACAGTTATTGTTATATGGCACCACTAATAGAATTCTATGACATAAAGGTTATACTGATTGATAAGACTCATTCCGTTAACTTATATTCTTATAACATGAACTTGTCGAGAATGTCGATCATTTTAATCGATTATTTAATTTATATTTAATATTTTATAATGTTTTAAATAAAATAATTTTTATACTGAAATTAATATAAAATTTGATTTAAACAAAATATATTTGCAATTTTCATTTTTTTAAGTAAATATTTTTACATATATTGACTTATTTATTTTTATACTTTTATATAAAAAAAAATTATTTGAGTTAAGTTAGGTTAAAATATTAATGGTATCACATTTTATCTTTAATTTTATTTATATCATTTAAATAATAACATATCATTATAATATATCATTATGATATATATATATATAATTAAATTATATTAATAAAAAATAAAAATCAAGTATATTTATTTCTATAAATAAATATAAATAATATAGATTTTATTTCTATATTTATTTCTCTATTTTTTATATGTTAATATATGTTTTATATATATGTATATTAATGTATATATAAATATATAAATATTTTACATACATTCATACATATATACATGCAAACATATATACAACATACATACATATATTAACATATACATATATGTATACATATAATAGAATATTAATAAATATGATTTCATAAAAAATGTTAAATATAAAATCTACATTGTTTATATTTATTTAAAATAAATATATATATTGAAATAAAATAAAAGAAATAAATATATTTGATTTTTATTTTTTATGAATGTAATTCAATTAATAATTTCGCGCCATTTGATTTCGAACGTTCGAGACTTGCAGAAAACTTCAAAGAGTATCGCAGTATATCCCCCCACACTTCCGCAGAAAAACGCTACATCGTGCCTGCATTGAAAGGTGCAGTGAGAGAAACAGAAGGGTTAATTGTGTATCAGTTTATCCTTGATTTCCTAAGACATGTAACAAATAAAAGTGACAAGATTAAAATGCAAGACGATATTTTTCCGGCTGCAGAGAAAATCCTTTCCGACATCGAAAATGTGGTGAAGAAGAATCCGTCACTGTGAGTGTTTTCTTAGATACATTACGAGGGCGGAGTCTTTAAAAATATCTGTGAAATATACTCTAAATTCTTAGATTTGACACGTTAGCATATTTATTATATAGACAATGTCATGTTTCATATAATGTGTTTTAATTATAATAGAATTAAATCATAACATTATCGTCGTACGTTTTAATCAAACATGAGCACATACGACGCTTCATAAAAAGTTTGCATAGTAAATATAATATCAACAATGATAGTATCTAGTATTTACAATAGAAAATTGGCGCTTTTGTGATTATTAAATACTTAATACTTATTATTGAACACATTTTTCTTAAGTTCTCTTTCTTTCTTTCTTATATACATATGTACATACAATATATATGTAATATATATATATACGCAAATAATATTATAATTGCATGCATCATTGATATCAATAATCGATGATAATATATATCAAACTAAATCCAAATATATTAAAAATATAATATAATCTATAATATAATATAATCTTATATTAAATATATACTAATATATATGTCTAAAAGTTAATATTATTTTTATAGCATTTTATAAACATTTTTTATTTTTTATGTTATTAATTTATAATATTTTATGACATGATTTAAATATTTTTCAAATATTTTACATTTAAAATTTATTATGTATTACTAATTTACATCTAATATTTAAACAAATATATATTTTATTAAATTATGTAAATTAAATTAGGAATGTTTATATTAAAAAGATCCTATTTATTACGCGTTGATTCATTTTTAATTTCAGGAAAAGTTTTGAAATAATTCCTGCTGAAGACAATGAGAACAAATCACCCGTATTTCATCAGGAAGATTGTCTCGGATTGGCATCGTGGTGCGTGCAACCACTTTACTGTTATGCTTATCGTCGACTCTTTGAACTTCGACAAAATAAACACAGACGTGAGGAACCTAGTACAATAGCAAGATGGTTGTTGGGCGCATTATTATTAAATCCAGATGTTACGACATTCTGGAACATGCGACGGGAATTAGTAAGAAACCATAAGTTAGAAGCATCCGAAGAATTCTCTTTTTCACGATTGGTGCTTTATCATAAGCCAAAATGTTTCGAGGCCTTCGCCTATCGACGATGGTTATTATCATACATATTGAACAGTAAAGACGGACATTATGATCCAGAATCGATGGAATCGCCGCTTTGTAGAGAATTGGACATAGCAACTACGTGCGCGGAAAGATACGCGAGTAACTATCATGCCTGGAGTCATAGACGTCATGTATTGACCCTTCGTGAATCACGTGGATTTACATATCCGACTCTGGAAACAGAATGGAAGAATTCGCTCGCTTGGTGTCAACGACATGTGTCGGATTATAGCGGACTTTCCTATCGACAGTTCCTACTGAAAAAATTCATGTTTGAATTCAAGGAACTACCGAAGGAACCGTCTATAAAATACTCGGATGTTAGGGAGCAATGGAAAGAGGAACTATTCGTTTATATTAAGTCAAACATCAGTGAAAAAGGGAACACGCATCAATTGCAGAGGTTATTTAATGCTACAAACGCGGAATCTGAAGCAACTACTTCATCGAAAATGAAACAATATGCATATTTCCATACTTTGTCATATTGGCTGGAAGAATGCCATGCGAATGATAGTGCTATTTTCATGTACAATGATCACGAGGCTCTTTGGTGCCATCGTAGATTCCTCGCGTATCTTCTTGTGCGTTTTATGGCATTGAAGCATTCTTATCACGAAGACGAGTATGATGTTGATAGCCGTTCTGTTGATAAATCGATTGAAAGGAAAAATGTTCAAAAAACATTAGCTACGTTAACGAACGATGACGTGATTTTGTGCCACGATTTTCTCATGCAAGCATTCCATGCGTGCACCAACAAAATTGCTGATCTCGCTACCAAACGAGATCAACACGAAAAGATGCTAGTTGAGAGATTTTTTAAATTTCTCCAGAGCATCGGATTTGAAATTAGATCGTGATCTCGTTGCGTCCAGGTTTTACATTGAAACGAAGGATAAAATATACGCAATAAGACAATTTTAATTGGGCATGAATCGATATGCCATTAAAAATCATGCAATAACTCTCTTATGTTCTGTATTTCATACAGATGTTATTCCTAGGCGTATATTCTATGTATGAATTGTATTTCAATAGTGCTCTCTCGTCTGATCTGTTGCGCGGTGAACTCTGTGCACATAAATCAGTGCTGTCCACGAGAGGGGTCTCTTATATGACTTTGTTCTCTTTTACATGTCATAAGAGTAAAAAGAACTCAGAAACAGATCTAATATTCTAGATTTTCTTCTCTTTCTATCTTGTTCTTAAAACGAATGAACGTGAAAAAAATGAGAATATAAAAGATATTCTGAAACTGAAACTGGACAGCACTGTCATAAATGATGTAGCATCGTTTATGATAACGCAAGATCTAATGTACAATGTAAATGAAAATGGAATGAGTATCGATACTTATTTTTGAGACATTTACCGTGTATTGTTTAAGAAAATTTTCAATAATTGAAGACGATATATATTGTATCGTAATTAACAGAAAAAAGGAGAAAGCGGAAGTTGGATAACGTTTGATTTTTTAAACGTTATCCGATATACGAAAAAAATAAGTATACTATGATTGCGTGGTAAAGAAGAAAAAAAGTGTCTTTTGAGGCTATAGGGAAGTATTATTATGGGGTAAATGTGTATAGTGGAACGTTGATAAAGTATAAAAAGAAAAAAATGTTAGTTTTGTAATCATGTGTTTTTAGTCACCTTATTAGAATAGCAAAGGTCCGCGAATGCCGGCCATTTACATCGTCAGGCCAAATGTTTTGACGCCACTAGTACATATGCGATATTGGCCATGTTGTCCTCCTTTGGCACGACAATCTGACCAAAAATAAATCTCTAGACTTTTGTCTGAATTTCTCGTCAGTCTACCGGGAACGGTCGTTAAATGCGTGCGATTGTCAGATTTCTCGTCATCAGGTCCTATAACTTCCGTTTCATTGTTACATGTTAATAAAGTTCAGTGAACCTTGTCGACAACAAATTTTTGTTTTTTTTTCTTGTATTTTTTTACTGTTGAAAATCTACCCTTGATGTATGCGTACGCGTTTCCTCATAAAAAAAATTTGATCCTAATGCGACTTTTCAATTGTCTTAACCTTAATCTTCCAATATCCTTCAATTAAAAATAAATATATATATATATAAATAAATATAAAATAAATCTAAAAATTAATATAGAAAAAAGAGCACAAAATCGCGGGAAATGAAATTTTTTCAATATTATAATTGCAAATTTTGATACTTAAAATCATTATAAAAAAAAAATATCTTATTTTATTTTGATAATGTTATTGATTCATAAAAAAATATTACTAAACAAAAATTTTTAATCAATTAAAAATATCTTTATTAAATACTCTAAGATGTTTAAAATTTTAAAAAAAGATAACAAAAAGATAGTATCCTATGCACATTATAGCTATTCATAATATTAATCGATATATGACGATTTTAGTTGATCAATATAAGATAATATTATTCATCGATCAAGAAATCAATCGATAGTTCTCATTACTAATAGTTCATCTAGAATGTGTATCTGTTTTAAATGTATTATTATCAATAGATTACCTTTAATATATTATCGAAACTTGCACGTGACATTTGTCTATTACGTTCATTGGTCGATCAGTTCGATTGTGCCACAAGGTACGAGAAGTCGGACGATAGGCACCCTCAGAAATTCTAATAGTGCGATTATTTCGAGGAAGCAACGTGATGAGGTGTACAGTGGCGGGTCGGACGAGTCATTTTCTCTCATTTCGTTTATTTGAAATCGAATACATCAAAAGTTAAATTGATGGCATCTGAAACCAGATCTATGATTCAAAATAACCTCGATAATTTTTCGAAGCAAGACCGGATGCGAACTGTTCAAAACAAAGGTAAGACGTATATTTTTTTGTGTTTATCATATTATTTATAATAACTAATTATTTTTTTATTGATTTTTATTTTTTTAAATATTTTTCAGAGATAATTTATTTTAATATTTTGATTGTTTATTTATTAAACGTAGTAATTTTTTGTTGACATTAAACGGATAAATATTTGATTATTATTATTATATATATTATATATATTTACATGATTATATATATATGTATTTTTGTCTGAATGTTTTTATTCCAATATTCATATTCTTATTCTATATATAAATATATATACATATTATAAATATACGTATATATTTTTTTATAATGAATTAATCATTATATGTGTATTATCAATATATATTTTATATGTATATCGGATGCTTATAGCATTATGAGTATATTTTAATTGAAAGCATTAGACGTAAAAGAAAATTTTAATTTGATAAGTTTAATTATATTTTATACATTTAAATATATAAATATAGAGTGTTTAATTATTTTTTTGCAATAAATTTTTTTTATTATTGTTAAGTGCTAATACGATATTTGCAAAAATATTGCTTCATGAAATCCTTAAATAAAAATATCTATAAAAATACTTTTTCTGGTATATTGAAAATAAACTTATCTTATTTTCTTACAGATTGTCCAATATTATTAATAATACGATGCAACAACGAATTATGTTTTTTTATATTATATTTGTTTTTAATAATTATTAAATTATTAAATTAAATTATCAAAATCACTCTTACAAAATAATCATTTACATAATAAAAAATTTTCAAATAAAATAATTGTAATCAAAATTCGATGCATTTGTGATAAAAATTAGAAATAAAGAATAGAGAATTATCGAACCTTGACCTATTGCCCAATTAACCATATATAGATTCACCCCTTCCTTTCTTGATCCTTTATTCATAGACTTTGCGGTATTTGAGAAAGTTCAAAGCGACATCATGTTCCACTTAACATCGAGAATGTGGAAATTTTATAATAATTCATGTGTTGAATAAATATATGTTTTGTCAGATCAATGAAATAATTCTTCCTTAAGAGAATTGATATATTATATCATTGATATATATATATATATATATTTATTTATGTATTATATAAAAAAATAATTATTCAGGTATTTATCTTATGCTTAAATGTGTAATAAAAAATTAGTATATTTAATAATAGATTTTTTATTTTTAATCATGATAAAATTTAAAAGAAAATAATAATAGGATAATTTTATAGATATTCTATTATATTTATATGTAGCAATTTAAGTTTTCTTAAAAGATTCAATTAAGATTTTTTTATTATCATTTTCATTACAGAAATCCTCCAGTTATTACATGTTATCTATAACATTTTAAAAATATACACATTATCTTGTTATCATTTTGTATACATGTACAATTAGACACATTCTCTTGAAAATACCGCTTGCATCGTGCGGATGTGAATATAGTATAGATAAAAGCTTGATATAATATAGTATCATTATTGTCAAATGAACTTTAACCCCACGGTGATTGGCATCTATGCAACTGTATATACATGTATATTATATATAACAACAGGAACTATTTCGTTTACCTTGCATTAAAGCTTACACTAAGTGAAATAAATTTTTTACATGAAAAAATTTATATATAAATAGAAATTCTTTATATTTAATATTATTTTTTTTTATATCTGTGCATATATAACAATATTACATTTTTATATTTGTCCATTTAATGAGCTTACATTGCTTATATATTAAAGATGATATCGATAAAATAATATTTGGATTTTATAAATTAACAAAAGAGGGATTAAATAATGAATAATATTAAATTTAAAAAAAATATAATATTTAGCAGTTAATTTACAATACTTACTATTTACTCAATATATATTTAATATAATTTGTTATTTTCTAATATTAAAAAAGTTCTTCCATTAATATTATTCATTTACTTCTTTTTGTATTTGTATATTTGTTCATTTATAATACGATACGAAAGAAAAATATACTCTCTATAAAATAAAAATAATTTTTATAAAGTTTTCGGAATTAAGCAGAAGAAATAATTTTCTAATACATAATTTTTCAATATTCTAGCACGCTCACATGTTATTGCATAAATTTATTTTCACGTTTATTCCCCCCAAGAGAATTGATTTAAATGTTGAATAGAATACAACATCGAATGAAATTTTATTTTTAGATCTGTTTAATCTTGGCATAGTCATCGCAAACAAAGTGTAGAGTTCTTCGTGCAATGCATTTCATTACGATCATTGCGAAGTATGTTACGTTTTATAGTTCAGATAAACAAATATCATCTTTGTCACGAGTTTTTTGGCAAAAAAAAAAAAAAATGCATTATATTCTATATTCTATTCATCGTATAATGACGAACGCAGATTCATATTTCTGTACGATTTTATGAAAAAAACCATTTCCGTATAAAGTACGGAAATATATATAAAGTATGTTCTCCTTGTCACGAAATATGTAACTCTGAACTCACGACCTTCTCCATGAGGAACGGACGTGCACATATACGCTCACTTAATACTAATTGAGACCGAATTAACTGGCATATGGATAAAATGGAACTTGAACGTACTATCGGTTGAACACTGACAATATTACGGTTATCATGACTCTCGTGAATCCACCGCCATCGGTGTTTTTTGTACTGTGCTTTTTTATTGTCAAATCTGTTCAACTCGCGACCTGTTTGTCTCTTCATATGTGGTTTTTGAAATCGTTTTTTTATTAATATTTTTTATTAATATGATATTTATATATTTAATTAATGTATGCAAAAATTTACAGAATTCAGAGATATGAAAAAAAATCCTTAATGTTTAATCATCCTATTGCGCTTTTAGAAGCTAAATTAACTATCTAATTATTGCGCAGATATCTTTTATTAAGAAATAAAAGATGAATGAATTATTTATTCATTTTCATTCATATTTCATTAAAAAATTTATTCACATGAATTAAAACAAATAAAAGGAAAACTATTTGATTGTAATAAAATTTAATAAAGAAAATCTATATTAAAAAAGATGAAAAAAAAACTTTCTATTAACGTTCCTTTAGTGTTCATAAAAATATGAATTTGTACATTCATATTTAGTAATGACATTGATGTAAAATCAAAATTGAGAAATTACAAAAAAAGAAAAACCTTTGAGTGACTTATGAGATTGATTACGCTCCGACTACTAATTTACTAATTAAAATATTCTGAGAAAGAATTAAAATATTATAATAATTAAAGTATATTAAATAATATTTAATATTTACCATTATCAGCTTCTATAATAATTGCAATTTTCTAATCTTAAAATCGTTTATTTTATGATCAAGAAAAGATGGTTTTTATCATGTACTATTAAAACTTGCGGCGAAGCTTTTCAAAACACTGGTTGATAATCGATTTTTATCATATATCTTATTTATTATATTTTTTTTAATATTTTAAGAGTATTAAAAATTGTAAAAAAAGAATAAAATTTCAAATTAATGGAAAAATTTTCACGGAATCCTTTAAAATTCTTTATAAAAATAAGTGACGTATTCATTTGAAAAATCATTGTTTCTTAATTGTGGGAATTTTATATTGTTATATCATCATGGAACTCCTTGGATGTGCAATTCCGGGAATAATTGTGAATCAATCAAAATTCACATATATTACAAATATTTTCAAGGAAATGCAGCATTCCTGAGAAGGATGCGCGGCCTTTTGCCAAAAAGTGAAATCGTCCTTGTATACCTAAGTGAGACACCTCGAATTTTTAGTCGTTAATCAGAGATTCACGAAGTCGTTTTTCAAACGTTGTTACATATATATTTCGGCATTTTTGACCAGCAAAAGTTTAACATGATTTGTGTCGTATAGATAATCTAATAATATTTAAAATTTTTATTAATAGATCAAAATTTTAATAATATGATACAATTGATTATAAAAGAATCGTTATCTTTCTCTAATTAGGAAATTATATCAGATTAAAAATAAATTTCAAATTTTTTAATATCATTTTTTACATATTTTATTTATTTTGTTTATTTTTTATATATTTATTCAATTTTTTGAATACTTTTTATGTTATTTCATTTTTCAAATTTTTCACATATTTTACACTTTATAATATGTTTATTTTATTTTTTTGCATTTAATTTATAAATTTCTTACTTTTTTAGCTTTTATTTATATTTACAATTTTCTTAATATTTCGTTGAAAATATTATAATACAATCTTTTTTTTTAGATTTGAAGTTTATTTAAAATAATTTTTTTTTGGTCATAAAAAATATTTATACGACAAATCGTTAAACTTTTTATACTATCATCTTTAACTTATAAGCAATTTATTTAAGAAATTTCAGTGTTCATCGTCAAAATTCGTTCTAATAGCTCTACAAATTAATAGAATGCGAGGTAAGCCAACTCGAATATGCAAAAGCGGATGGCATTGATTTGATTACAGGACTATGTCTATAATACGCTCACGTAACTTATGAGAAACTGAAGACATAGTATATTAATGCTAAAGCTGACGTGATGCAAGAGGGTTTTAAACGAATTAAAGCTGTGTCGCCAAGAATAGGCAAGAATCGCGTCTTTGTTAACAACACTACACGTGTTTCTTAAACATCAGTCGCCGTTTATTCAACGGACCTTCCGTTCGTGAATTACTTCTTTATCGTTTATTGAGCTATCTTTTCACATTCGTCTTTCATTAATGTTTTTCGTAAACAGATATGTGTACATCATATAACAATGTCGACACGAGGCTTCTCAGGTGATAAACGTTTATAATTTTCTAAACACTGAATATATTTGTAAAAAAAATGAAAAGAATATCACGTTAATGACATATTAAATGTATTTATAAATATCGACTATCATGTATATTTGGATACATCGTTTGGCAATGGATTATTCTTTATAATTTTATGATCTTTATTTCTAACAGTAGTCAAATTTATTTTTAACTCTAAAATTGGACAATTTTGTCTTTCTTATTTCGAGAAATAAATAATTATTTTCTAATAGATTTGTGCATATATTTCTTATAATATTATAGGTTATATTAACAAATTATATATTTTTTTATAATTATATATTATTATATTATTTTTTAATAACTATATAATATACAATATTTTTTAATTTGTATGTAATATACATATTATTATTATTTCTTTTAACAAAAATATTGAAAGATGAATTTTTTCTTTTAGACAAATGTTATATTAATAAGATTTTTCTTAAAATCACTTTTTATGTTTTCATATTTTTATCAAATATATACATTTTTTCTTAAAAACAATTAATATGATATCTTTTTCAGTTTTAAAAATATATATTATGTAAAAAAAATATATGAAATCATTAAAAACAATATTGATAAAAAAAAAGCCTTATAAAAAATAATATTCACACATATAATATTTGATATTATATCAAATAATTCAATTTAAACTATGAAATTTAACTTCTATAATTTTATATTGTATATTATCGTATATTTTTAATTTCAAATAATGACTGAATCTATTTCACAGAGTTAATCAAAATGAATGTTACCTATATTCATGTAGCTGATTGTGAAACTAACCTAAAGCTTAACCTAATAACCTAAAGAAACCTATATAGTTTGTCACTTGCTTTGTGTTACACTGGTAAATACATATAATTCACAAAATTATATATTTTTGGTATATTTCTTCATTTTCTATTTTATTTATTTATATGTATATTTTATTATATTTTTGTATATTTATTTACACATTCAATTTATTTCGTTAGATTTTTCAATTGTATGTTCATATTCCTTATTTAGTTTAATTATTCATATGCTTATCTATTTATTTCCATTTATGACTTTTATGTTATTTTCTATTATTTATCAATTTTTATTAATGTAATGCAGTAATAAGAAACTTTTGTGTAAACGTCACGTGTACTATCAATTATATTTAATGTGTATAATAATTGATTAATTTATAATTATAATTTATATTAAATATATAATAATTATAAAACAAATAATAATATATATATTTTTTATAATAATATATTTGTTTATACTTTTATATAAATCAAAAATTAAATTAAAACAAAATTTTGAAACACAAAAAATATAACCTAAATTACTTCTTTAATTATGAATATGAATTTTAATAAATTGAACATTTGATTTAAAAATATATTTAATATAAATCATAAGGAATTTTTTTCAGACAGCGAACTAGAGCCACCATTTCGACGAGCTATTTCTCTTAGGCTACCCAAATCATCGAACTCAAATACTATTGATCGCAATCGATTATATGTATCGACATATCATGGAAAATCATCGATGTCCATGACATGGACACCAGACAAAACCATACCAGTTTGTCCCGCCAGGCACTCCACACCTACGATTGACGCACCTGCGCCGGAATACCTCGCCCGAAATCTTCTTCAACTTGGTTGTCCTGCTGTGTCAATGCCCACGTAAGTTTCTTTAATCTATTATGCGTACACTTTTAACAATTCAGTATATCGCTTCAGATATGTACATTAATTAGAGATAGCAATATCCATAATCAAACGTAATCCGTTTCCGCGTTCCTTCTCTTAGGAATACTGCGCATTTTATTTGGGGAGGCTGATCATCGAGTGATGCATAGGTTGTGTTATTATAGATTAACTTTTCATATGAATTGCGTGAACGTAAATTTTTTTTGAAAAATCGATTGTTGTTAGAATAAGATATGAATATAGAATAATAGTAAATCACATCTTATTTTTATACAATTAAATATCGTTATTTTCATTTTTGTTTATATTTGATAAATTTGATAAATAAATATTCATTTATTTTGGCTTTTGAATTTATATGATTTTGAATATTTTATTGGAAGAAAAATATTCAAATCATAAATAATATATATGTATATATGTATATTTTAAAAATTATAAACATGGAGCAACGAAGAAATGGTAAAGTTTTGATCTAATTCCGGACATATCTTAAATTATAAAATAAATTAAAAAATTTTGATTCGCATAGAAAGTACCATTCTCTCGCTACGCTACTGTTAGCTACTGTAATGTACCGGTAGTTCCTTAATGAGGAAGTTATTTTTATTTCGTCAACCCATAAGACAATTAAATGTTCATTGTAAATAGCAGTACAAAATTATGCACGTGTATCGTTTTGTTTCATCCGTATTACTACAGTTATCGCGTGACAGAAAGAGATGAAAATAGATTGGGTTAGTCCAAGAAATAACATTGGCGATCAGCTGACCGACCGGCATCCCTCTGTCGGCTGTTTTTCCGAGATATTAGTGGGTGAAGTGATGCGATTCCAATGATTTTGTATGAGTTACATGCATGCTTATGTGTACATGTTTGTAAAGCAAGTCAGCTATACAGCTATACAACTAGGTAGCGTGGTATTCGGTCAATAGCTGGCGAGACTGGCGCAGACGCGCCGAAACAGCTGAGTGTGCGTTCACGTACATCTAATGGTGTTGTACCATTGGTATACATTGCAAGTGTCGTCGAGTAGCGAGAAGTCTATTAGCACGAGCGCGGACTGCAGCACGTTCAACACACCGCATTGCCGTATTTTCACTGCAAACCTTTGTGAAACATACTATCTATTTTTTTTTCTCAATCAAGAACAGACTGAAGATATCTTGCTTTTTAAATATTCGAATTGTGTTGAGATGAAAGAAATTGGTACATCATATTAGAAGAGAAAATCTTTCAAAAGTGAATCAAATTTATTGATCATCGTTTCTTAAACACAAGAAAAAAATAATCGAGAATAGAGGATTTACGAAAAAATAAATATTCCAACATTTGATGAAAGTTTCATTGATCTTCCGAGCTTTTTAGAAAGAAATGATGCTGCGACTGTATTGACCGAGCGAGCTGTCAGATTCGAATATTTTCATGGGAAATTCAAAGTTCTCAATATTGTGTACAATGAAGAAAGGAAGGAATATACAGGAAGTTTCGAATAATTAAAAGGACCGATTCGTGAGAGAGAATTTATTTTCTAGTCAGTTTTTGCATGTGACAGTGTAGTCGTAACGTGGGACAGTGGCGCCCCTCTACTGGACTGCTAGCTACGATAATACTCATCGCAGGTGTGACTTTTTCAAAATTCGTTTTTCCTGTCATTTATTAAATTTTGAATTATATAGTGATATTTTGATATAATTTACTTTTAAATTTTATGAACTTGTCAATATATTTATTATTTTATTTTAAAATTTTTTTATATTGAAAGTAAGAAAAAGTTTTCTTCTTTTTTTTTATTTCCTATTCTTTGTCTAGTTTACTCGAGAAAAACAAATAAAACATCTAAGGTTAAACACGTCATCATTGATGCATATAAATGATTCCTTTCTGTTTTGTTGCAATATATCTAATATAAGATCATATTCCAGTATCAACAAAACAAGATTGCTGTATCATTATATATTTTTAAAATTCTAATAAAATTTTTACAAAATTTATTAAAAATAAAATTTATCAAAGTATTAAATTTAAGAATTATTTTTTAAAAGTTTAATAAATAATAAAAATTATAATAATTATGTGAGAAATTACTACGAATTATCAATTATCAGATTAAAATTATCGATAAATTAGATTTGCGTGGATTTATAATCAAATTCATTGTTGAATAAGTTATAATTGGAGATGTACACATGTATAACATGTACGATATCATTAGATAAAAATGAACATTTAATACGAAATTTGAAAGGAAATCGACATTAATGTACAACGTTTAAAATGATAATAGATCAATTTAATATTTCGAAGCTATTATTTTTTTTCAGACCTCGTGGAGGAGTAGGGTCTGAACCTCCGCAGAGTAGCGATAGCGATGAATACTCGACGACGAATACTCAACAGCATAGTCATGGACATGGATATGGTCAAGGACAGGTGGATATCTACAACGTGCCCAAAGTCCAGGTGTCGGGACCATCGAACAATGATGAATCCTCTTCCGTCATCAATGGGTAAGTTCAATATTTTTCTTTTTTTCTTATTTTTGATAATCTTTTGATGTTTATAATCATCATGATGTTTATAAAAATCTGATATATTTTAATAATGCATTATTAGTAATATTTATATAACGTTTATAAAGATGGATAAACTAATATATATTGAAAATGAAATCGTATATTTTATTTGATTTATATTTGAAACAATAAAACTTATTAATAATTTATATTTTAAAAATGGATGTTATTTTGAATCTATTTATCTATATTAATTATTATATAATAACTTCAAAAAACTGAAAAAATAAAGAAATATGTATTTTCTTCATCTATAGTATTTTAAAGTACTATAAAAATTAAATTTAGCTTACTATTATTAACTTTATTATTTTAGAAATTTAAAATCATAAACTAAAAATGTTAAAAGTGGAAAATTAAAAAGATTCAAATAAAAAATTTCATTCAAATAAATTTGATTGACTGTACTTGAAGAAGTCATGTTTTTTCAATTTGAGTTCTTAGAAACATTAGCATTGCAACATGAACATAAAATTAAATAAATTGTCTCAAACTTTTTATTCATTAATTGTGAATCTCTTCTTGTAAATGAATTCAACATTCTATCTTTTTTTACACAGATAATCTTACAAAAGATGTTGCGAGAATGTTCTCTTAATATATTGATCGTCATATATATCATATTTACATCAGATGCAAATTAATTCAAATTTCGTGTATACCGAAACTTTTCAAGTTATATTTCTTGTAATAGTTTATTCTATCTCTTAAAAATATGAAATATAAATTCATAATTGATATAAATGATATAGATTATATAAATTACATAAATATATATAAATATAAATTACTCTTATTTGATAAATATAGTTTGAAAAACATCTACATTCTACATAGATATATTTTTATAATTTTTTCCAAACAAGATTCTTAAAAAATTTTTATTAAATATAATATGTATATAATATGCATTCTATTAGCTCACATTTTTTTAAATATTGTATTTCAGAAAAAAGTTGTTAACAAAAATCTATCCATATTCATTACATTTCTTTTCTATAATAAAATTAAAAATTATAAATTATTCTGAATCTTTTAAATAAAATCATAAAATTTCTTTTTATTATATTATAAATATACAACAAATATAATAAATACAAATTAAAAATAAATTTAGAATAAATTAAAAAAAATATTTTAAAGTCAAAGATAAAGTTATATACAATTTGATATAATTTTATCAATATTTTATAATATTTACAATGATATCTCAAAATTTTTTCACCCAAATGTTTTAAGAAAAGATTTAATAATAATTTTTTATGATCAGATTCCAACAATTTGCATGTTGAAAACATGAAATACGTTTATCTTTAGTAAATCTAGTTAATAGATTGATATACACGTGTTAATTACTACATATATATTACATATTATATGAATTTTAATTAATACTAGAAGTATATTCGATACACAATATCGTCGATAGCATATTACAGAATAAATACAAAATTACTACTATTTGTTTTCGATATGTCTTATCGTTTAATTCGTTGATTTAATTTTTTTTCTGCAACGCAAGGCGAGTATTTACAACAATGCTCGTTTGATATCGCGACATAAATAATTTTCCAGATAAGGAAAATGCTAGAATTCTTCTCTGGTATATGTATTATTTAGTTACATAATCCTTACATTAGCGTTGAATTTCATCGAAGTGTTTGCATTTCTCGTGTAATGATTTACTGCTTAACTTTTGAGAAATAAACGAATAATTGCTTTAAAATTTTTATTAGGTGAACTATAATAAAGATTCATAAAAAAAAATTTGATTTTTAGAAAAATATCTCGATTGTTATGGAAATTTTCGATCCGAGTTGCATCAATGTCGAATATAAAGTTGCGTTTTCATTGAAGCGATTATGAGAATTTCTTGTGAATTTTATGCTGAAAAGATTTTATTCTTATTACTGATTTTTTTACACTTCTGTTGCTGTTATAATGATAATTAAAGATCTTGTAGTAAGAAAGATTTATTATTATATCAGATTTATTTTTATCAGTTTTTGGATTACTATTTCAAATATATCTAAAAAAAAAAAAAAAAAACTTGTGCAAATTAAACTAAGTGCAGATGTTAATAATAATAATAAAGTTAGATTGTGCAAAACTATAAAAAATTTTAATTAATAAAATAATTCTTTTATTGTTAACAAAATATAATTTACTTTTTTTTTAATATTTTGTGTGCAAATCTAAATTTAAAAAATTTGTCAAAAATTGGAGTAAAAATTATTCAACTAATTATTATATAAAAATATATTAATGCTTTTTTTTAATATTAAGAAATTATTAATTAATTCTTTTTAAGATTTCTTCCAAAGTTATTACAAATAAAAATTTTGAATTTGTTCCTCTATTTACTACAAGATTAATTATTACCTGTTTTTTGGCTTGTTTTGGATAATTTCCATTCAATTGTGCTTGAATAAAAATCGGTTCCTGTATGCGTTTCATTATTACATTTAGCTATGCATGTGTGCTGCATTAAAAACGTTTAATAAGCATTGAAATTACCTTAATATTTCTTCAAAAGAGAGCATCGAGAGTATTGAAAAATATGCTTATTATCATATCATCAGGAAAAAAAGGAATATCATCATGTGGTGGGCCTTTTTTTAAAACGGTACCTGCGTATACACCGTTATACACGTCGATGAACCGATTTTCCATTAGTAAATAAGCCGCAACGATTGGCCAATTATTTTTAGATTAACTTTTATACATCCAAGGTTGTGGCATCTGTCGATCTAAAAATATCCTCTCTAAGAAATTCCTTTTTATTCGATTTATCGATTCTCGTTTAAGCGATTCTTGTATAAATCTTTTAACGTCCATTGGCTTTTGATGCAAATGAAACGGCGATCATGAAAGATTGATACACCATCCTTACAGATTTTGAATTCCTGAAATATTTATATGTTAAAATCTTATACATACTTTTACACAAATATTCGCTTTTAAAATATTCGAGAAAATATTTTTAATTCTCTTTGTTATCAAATAAACAAATACTGAGAATGATAAATTAACAAGAATAATGGTCGTACAAATTTTATTCTTATATTTATTGTTAAATACGTATCTTAATCTTGACGAATTATCTTCTTTATTTTTGCAATATTCTTGATCCATTACTTATCAACAGCCATCAAATGAGAATAAATAATATTTTTTAAGAGCACTTTTTTTCAATTGTTATATCGTAAAATAAGAAAGATACAATGAAAAATATCAAGTTTCGCTATCACATACTCACAATTATATACTTTTCAATTTTTTTTACTTCACACAGAAAAAGTTTTAATTTCCTATGATTCACTTAATGTTCCGGATTTCACTCGAATCTCTCATTTCTGGAACAAATATTTTTTAAATGAAAGATTTTTCTTCTATCCTTGCAACTCGAAAAAAAATGTTGGATGTTGGATGTTTCTTTTGTTTTGGAAAACAGTTTGCAAGAGTTGGAATTATCTCTCATCGCTTTTTAACGAGCGTTTCGCAAACGGGAAGAAAAAATTGGAAAAGCACGAGGGACAAGAGGCTGCTCGAGATTCTTTCATGCACGCGTTTTTCATGACGCGATAGAGTGTAGAAAAAAACAGCAAAGGAGCAAGTCGACAAGATTTATTCTACTATTGTGTATAGAACAATGTTTCCCAACTGTTTCACGAGTTGCAACTCTCTTTTTACGATAGCTAAATATCTTTATTTTTTTAAAAAATGAATCAAAAACAATAATAAAAATTTAAAAAAAAAAATATTCTTATTACAACCAAAGGGCAAATATTTAATATCTGAAATAAGAAAAGAATAATTATTTTTTAATTAACTATTCTTTAAAAGTAATAATACAATTTTATTCTCTATCTTTTTAAACCATGACATCGATGACAATATCTGTCATGAAAAACTAATCATATACCGGATGAGACTGTTAGAATTAAATGAAATTTGTCTACAGTTAACTTTTATCCATCTAGATATATTCATTTGGATAAGAATGATATCGTAAATGTGCAGTTGAACGAAATTATTTAATCTTTCCTTTTTATCAAAATTTTGTTCGAGATAATAAATCATCACTATATAATATATCATTATTCGTTACATCATACATGTTTAATAATATCGTTTCATTTTTAAAAAATTAGATCTTTAAAAATCTTCGACAAATTTGTCTTTTATTAAATATCAAATTATATTTACATTATTATCATTTATCAGTTATCAGTTATATGTTATCTATCATTATCAATTAAGCTATGTCTACATTACATGCACTATATTTAGAACAATGGATATTATACGTTTAATATATTAATATATATAATTTCATATTGGTAGAATTAAAGAAAGCTGAAAATATTAATAATTAAAAACAGTTATATATCATCTTTTTTAAAATAAGTTATATCATGTTTTGTTATTCACTATCATTTTGATATTTTTGCTATATCCTTTTCAAACACGTGAATAACACTTGGGATATTTCCTTAATGAAAGAACGGTAACATATTAGTCATGATAATATTCAATCCTTGTCGAGCGTGCATCGACTCTGTAGCTGAAATTGTTCTCTTTATTGAAGATATTCATCAGCAGTTTCATGTATGCATTTCGTTACACGTGTACGAAAAGAAATCTAATTTGTTGAATAGAGAAACTTATGAATTCTTGATCTATTGAAAATTATTTATATTTTTGTGTTTTATTACAAGCTCAATCTTCAATCAGAAAATTTTATCTGCGATTTTTTAAATTATGTAAAAAGTAAGGAAGAAAGAAGACAGATATGCATAGAACAGAAATGAGGCAAATTTCTTCATTTTTGTGACAATGATCCGTTTTCTATTTCGAACAAAAGAACATTCTAAGGTTTCTTGATGCAAGCTTTTGATATTAAGGTTAATCTCTGATCTAGTTTTAACTAGCATGTTGGTTATTGCGATTTTAGCTGATGTTCTTATTAAAATTGCAGTTGAATAGATTTTAGAAATAAAAAACATTAAAAATTTACAATCAAATACAAAAGAAAGATTCAAATCAATTTCCATTCATTATTTCGATAGTTTCAATTGTTTTAAGATTTTTTTATCGAATAGAATACCTGAAATTTATAACAAAATTTTATGATTATATTGTATTATGCTTTATTCTATAGAGAAAAGAATTTCTATAAAAATCGCGAATACCTGTTTTAACATTTTAGATAAATAATCAAAATAAAAATATTTATCTCTTGTACATGATTCTGTGATAAATGTAAAACTTTGGCAAATATTGTTCTTATACACTTTCATTTTAATATTACTTTTCCTTTTCTTCCTTCTATCATATATTTTTATCAAAATTTTTAAGGAAAACAGCTTAGTCTCGATGTATGTATGCATAAATTGATAAGATAATTTCTTATATCGTATCACTAACGACACAATATGGAATAAATTTTTCAATTTTATATTTTTGGTTTGATTAAGTCGATATTCATTATAGATAAACGTGAAAAATTATTAGTTTATTAATAATTCTTCAAAGAGCTGATTATGGTATCTAAGAATATGTCTTCTATAGATATTTCTAGTTAAGTTTACAATATTGATATGATATTTTATTTTTATGAAATATTTAATTTATATAATATAATAGAATCTTTTAAATATTAGTATTTCTTTTTTACATAATAATTTTTTACATAATAATTTTGATTTCATAACGCTTCTATTTTTCAAAACAATATTTATTTATAATAAAATCATTTTGAATTAAAATGTTTTTGATATTCTTTATAAAATTATATTCTTTATTTTTATGATCATAGTATCAACCAACTTTTATTAATTATCTTATTAAAAAGTTAATTTAAATATGTAATTTTAGGTCTTTCATAAATTTTCATGAATTATTTATTGAATTAAATAAATATTTTATCAGAGAATTTAAACTTATATGTATATATCTTTACAAAAAGTAAAACAATTTATTTTATAATCTAACAATAATTCAATAATAATAATTTTAAATTTAATAGATATAAATTTAATCCTGATTTAATTTAAAAAATGATTATATAATGTAATATTAAGCAACGCTTACCCGATCTTCCATTATCACATTTAAACTTTCTTTCTTTTCTAACCTATCACTTCACGTATTGAAAATATTATAAATACATATATATATTTTTCCATTAGATCATTCAATTTGATCATTCAAAACAATTTCTATTTGTAGGTTTCTCCAAATGAATGCAAGTCGTCTTAGTTTAGATTCGATCGATGGAAATATGATAGGAAGCCAATTCCATGTAACGTAAATCTATGTCGGTTGTTATATGAGGCTTCACCATGAACACGCGTTGTCTGTCGGATTAATTGCAAACCTTTTGATTCGAAATTAGTCTTATCTTCGATGTCATTTCTAATTTCTTATAACGGATGCTTTTTCTCGTAACATAACGATTAAACCTTCGGAACTTTGACGATGCTTTCCTTTATCGTCTGACACGTGCATACTGAAGAGCTGCGTGCGCACCTGTTCTGTGCATGCGCTTCCGCGCGCGCAATGACTTCATTTTTCGCACGACATGCCGCCGGAAAGTCAATTAAAACGCTGTTAGATCAGGATTTCCGCAAATAGCCTCATTATCGACACGAATAACAAGATATTTTGTATTGTTCACTGATTCATACAGTGATATATTACATTTCACACTTAACAATTATATTAGATATGAAAATTATTAGATTAAAACATGTTTTTTTTATTTAATATATATATATATATAAATATATAATGAATATTTCGCATTTAATTTCAAACATATGATCTTTCATTTCTTTTTTTATATTTTCTTTTCAAACAATTAAGATTTTTCATCTTTATCATTATAAATTAAAGATTGTTTACTAAGAATATGTATCATCATAGTATTTAACAGAAAAATTAAGCAATTAAATATGAATAATTAGTTATTCTACGTTAAAGTATTAAATTTTAATTTATACGAATCATATTTTGTTTTCTATCATTCTCACTCATCATTCCATGATAGCATGTTATCTACAATATTATTAATCAAGTATTTCACAAGGATTCGTTATTTTAATATAATTTTAAATAGATTACTCTTAATGCTACGAAGTTGAAACATTAATGTCAACGTTATCGGCGTTTGCTTTCTTATTCACACGATTTCTCTCCCATGTTAGACGGAGAAACGACCCCAGAAAATTATCTCCGCTTGTATGAAACAGTTGATTTATGATGTTCGTACGTGAACGTACGACCTCCATTTCCTCCCTCGTCGCTAGATATGACACGAGAATACAACGCAAATATTATCAGAATTTTTGCGTGAAACATACTTATCTCTCAATGGTCAGTCTCTCGTTCGAGAGAGATAATTTATCGATTCAAGATTCGACATTTCAAAAGAATCGCTTCCTCGAACGGTAGCAAAACGATCTTTTACACGTAAGTGCACACGTTTTTCTTTCTTCTGTTGATATTGTTCTGTGAAAAATTCGATGTTCCAAAGGTGTATTAAATGGAAAAATTGTTTAATGGATTTGTATTGGCTTTATAGGGACAGGTAAACAGATATTTTTATCATATTTGTATTTATTTTTTTTTTTCGATATGATTTGTTATAACACTTTCATGTATTGAGTTAAAATGTACTTCAAATATAAAAATGTATTTGTTAGATAATTGAGAATTAAATATCGAGAGCTATTTACGTAAGTTTTCAAAACTTCCGAGCTATGGAGCATCCAATTACTGGTTTAACAAGTCATTTTAATTGATTTAATTAATTGGTTTGAAAAAAATATTTCAGACAATTAAAGTGATGATAAAAAATTGAAATCAAACTTTAAAAGATAAGTTGAGTATAAAAATAAATAATTGTTTTTTTATAATTTATACAAAATATTATATTTAACTTAATTAATAGTACAATATATTCGTATGGAAATATTAAAAATATGCAAAATTAGAATTTAAATTAGACTTTAAAAGAATATTTATTTTTGTATCTAATAATCAATTTGAAGAAAAATAATGCTTTATTTTTCGTTTTTATTTAAGTAATAATTTCTTGAATTAAACATGCAAATATAATTTTTGCATTCTTATAAATAAAGATAATATTTTATAATAATATTTCTTATAAAAAAGGTAATTATTTAATTAAAAATTAAATACATTATAAATTTATATATATATATATATATAAAATGAAACTTGAAACATTTATTATATAATTCAGACATGTCACAATAATATATTAATTAGATTACATGTGTAATTAAATAGAACAAGCATGCATAACAAAACAAGCATGTACTGATAAAGCATTGCATTATATAAAATATAGAAGCATATTATATGAAAGTGTTTTTATTATAAATATGTATTTTTTTTTTTTTCATTAATATTTGCATATCAAAGTATCACAATGAAAATAGTGATGAGTTATTAATATCGAAGGAAATGAGATATTATGAAGGAATATAATTATGAACCAATGATAACAATTGGTTATCATTATTTTTTCATTTAAGAAAATATGATAAATAAAAAAGTATTTAAGCGGATCAAAATAAAACGAAATCAAATGCATATTTACTTAAATTCTTCGATGCGTTAGAAACAAATTATCTCATGATAAGCATAAAATATGACAGACATAATATACTTACAAACATGTAAGTACTATATTTAAAGTGATATTTTAATAAATAACTATTGTTTCCTTAATTATTTCTCGCATATTTGCATCTTAAAAGAATTATAGTCATTGTTTCATTTGTCATTAACTGGCGTTAAATTTTATCTCCATATAAGTTATAAGCAATGAAGAAATAGTTGACATTTTATCTTTTATTTGCAATTTTATTCTTTATTAACGAAAACAAAATTTTTTCTTATTTAAAGATAAAACGAAATAAAATCTGGAGTAAATATGTAAAAACAGAAAAAAATTGGTTATCTAAGTTTGTTTAATGTTATCATAGTTTAATAATTGATAGGAATGGAAATCAAGTCTTGTAAAGAAAAAACTTTTCATTTCCTAACCATAAAATTTTAAATGCCGATAAAACACTCTTATCTGTACAATAATGATATATTGGAAATTGGGGCACAAACATAAAATTGCACACGAATTATATATACTGGTAAACCGATATCGATATGTTATTAAAAAAAAGATAGCAGTAGATATATATTTGTTTTTGATCACTATATAATTGACAAAATGAAAGAGATAAAGATTTTAGTATGCAAAAGTCTATTGATTAGATGCGAATTAAATTATGATAGATGTTAAGTTATATTTATATAATATTATTTAGATATATTAATATTGATCACATAAATTCGAAGCTGTTCAACATTGCTTGTTAAAATAAATGATACAATATAATAAATTGATAAGCATTTACTAATTATGATACAAGAAAAAATATCGCTAGCGAAATGATAAGGGTGAAAACGTTATACTTAATTCTTACACGCTGATCGATGAGATATCTAAAATAGCCCTACCACTCTTCCCCTTCCCCTTCTCGTAGACCGTTTTGTTCTTCCTTTTCTGCTTTCTCTTTTTCTATCTCCGTTTTCTCTCTTTCTAGCGTTACCTCCTCCCTATTCCCTCTCCACAATCTTCCTGTTCTTTCTTCAGTTCGCCGCTCTCTATTTCTCAGCGTTGCGATCATTGGCTTTAGTTGTCGGTTCTACGCGCTCTTCCGTCTCTCATATTCAAATCCGACTCGCATTAAAAACTGACTGTACGATTTGTCTTCAACCCCTCGCAAGTAACGAACCTATGGCGAAGACGTTTGTGCAGTGTGCAGGAGAAGGGAGAGTTAGGATGAAGATAGTATAGGAGAGAAGGCAGGATACATATCGAGCGTGAGCAACACGAGTGAGCGCTGCCGGCATAGAAAGAGGAACGCTGCGGATCGACAGTGCCAGTGTCGGACAGAGACACGTTTCGGCTGCGTCGTGTCTTCTTTCGTGTCGCGTGTATGCGTTCTCTCCTTCTCCTTCGTTTCAAAACTACACATGCCATAGTTGCAAGGGATAGATAGGTTAGAATCGCGTGCGTGATCGCACGATGTTTAGCTATGCTGTATGTGTCGACAGTCACCTCGCATGCGCCATCTTGATCGTCGAAGTCAGTGCACCGTTCGAGTAGTCAGACGATCGTTTCGATTGATCGACGCGGCTGCGATATATCGTGTTCGCCAGTGAACGATCCCGCCACATTTTTTTTTCGCGCGCGTTTTTACGCGAAATATATTCCTGGATCATGTCATGTTTCACGCACAGTGTACGCAGCAAGTTTTCGAAACGGGAAATCAGAATTGTGAAAGTTGTTCAATGAAATATACATGTGCAATTATTATATATTATGACGATTTATTTGTGTGAACTATGATTTGCAATCGATGATACGTTATTCTCCCACTAAACACGCATGAAGTTATCGCTACTGTTCCAATTCTTTTGTTTACAAAGTGAAAAGGAAGGGAAGCTGTTGCAACTGAACGATATCGCAATGCTTATACGATTATTTTTCATCAACGGAGATTCAACAATTTGATTTGGAGACACACAATTGTGGGTTGTTATTATTATATATTAATAAATGTTATTGCATCTACGCATTAACGATTAAGAAATTTATTTCGTCTTGAAAGATTTTAAAATAAGAGTTTATAAATCATTGTTAAAAAAAAAAAATTATTTTATCAAATCAATTTTATTTACTATGTGAATATGTATTTATTATTATTACATTTTACATTATTGTGCTATCGTTAATACAAATCAAAATACAGTTTGAAAGAATAGTAGCACAAGAATAAAAATTATTTTCAAAACTGTAAGTGAACAACTAGTAGAAAAATCAGGAAAAAATCAATAAAACAGCCAGTCTCATATTCTTCTTTCGGCGGCAAGGAAACACAACAGAAACTTTTGTTTTCTCTTTATATTGTGTTTGTTGGCTTGGCAACCGTATGGGCGATACCCTTAAGGGCTGTATCGCAACCCTTAACGACAATGCCTGGCAATGCAAGGCGATTTGAGCGTTTTTCACGCGACTGTCGATGCAGTCGTTCAATTATGTGAAGAAACGATTCTACCGATAGACTGCAATTAATAATGACGATAAGCGTTTGTGAATTTGAAAGTTTTTAATGGTTAATATAATGTATAAAATTAGATTGGATTGACATCGCGATCATGCAGACCTATGCACAACGAATATTTAATTAGTGCCTTCACTGACGTGCCATGGATAATAAAAATTACATGTTAAACATAGAAAACTAAGTACTTATTTACGTCGTTCGTGGCCTTATCTGTGGAATCGGTAAAAATTCATAGAAGTTTTGTTGGAAAATAATATTACATACATCGAAAGTGCATGGGGGAAGTTGCAGCTCCCCTTAAAAAACCTATAATGCTTTGCTTCGTACAAGGATTTTATTCGCGGGAGGATTCGAAATTTCGTCGTCTAAAAAGGTAATGGAATATTTTTTTCAATCTTTATTTTTTATTTATTTCTGTAAAAGTCATTTCAAATTTAATTTTAGTAAAGTTTAATTCATTTTATTAATTAACAAATTATTATATTACAAGATATATTAATTATTTATTGAATATTTTTGACAATTACAAAATGAATCTGCGAAATTTTTTATATAAAATTAAATATTGAATTTAAAGAATTCTTTTTTAAAACATCGTATTTATTAAATATCTCATTTAATATTTTGATCGCTTTTGATAATAGCTTTCGATAAAATCAATAAAAAAGATTTGAAAGATAAAAAGTTCTCTATTCTCATAGATAATATTTCGAAATTGAAATGAAATTTATAGGGTAACTAAAATTTTGAAATTATTGATATATTTTTAAATGGATTATTCATTTTTCTCTTTTTCTTCTTTTTTATATTAAAATGGTATCAATATTTTCTATTTTTTATTTGATCGTTATTAATTTATCTAATTTTAGTACATCTTATTCTATTTCTTTTCTAGTTAAAAAGTTGATATATTTTTAATTATGGAGATATAAATAATTATGTGATATAAAAAAATATAAAGTTAACAAAAAATTGAAAGGAAAAATTACAATTTTGTGATTTAAAATTATTAATAATATAATTATTAATTATTAATAATATAAATTAATTTGTCTTTAGTTTAAAAATAATAGAAAAATAAATATAGATTTAAAAATTGCACGAAACGTTAATGTTTCAAAATATAAAAAAAGTTTATATCACGAAAGAAAATATACACAATCAAATGAAAACTATATAACGAAAGTATATCTATCTTTTATAATACTTAAAAATATTTTTATCTTAGTTTTGCAAATCATTATTTGAAATTAAATATATTATTAACAAAACTATCATTCATTATATATAAATATTTATCTTAATTTAAAATTCAACTACATTAAGGCCATATGTGGCCAAAAAAATTTATCAAATCTATTCTATATTTTATAATTTTGATATATCTATTTTTATTATTTTTATAATTTTATACGTTTTTATTATTATAGTAGTTTAGCACTATTTAGAATAGATATATATATATATATTAATATATTTGTATGTAAAATAGAGATGGATAGTTATTTTTTTATTTATTTTTAGATTATTATAAATCAGTTTCTTTTAATAATTCTAAAACTGAGCTTAATGATTTTCTAAGATATTTAAAAATATAAATAAAAATATTTATATCAAACTTTATAATTTCCTTTAAAAATAGAAAGAAATTGAAAACGTTACAAAAATTACTTAAATATCTATCAATATACATAGAAACGAGATCAAATGAGACATACTCCTATTAATTTTTGTTATTTATATATATACGTATCGAAACTCATCCTTGTTATTTTCATTATATATCCAGTATATCCGGTTCGATCAAGTTCTCGCGAAATCGAAATTCTTTGTCGATAAAAAAATAAACAAAAGTGCGACCAGTTTTTCCGCTTCTTCTTTTTTTCCCTTTTTTATTTGGCGTTTAAATGGAGCGCTCCGATAGGTTAGAGAAGAAAAGATCGAAAAGCGTGGCTTATCACACGCTTGAATAGAGTTCGACGAGCGGTTTTTTTCTTCCGAGCTTTCGTTTCATCCAGCACCCGACGTTTCTCTTATTTAGGTCACCCAAGTCGCACATCGTTACAGGGTACAAATATGTATACACGCACACACATACGTACATCCATATGCGATATATAGAGATGAGTGGCTGTTGGAGGTCACCAGCTACCGGTACAAACATCTTGTCCATTTTATCGGTTTGCAACACTTTTTGTTTGCGGTGGATCTTGTCTTTCTTGATAAGTTGAAATTAATGACAAATTCTAGTCGAAGGACTTTCCTAAGAGTTTTTTGTATGTTACCGAATTTGATTCAAATTCTTCCTTTTTTAATCGTTTCGCGATTCAATGAACTTTGCCAAGTGAAAAGAAATGAAAGTTAGGTGATATTGAAATATATTTTAACATTTTAATATAGGTATTTATATAGCTTTTCATCAAGGTATATAAATAAAATATTTTTGAAATATTTTTGCAATTTATTATTTTCTTGATTTTTATGAGAAATGAGGCTATGATAATTTTGATTTATCATATGCATTTTGTAGATATTGCTTTTTATAGATATATATATATATATACATGATTTGTCATTATTTTTATTTTTAATGTAATTTTATTTGAAGAACTTAAAAGTTTAAAAATTTTATTAATTTCAATTATAACAATTTTTATAACAAATGTATTATTTTCAATAATAATTATTATGTTATTGAGAAAACATTTGTATATTGCAAATCTTGATTTAAAATCGCTTATTCATGGTATGTGCTTAAATATCGTTAGAATATAAATTGCTATACATTGCATACTTTAATTTTACATTTAATTATATAATTAGTAGTGGATCTTTGATTTCTAAGTATTAATTTTAAATGTTAATAACATTGAAATTTCATTTTTATTCATTTCTTTATTTCAAAACAAAGATAGAAATAGAAAAATGTAATATTTAATGCAATAAAATTTAAAAAGATCATTTTCAAATATCATGCTTTGATATTGCTAATATCGTTTATTATTAATTTAATTAATAAGAAATTTTTTTTCTTAAAATTAATATCATTAATAATTGGTCTGCTTGAACATATATTTTTTATGAAAAAAACTTAATATTACATCGATAATATTACAGTCATTAATATATTCAACGAGAATAATACGAATGAGTTAAAAATGGACCAAAAAATATAATGGAGTTATTTTATTGTTTCTTCGTAATCTTAATAAAGACACATGGGTGGATTATATGATGCCCACATGTAGAATTAATCGAAAATAATGACGCAAAATAGAAGGTCTGCAATCTGTTGTATTTGTTGGTTAGGGAGCAATTAAATCGTCAATCTTGATACGTCTGCACACGAGATTAATTCAATGATTTTTTATGTTGGTTATTCAACAAGTATTGCTATGGAATTTTACTCAACAATTTAATCAAAATAATAAAAAGATGATGCTATAAGTAATTCCGTTTTTTTTCTTATATTGTATAACGTTTTTAATTAGTCAATTGATTTAGGTCTTCTACATAAAATATTGTGTCTATTTGCAAAAATCTTGAAACTTACCTTTATATAGCTTAAAAATTAAATAAAATAGTATTAAAAATGATTTTGTGATTGTTAAATTAGAAGATATATTGTTTACATTAAATTAAATAGATATTATTTGTGTTTAGAATTTTAATATTTAATATAATTTTAATTTAATATTAATATATGTCAAAATTTTTTGATGATAATTCATACTGACTCATTATGATGAGAGAAATTGAAAGTAATTCTTAATATAATAAGTATTAATTTGTGAAATATTTGGATATTTGATCACAGATATTTTTAAATTATTCGAATAATGTAGTATAAATATAGTATAATGTAGGAATGCTATGTATGCTTGTTATCTATAAATTAAATTGATTTCTTCGTGTGCGTTTATAATTTCTCGTAAAGGTATGTACTGAATACATAAACACGAATACGCATAAGTATCAACTGTTTCTATTCGTGAAATTTCGCCTGGTACAATACGATTAATACTATGAACAATTATTGTTCTTGATTTATTAAAATAAATCGAAACTCTGAAAATCGAATTTCAAGAAAATTGGAATCACAGCATAGTTTTAATAATATACTTATTTTATTAAATTTTATTTTATGAAATTCTAGGGATAAATAAATTTTAAAAATTAAAATTTTTATTGATATCGAAGAATAGTATTTAAGTAAATTCAATATGCAAATGAATATTTAAATTTTTATTTTCTAAATTCAAGGATTTTTTAAATTTTCAAGGATTAAAACTAAAAATTGAATTTTTGAAAATTGAAAATTTTAAACTTTTATAATTCTTATATTTTTAGGTTTTGTAAAGAATTAGATATATTCATTAAATTGAATTTATATATTCCCAGATACTTTCCATTGAAAAGAAATAAAATTTCGTACGTACTATCAATTCCTCAAGATACTACTTTCTGATTGGTCGAGAATTGACCTTCGAGAATGTCCCTAATCAACGTATTGATGAAAAGCCAAACTGTTGGTTAGACACGTGCTTTAACGAGCATGCTGTTTCGAGCAGAAGTACCGCTAAACTCGATGGTATAGGCTGCTTCTAAGAACGACGACCTCGTGAACGAGTCGCGATGTCGTGGTGGTACGCAGCTGCCACTGCCATGCCAGTTTGCTTTCATAGCTCGTATGTATGCTGTTATTTAGCACCGCGTATACCATCCTCGACATAACTTTTTCGATCTCTTCTGTTTTACCACCAACTATATATACCAATATAGATCATTTATTTTATACGTACGATTATTATCAAAATTATAGGAATTTTATTACCAGTAAATGATTAACTGTTATTTCAATTTGATGATGACACAACGAAATTGTTTATTTTGATTTGTGTTGTAGAAATAAAATAATATTATCTTTATTTATTATATACATAATGCGTTTTGATAAATTTTGAAATTTAATCTTTTATGGCCAAATTTTTTTAAGTTTTTATATTTGATGAAATTAATTCTTTTAGTGGATGGAATTGAAATTATTTTTGATACGTGAATCAAGATTTATTCGTAAAAAAAATTTTATACATAATCATTGCTGATCATTTTTATTAAATAAACATCTTTCAAGGAGTAATTGATACTTTAGTAGAAAACATCTGGAGAGTTTCCAGATTTTAATGGATCAACTGATGAGCAGTTAAGAATTGGCTAGCTTCAAATAAGCATATTAAATATATGAGCAATAGATTTCATATAATATGATAATTTATAGTTTGATTTTTGAAATTGTACTTACTAAAAATTTTTACTGACTTTTTATCTTTTTCCAATTTTTAATATTTTTAGTTTTGGAATATATAATTTTTTAATGTCTTTGAAAGTGTATATGTGACTTATTTTTATAAATATAATCTTACATTAAAATTGCATTAAAATTCTTTTTTATTATAAAAAAATGTCACGTAATTTATTATATAATTTGAATAACAAAATTATAGTAATTTTTAAAGGATCTACCTGTTCAAGCAAATATCTAAAAAACTAATTGTTGTCAATGCAAAGAGAATTTATTAATAAATAAACAATAAATAAATTCACAAGTAAAATTGATCAAATTGAATTTTAGTTAGTATTCATTCAATGATCTAAGTCAATCTAACAGAAGCATTTAATAAAGTCGTCATCTATTGGAATATATCGAATTTCATGCATCGAGATAAATCCTTTTAACATATATATAACCTATAACACCTATAACCTATAACTTATAATGTAATCGAATAATAGAAATTTCTAAACGAAAAGCAGATCTATTGATTGAAATTGAATTTTCAATAGGACTAAATTTGTGAAATTGATCGAATTGAATTTTAATTGAATTTCATTCGATAACTTAAATCAATCTTATAGATACCAATAATAGAATCGTTATTCGTTGAAACGTTCATTCATTTCACACAAATATCGCTATTACTATATATTTTTTTGTTTGTAATTTTCATTTGCATTGATTGATTTATAAAATAATTTAGAAATTCATCGATATTCTCAATTATCATTTATTTAATTATAATTAAATTATTATTCTTAATTATTTTTTAACTTTTTTAACTATTTATAATACAAAATTTAAATTTTTGCTTCATGATAAAAATTCCTAATTAAAAGCTAGTAACTTTTTTCAATATTTTTTTCATTTTACAAAAGATTAAAAAGAAATATCAAAAAACATTTATTTACAAATGTAAAATAGTGAATCCAATTTTTATGCAATAGAAATTGACAAAAATTGATTACTATAATAAAAAGATTAAATTATTAGTAATAACTAATTATATTGTAACATAATCTGCTAATTATTTACGGTCTATCGTAAAAATTTGTTACGCTTAGTTTTTATTGAAAGTAAAAACTACGCATCTGATTTAACCGTGAACATCTGCGTTTCGTCTGTACTTCTGCTGGCGGTGGAATCAAATATGATGACACAAATCGATTTCGTTCAAACGCCGTTATATAACTGCTATGTCGCTCTAGGCTGTGTGTCCTAATTTGGTGCTTTCGGGCAAAATAACTTTAGCTAGTTTGAAGCGATTTTGAAAAACGCTCAGAGCAATTTCCTCAATGTATAGAATGAACGATTTGACTAACACTTTCTTTTAATCAAAGACTTGAAAAATTTTAAATAATTTAAAGGTATTTTAATTTCTTTTGTATTAAGATTTATAAAAAATTCATTTCTTATAATAGATTTTAAATAATAGAGAAACTAATATTCTAATTTCTTTAGTAAATGTTAATTAAATAATAATTATTATACAAATAATAATTATATTTGTCTCGTTTTTTAATATTAATTGCATTCTTTGAAGATTTATGTAATAATTTAAAATATATAGAGGTGAAAGTATATGTTAAAAGGTGTAAGAAAAATTGCTGATTTGAAGAAAAATACAAATTGTAGAAATGATATAATTATTAAAAAGAAAAATTAAAATATTCACAATAAATATCGTAAGGAGAAATATTAATTGTAGTTAATATCAACAATAAATGAAAATATGCAAATATATATCTCTGTTTAATGAATAAAACCCATTATAAAGGAAAATTATGTATTATGTATTATATTACATAAAAAAAAGTAGGTTCAAGGAACAAGTTATATGTAATTACGATCTGTAAATATCATTTATTTTACAAGTTTTGCTGACTTATAATTATATAAAATCATTCACCATCTCAGACACGAAACGAAGCGATCTCAAGGCTCATCTTATCGACAAGTTAAAAAGCGAAACTACATACGACCTTCCGAGATAAATCGTTAATCCTGCTTTAAAAATGGCTGCCGCCCTACATATTAACATTAAATATATAACGTTGAGCTTCAGAAAACAAGTTAACCTTGAATATTCTTTAACGCCTTTGGTCATCATTTTTAAATCCCCTTGATATTTTATAATTTTCAATATATTTCAATTTTTTTCATCCATTCCTTTATAAACTTCAAAATTATGCATGTCCAATAATAATGACGATAATAAAAATAAATTCAGTGTTACCAATGAACGAAAGAAAATAAAAGTTCAGGTATCTGATTTAAAATAAGGATAAAGTATTTAGAGAAGATAATAAGAAACAATTTTAAAATTGTTTTTATTTTTTAAATTAGATACAAATTGCTTTTAAAAAAATAACGATTGAAAAAATATTGCATTCTATCATTTAATAAATGAAATGAGTATCATTCGTTATAGAGATATAGGTTAGAAACATAGTGTCAAAGTTCGCCATTTTAAATGTAAATAACTTACTTTTCATGAATTATTGATTTTTTAATATTTCTTGCTATAAATGTAAATAAGATAATTACAATAGAAAAAAAAACTTGTAAATTATCATTTGGTAAAATTCACATTTTTCAAATTAATTTAAATTTCATAATTGTGCTATATATATATATATATAAATATACAGTACATTTGCATATTATAATAGAATATTATTCCAAAACTCCAAACACTGTGCAAAAGATACGATTTTAACACAAACTTGAAGAAAGATGCTTACTAATCTTCACGAGTATCAATATATATTTTCCTAACATTACTGCAATCAATATTTAACCATACTGTTTCTTTTCACAAAATTTACTAAAACCAGAGACTGAATCATCGTCAGAGCATTACGCATTTCACTTCTCTTTCATTGCAAACTGATATTTCATGGTTCTGGTGAAACGCAATAGTCCACTCTGTTTCAAAAGGTAACGATACTTGATCTCTTAACCAACCTTGATGGATCTGAAACGATCGATCTGTTCCTTTCTTTTCTTTAGAAATAAAAAAAGTTTAAATTATCAGATTTGAAACATGAAACGTGATAAAGAGACAAAACGCTTTCATCATTGACGAACATCCGTTACGCCTCTAAAATCGAACACGTTTGCTTTTCATGCTCAAATAAAAATCCGGTATCTCTTCCGGCCTTTTTAAGGTATTAATCATCGACAAGCGTCATTATCACGTTACTATACCATGGATAGTGCATCGCACGCATAAAATACTCTGACAACTTAAACAATCCCACGGCATCGTGTAAACTAATTCAAATAAACCGCGCTGTGTTTTTCGAACGCGTATACAGGGTGTTTCATCATGACCAAGCAAAAATTTGCATATTGATTCCAGAAATAATTTTAAATAGAAAATAGAAAGAAAAATAAATATATCTTTAAATTCTCTTAAAAAGTTGAAACGATATTTTTTAAAAATACCATATTTTGTATTGTGGAATTTAATCTAATCTAAATAATTTATTTAAATGTTTTTACATAAATTTAAATTTATTTATATTTCAAGGCATCCTTAAAAATATTTAAAAACTAACAACTTTCACTAACAGTGTTTTTATTAATAAATTTTGGAATTTTAATAATATAATTGAGTAAGCAAGTAACACGTTTTTCATTCATTCCTTGTGAAATGTCCTGTATAACGCGCAATACGTATAATTTTTTCCGTTTATTGATTGTTTCTACTATTTAACTACGTATGATTGCCAAGAGCTAAGAACGAATAATTCACAAACTGTATTCTCTACAACTCTTTACTTTTTTCTTGAATTTTGATTATTTGCAATAATAAGAACTTGTATATTTTGTTATTCATCTTGATTGATTTGTTATGTTTGTAGATATAATTTTTCAATATTCCGTTTATTTTTCTCCTGTACCATTTATTTCTCACATTTATTATTAGATAGTTTGTATTCAATAGTAAGAAAGAAATTGATGAGGTATGATTTAAATGATCGATTGTTTTATATTATATATTAATATAATAACTCTTTTCTAATACGGAGATCGAAAATGAATGCTTAATTCTAGGCAAATACAATTATTGACCTTCAAACATTTTCATTGTTCATTAAAAATAGTGACAATCAACTTAACAAACAAGTTAAGTTTTTTTAGATTTTCTTTAAGATAAAAAAGATTATCTTTAAGATAAATTATACATTTTATTTCTAAATTTACCATATTACTGATATATATATATATATATATATATATAAATTAAGAAAAGTAAAAATTTTATTACTACATTTGTATATTTTTATATATATATATATAATAATTTTACATACTCATTAAATTATATTTATAAATTAAATTTTTCAATTTCTCTCTCGACGAAGAGAAAAAAATTTTCAACTAGATTTTTAAATTATACGCAAAAATAAAAACGATAGAAAATTATATGAATATTGTATGGAATCAAGAATGGAATGAAAATTTTCTCTTTTTCTTGAGAGCATAATATTTATCATTGTTCATTTAAATTCATTAAAGTTCTTTCCAATTGCTTTCACACTTTTGTTCCTCAGCATCTTCACAATACAAGATTAACAACCTTGTCTATTTGCTGACCTCCTTATTTAATCAGCCGCAAGGATTTCGTAGCCAATAGGTACATTTCTCTCGATCTCGATTGGCCTATTTATTTCTATCCGTTTTGTTGTTAGATCGGTGTCCACGATTTCGTGATTACTAAATTTTTCTTGTTAGACAAATCAATGGATTTAAAACACACGATTGATCGATAAATAATCCTGTGCAATCCCGTATGTAATATATTACTTAGAAATTATGTACACGCAACTATCTATAGAATGATTCATAGGTCTTAAATTCATTAAAGTATTTGTTTCGTGATAAAATATTGCGAATGAGAATCATATATTCCTTTTTTCTCTATATATATTTTTTATAACATTTAATCGAAGAGATCCTAGTCTTTAAGATATTTTCAAAACATGTGTGATCATCATTTTCAATATCTCTGTAAAGAATTTTCAACGTTTCATTCAAAATATTAATCTTAATCTTTATTTGGTAAATTAATGTGATAGATTTAAAATTTTTGTATAATATTGGAAATTATAATTGTACTCCTGTCAATAAGTGCCTGTTCATCAAATTAGGATCGTTCAAAAAAAAATTACTATTGAAAAATTGTTAAAAATTGAAAGATTTATAACTTTGTTAGAAAACGTAGAAAATTGATGCAATAAAAAAAGAAAAGTAAGACAGGCTTATCACCGCTTTCACTCGAATTGAAACAAAACGCAAAAACAAACTGAATAGATTAATAAAGAAAAAAAGATCAATTTAAAATTTAAAAAAAAAAAAATGTGTATAACTAGAAGAATCGTGTTGTATCTACGAAATCAAGTAGTTCAAGATGATGTTGTTTGAGGATCAATATATCAAAAGATATTCTCATCAAGGACAGGAAAGACCAGTGTGTTATCTGGTTATCATCATCAATGTTGTGTCATCGTACAGGAAGTGGTCGATGATAACCTTTTTTGCGATATCCGATACTCGTGCGTAAGAGTAAATTACATACTATGGATGAACTTTACACGAATACTTGTTTCTATAGTTGTTGTAACAATTGCTTTTTTAGCGGCCATATTTCCTGTTGCGTTACGTCAATTAAAATGAAATCTTATATGGATGTGACGTCAAAATAGTCATATGCCACATGAATCATTCTCTGTGAGATAAACGGTCATCTCTAATATACAGATCTCGTATCATTGATTTATTCCATTATTTAAAAATTAGATAAGTGAATTCAATTGGCGTGTGTTCAATTAATCACACATGCACTGGTTAAAATAAAATTCATAATTTAACTTCTCCATAAACTGTCATCCATAAAAGGCATTTACAATGGCCTTCATAAATAAAGGCATCTCATTGGCTTTGTAAAGCACTTTCCAAAGCACTTTCCCATCTTCTCTGCTCAGATCGTTCGAGCAGTAGAATATCGTGCCTGTATTCATAAAAGATTCGAGGATTCAATAGATATCTGTCCATTATGCTTTCGATTCTTACGAATCCTAATTAGGAATCTTTAATTCTTGGTATTTAATTTCGATCCAAGTGAAAGCAAATATAGGATTGCATGTTAAAAGCAAGTCATAAAAATCCATTGATCCCTTCTTGTAGGAAATGGAATCCAGATGAATGAAATTCACATAAATGGAATAAAATATGTACTTTGATGAGTAATAAAATTCAAGCTTTGAATAACGTTTGTCAAAGGATTTGTTTGCGAGTAAATAAAACTTGTAATAATACCTATCTTGCAAACAATAATTTCATAAGTTCTCGCATTCTTTTGATACGATGCTACATTTGTTGCTATATTGAATCCTATTCTCTTGGATATATTCATATTAGTCCTCAATATATTCAAAAAAGTAAAGCTTACATCTTTAGTTGGATGAATCTGGCATATTCTATTCATCATATTTCCTTGATAATCGTGCAATTGAAATGGATCTGCATTGACGTTTCGAAAATATCTTGAACTTTCTGGGATTAACACCAACAATTAACAATGAATGATCAACGTGTAGATATTAGAAGAATTAGCAACACGAACTTGGTAATTCATGTCTCTCAAAGTTTCGTTATTTTTATCGCTATTCCTCCTTGTGAAAACTCAAAACACTTATCAAAACTCACTAATTTTTAACATCTATCGGCAATTTTAATGGACTGTACCAACGGTTCAACAAATTTCCATGTTGACCGTGTCAATAAACTTTTCTCGTGAATCGACAAGATGTAAATAACGTTTAAAAGCTGTAAGAGCGGTGGTGTACAGGCATAGAAGTGGAGAGGGAACGGTTTGTTTGGATGATCATCGGGATCAAGAGCGGGTATGCAAGGCGTTAAATCTTTTAATCCGGCAGGATGTGTTAACTGACTGGCACACGATAGGCAGACGTGTTCGTGGCGTTGAACGAAGGGATCATTGACCAAGCTGATGAACGTTTTACACATATAACAGATATCGATAATTTGTTAGCATCAAGTATGCATGCGGTAATCTTTGTGCACGTGTATACACGCGTATCGATACATATGTACTTTTTAATGTTGCAATTATGGATTTGATATCGGATCGAGAAATGACTCATTTGATGGATCGTTTATCGCATATTTTCTTTTCGCATTTACGTTCTTCAATAATGTTGTTTTGAACAAAAGACAAAAGAAAATAGAGCGTTAAATTTTATAATGAACAAAGAAAAACTCTTAATGAAATAACCATTGTTGCGATAATAATCTCATTTTTGCGTATAAGTCACATTTTTGTGTGTTTATATTTAAGTTTCACAATAAAATAGAAAAAATTATAAAAGTACGAAATATATTTGAGGAATAACTATTGATAGTATTTACAATGGATAACAATTGAATAAACTAATAGCAATCAATAGAAAACTGACTAATTTTAAACTTAAGCTTCCCAACATTTATTGGAAAATTTTTCAAAGAACTTTTAAAACTGTAATTTTTAGAAACTGCTATGATGAATCATGCAATGTTCTAAAGAGATCTTACTCATTGTATACTTAACTTACAGCCAAGAAAAAGAAAATGTTTTTAAAAGAAATTGAAAGGAATTAGGTAGTTCGTTTAAAATCAAACTTTATCATTTTATGACTTAGCTTACCTCAAATATATAATTACAAGGTTATGGTTATTTATGACTTAATCTTTAAGGATTAATATTTAAAAAAAATTACATGAAAATTATATTTGTTTAGGGTGAAATTTTATTCATGAAAATTTATTTATTTAAGATTTAATATAATTTGAAATTTTTATTTAGTTATAAGGATTAAGATAAAAATATTTATTATAAAGAGACGTAGGAAATCAACAAGAGACATCTAGCGGTGCCTCTTTGAACTAGATTTATTAATTCTTATCCTAAAAATTTTTGACTTTTTGAAATGTATAGAAATACATCCTATGATTGAAATGCATATTTTTCAATCAGAAGTCAAGTTGATAATCCAAGAGAATTTAAATATTAATAAAATTGATTAAATTTTGCTGTTATTCTTTTAAGAGAAAAAAAAATCGAGGAGAATAAGAGGATTATGTAGTATCCATAAACTAATGAATAATGTATATACCCTTATATCGATTAACCATTTATTTATTTAAACAGATTTTTTTATTAAAAAAATACTGTTATATTTTTTTCATTTGCAAATATCGCAGATTTGTTTACGATTCATTTTCATTTAGAAATTGTGTTAATCGAAATGTTTTTAACATTCTTTGTTTGAGCATTTGTCTGAAAATATTTTCATATTTTGTCTTTATTTTGTTCCATATAATTGAAATTTTTTTAAATTATGTAACTTGTAACTGATAAATCTCGATTCATTGGATTGCAATTATTCGTGATTAATAGGAATTTTAATCAACAAAAGTGGAAAATTAACAATAATAAATAAAAATAAATAAAAAAAATAATCTTCTTCTATCATGTGAGAAGCGTATATCGTATACAATAGAAAATACAATGCATAATTCATGAATTTTTGACCTCGACTATCTATTGAATCTCGATTAACCCGGTTAATCAAGATACTTACTAGATAAAAATACAGACATTATCAATGATTCCCGATCAATAATTTTAATTCTTCCGAATAATTTAAATCTATATATCTAAAAATGTTTAAAATACATACAAAAATGAATATCATTAATAATTAAATATAAAATGAAAATTTAATCATATAAACTCGATTGTAATTTTCAATAATTTAATAGTCGACTTGTAATTAGCAATTTAATATTCTAATATGAAACTTTGGATCAATAAGTATAGATACATGTAGATAGTAAACACCATTAAGAAAATTGTGTTCTTATAGTCATCATAAAATATATATCAACTTACGCGAGTAGTTTTACCTGAATAAACTTAATGATATATAATTAATCGATATTAGTTAATTGAAAATAAATCATGAATTAATCTTAAATATTGTATGATCGAATAAAATATAAAATATAAAGTATATATTAATTTTACAATTATTAGAAAATTCTTGAAAAAAAGAACCATATAATAATGATAAGAAGTATTTGTTGAAAATTCAGCTTGAAATATCGAACGATTTATAGAGGTCGAGTACATGCACGTGTTTAATGCATGTACAGTAAGTGCAAAAAATATTTTCACATTCATCTTTTTCATCGAATTTTTTTTTTTTTTATTAATTATTATACTCGCGTACTTCGTTTTCAAAAATCAATATCCTCATTTTAAAAAATTATTGTAAATTTCAAAAGATTGTTATATATATTACAGATTTTATGCAATTCTTCTAGATCCGATATATATAATAAAAATTTCTCTGTTTTTAAACACGATATATTATAACAATTTTTTCAGATTCTTATGAAAAAACAAAATGTGCAATTTGAAATGTCTTTAGTAGTATTTATTCGTAAATTCATAAACTGTAATAAATGTATTAATAATTATTTTTATAAAAGGGTTAATATTAATGATTTATTTATTATCGAATGTTTGTTTTGCATTGTGGCAATCCCTAATAATTTTGAATGATTTATTATTCGATAAAAGTGCGTTTTAAAATCAAAAAAGTTTTAGCTTCGAGAATTTGTGAAAACTTATCGTATTGTTTATTAGAGAATATTTATCAATATACGTTTAATAAGTACTGAATGGATCATCGATTAAAGTAGTCTAATATAATTTCAGTTTGATGAATCATATATGCATTTAACACGATAATAGCCGATTGTGCTATTATTGAAGTTTTGATAAATTTCAAGATGTCAAAGGAATGGAAATTGTGATTTATTTAAAGTAAAAATGTATTTCTTGTAATTTATAAATTTAATCATTTCATTATTTATAGATAGAATGTTATATATCATTCATAGAGTGAAAGTGTTTTCAAAATTTTTAAAAAGTTCATAATTCTTCTTTTAGTATGGATCAATAATATTTTTTAATTTTTTTATAAATCAAAAACATTTTCAAATTTCTTATTAAAGATTATTTTATGAATTTAAAAAAAATTGCAACGTATAAATTCGATATTGTATAATTTTCTAGATTAAAATCTTCTAGATTAAAATTTATTAATAGAGAATGAAAAACATTAAATAAGTATATATCATATTGCACATATCATCAAAAAATTTGATATCACAAATATTTCAGGTAAAACGTCTAGGATTAAGATATAGATAGTTATGTGGTAAACAACTAGTTTAAAATTAAATATTACGTTGTTAGTTAAAAATAAATGTTGTTAACAAGAGAAATATCTCATCATTATTGGCGTTAATTAATTCTTAATAATCTCAATTATGCGAGAATATATTAGATATATTAGAAATAATTTTATCTAAAATTATACAATTATAAAATGTATATTAAATGAATTACCATTAAATGAATATTAATGGTATGGAAAAACTAATTTTCTAAAGGAATAATTTTTCCAAAGATAAGAGAATCTATTATTGCCGTATAAATAAATGTATATATATATATATAATCTGTACGTTGTTTATTATATTTTAATCCTAGAAATATTATAATATCATAATTAAAATATATATTAATATTAAAACCAAAGTTTAAGAAATGCCATATCAGAAAGTCCAGATATTTCGAAAATAAAGTTTTTCAATTCGAAATTTGCATTTCTGTAGTCACTAAAAAACGAAGGTTGCCAATTTTATTATTCAATTAAATATTTTATAATATATTATAGTTCCTTTTTTAACATTCTTGATGTAAGTTTTATCAGGGTAAAAAATATACATTTATATTAAAAAATTATAATTATCTGGGGATCTGAATAAAACCAAAAATTAAAATTCATTACTGTTTTTTTGAATTAAAATTATTTTCGAAATTTCAACGAATAATAATTTATTATTCGTTCGAAGAGGAAACGTTAATACAAAACTTGCGAAACAAAGAATTTGCAAATCCTCCTCGAAGATCGTTTTCAAAAAATACGATGGGTAAAAGGAAAAAAATCAGTTCCAGGGGATCGCAGATAAGCAGCTAGAGATAGCGCGTGTGCATAATCGAGTCGTTCGACAGTTTTCTTCAGGATGATCGACGAATCGATGTCGAATAAATTTTCGCTCCCCTCCCCCAAGGCGCTCGCGATTGATTCCTTGACCTCTGAATGCAAATGAGGAGCGAGCAGAAGAGGTGCTATACGCGCACGCACGTCTACGTGTGAAAAATCATCGGGGATTTTTATTCGTTCAACGGAAACGTCAGCCGTGTAAAAACGACGAGTCGGCGAATAAATACAACTCGTAAGTCAGTTTTCACGATAAAGTTTCCTTTGTTCCGTGGTCCAACGACGTTGTTTTCTTATTATATTATATCTCGCGTATGGTATGCGGCAACGTTCATGCATCAACGTAGAAACGAAACATGCTAATTTCTCGTTCAAAGAGCTAAGCCGAAATGTATTTTTTTCGTGCTAAGTTTTTGTTTCCGGATCGATTGTTCGAAATTTATCTTTTTTATATGTAAATATTATTGTATTATATTTTAACCCTTTATAATATTCTATTTTTTTTTTTTTTTTTTTATTATTGTAAATAGTATCCTTAGACTCATTTTGTATGTGTATGTTTTAGTAGGTTTTAAACAAAAAAAAAAAAAAAATCTAAAAGAAATAATATCTGATATTTTACAAATCGATCTATATGTTATTCAATCTTGTAAATAGAACATTTTCTTTTGGAAATTCATAATCTTGGTATTGTTTTAAATATTTATCTCGTAATTATGTGAAGGGAAAAATTTTAATATCGAATTAATTCTTTTCTAAATTTTTTATCCATAATGCGATAATGATATGACGAATTTAACAATCTTTCATATAATATTATTTCACGTAATAAAATGTTACAAATTTATATAATTATTTATTGAATAATTAAATAAATAAATATCTTATCTATAAAAAAAAATCCTTCATCAAGGATTATATACTCTTTAGAATAATATTTCAAAAGATACAATAAATAATTGACAAAAAAATTTCTTCCCTTAATTAAATTTAAATTTAATGAAAGAAGTAATTTTTAAGGATTAAATTTTCAAGATTAATCGTCTCAATAGAGAGGGTTAACACGATTTATCGTAAAAATTTCGATTTCATTTCATTTCGATTTTGCACGAGAAATCAACTCTTCTACCATCGATAAAAACTGTCGCACCCGGTATATCCAAGATCCACGACTCCTTGCACGTGTTTGAAAAGTCAGTTAATTACGACTGATGAAAGACCTCACCAACCCCCTTCGTATATACGCTTGTTTAACTCCATCAGGAGACGCATAAGGTATCGTGGCTCAGTCTGCGAGTCTTCCATTGAACCGGGGATGAATGCAAATGGTGCACGTCTCCTGTCACCAATGTGCGCCCAGACGAACCTGTTTCCTCGCACGTGGTCGGGAATAATTAATTAGAGAAGAATTTCGTGTCCCTGAGGATCGTTTACGATCGATTCGAGACGTGTTTTTTTCTGTACCATACAAAGAATTTAAATCTTTTTGAATGTATGTATTGGCTGGCAAACAATTATTGAATTTTGTGTTAACTGAAATTTTCAATTAATTTCATGTAATTTCATTGATTTGCATAATTTAAAAAAAAGAAAATAATTGTAAAATTCAATCCTGCATTATCAAAATTGGTTTTTTATCTTGTTTTTTTATTTTATTTTTTTTTTTTTTGAATTGGAAACGTAATGTACTATTCTCTTGAATATTTTAATAATATTAAGGGTATTATAATATTGAGATGATGACGATTAGAATCTATGTGATAGAACACGACCCGATCGTAGACTATGGTTAATGGATAAAGTAACATTTACATGGAACAATTTTTACTTCACCGATTTCGATTCGATCAAATCATTTAAAATCATGTAATCTAAATTTCAAATCGCGTAAAATATTCGACTCGAAGTCGATTAAATCGGCTAGCTGATCAAAAATCATCGAAGGCTTGATTTTCAAAATTTCTGAGATCGAGACTTTATTGTATATTTTTAAATAAAAATCCATGGAGGACGTAGTAATACCGTAGTAAATCAAAAATATAAAAAAAAAAAAAAAAATATGAAAGATCTTTTAGCCTTCGAAGTCGAGTTAGAAGAATCGAAAAAAGTAGAAATACACAGATCTCTTTTTCTTTTTTTTTTTTTTTTTTCGAGAATTTTTATATAATGAATCGAGTTCACCGCTTAAATCCAGATCGATTTGCCTATCGTTCGTGGGCATCACTCTTCGAATTAACGCAGAACACGATGTCGCAACGTGGAGCACGATCCCGAACGATTCGAGAATAACAACGATCGAGTGGTGCTTTTTTCAGATGATGTTGGTACAAGGCGACAACACGTTGTTTGAATAAAACACGAGCAATCGCGTATCAGACGTGCGCTCATTATCGAGGTCTGCGAGAAAATATGCACGTGCATATGCGAATGAATATACGGATATGGATGGTCGTATTTTATATAACGTCAACTTGATATATTTGTTTGTTTGGAAAATTCGTAGAGAACATTCGAAAGGCAGTTCAAATTTGAAAGGAATTCGTATTTTTTTTTTTTTTGCAATTATTATTATTATTATTATTATTATTATTATTATTTACGCTATATATGATCTGGATTCGAAATATTTTATTTCTTTCGATGCTTTTTATTTGTTATTTATGATATTTTCTTTTGTGTTACAATTTGATTCGATAGAAACATATAAACGCGTAATTAATGAAAGTGAATTAAAAATATTCATTCAAATTTATCTCTTTTTACGTGATGAATTGATTAAACAATTTTCATTTCATTATACATTAAATATTATTATAATTTTGTAGTGTAGATATTTTATATATTTTTGTATCTTTGAATTGTTGATAAATTGTATATTATTTATTCTTATCATGTGATAAGAAACTATGCAATTTTTAGTTTTAGAAAAGCTTTATGATAATTTCTTTATAAGTTTCCTTTTTCAATTTCAATTTTAATTTTTTTCACATCTTTTGTGTGAACCGATGTTCATATTATTATTTAAAGCAAATTTACATAGAAATATTATTATCTATGAAAATATAAACGTACACGTATATTTGAATTATAAATAGTTTTTAAAAATAGTTTAGGATATAAATTATGATAGAAATAGAGTGCATTTTAGTTTCCGTAAGCTGTTTTCATGGTTCAGTAACAACTATACTAACATTGTATTTACAAACGCATATTAAATATAGCACTATAATTCATAAATGTAATATATGTGTTTCATTTCATTTCTGTAATGTTATATAAATTTCAAAAATCGTAAATGATTTTTTTTTCTTTTTAAATAAAACTTGATTATATATAACATAGTTCAATTAAAATGAACACATTTTTAAATAAAATCGCTGATATATTAAATATTTTATTGTATAAAATAAATTTCTAACGTTATTTAGTTTTTTAATTTTTTTTTAGTTTTGAAGCAAATATAATTAAGTACATGTAAGTACACACATTCTTTATAAGAAAAAAATTTAATTTCCCTTTTCCCTTTTTTTAAAACTTTGAATATTTTATTATATTAAAATATAATGTTATACAAACTATATGTATCTATCTTTTGCAGTAGAATTGAAATTATATTTTCTTGTATTTGTAACCCTATATCTTTTGTTATCGCAATATTATAATATATTGCAATGTAAAATAATGTAAAAAATTGTTTCGTTTCGATCAAAAACGAAAAAAAAAAAACAAATTTATTTAAGTAAATTATGCGTATAATAAATATTTTTGAACAAGCTACAAATATAAAATATATATAAGCTGTACAAATAAGATAATGATCGAATAAGTATTTATTTATTCATAGAAAATTATTGAAGATTGAAAACGATTAATCTTATGGTGAATCATTGGAGATAGGAAAAGTTGATGCACACGCGATATGACGATGTTTTCGTTTCCACGGATATTCCTCGGTTGGTGGGCGTTGAAACACGTACGCTATGCGTGCAACCGAGTAATCTATCTGTGGATAATAAACCAGCGAAAACATGCAAAAATGGGCAATGCAGAGGAGATGGGTATAATTATATTTACATAATTGCACATGTACACCATCAGTTTGCATCTGATTGCCTTTGAAAGTTTGAATTTCGAAACCGAGATCTCCCATTCTGTACATCTTCTCTTCTTCCTCTATTTAAATTTCGTCTTTCGTCCGTAATTAAACGATTCTATTTTAAGAGTGGCGCGTACACGTGGCACCCTTTCACGAAGGAACGTCGGCTATGCGGATTATTTTGATATTTGCCACTGTTGTTAACCATATATATATATATTTTTTTTGACTAATATTTTTTCGATATTATTTTTGATTAGCTTTCGAGCCAAATGGCATAAAGTATAAGAAAAATTTCTACGCTTTATTATATGTGATTTGATTTGATTTTCGTTTTCATGATTCCATTTTAATGGAAATTTTATCGATCCAGTTTATATTATCTTTAACTGACAATCAATAATTTTATAGGGTAATTTTGTTAAATTTAAATATTTTGTGTAATAGCGTAAATAGAAAAATTCAGAATTATTTATCAGCATCTCTAGTTTGTCACCCAACGTAATACTTTTTTATTAATTAAAAGATTTTTTTAATAGTAGTTATAAGAATAAAAATTTTCAAAAGTTTTCCTTCTTAAGACATTTTTCTTAAGACATTTATGCTCAATAATTAATTGAATAATTGGTTCGTATATCTTATCGCTTAAGGAAATGTTTCTTTGAATTTGTAATTTATTATCGTAGCCGTTCACGATAAATGTGTTTCTATCATTCACTAATAACTTGCTTACTGTATAAAAAAAAATAATTGTTCATTTTACTATATGCTACTTTATTGTTTGTATGTTGTTTGGCGTCCTTCGAAAAGAATTCACAATGATGTGAAACACCTGCCATGCTTCAATAATGCATATTGAATATTTTACAATGGCGAAAGATTATTTTATTAACATTGTAAAGACACGTCAAGAATATAATAGTTCTGGAAAAATTTATATGACTTTCACGTGATGTATCATTATAGCTATCATTATAGATATTAATTAGAGATATGTATATATTATCATGAATTGAATACTACAAATCCATTTATTTTACGATGTTTATAATGATTGACTGTAAGTTAGAATAAAATATAAATTTCTTCGATATGAATTGAACAAAAAAATCTTTTATTCATATACTTTTACTTTTATTTATTTTTACTTCACTTCTACTTCATTACACAATTTCAATATTGAAAATAAAATTTATTAAGCTCGTTTTTTATATTAAAAGAAATAAAATTATATTTTAATATAATTACGTACGAATATTTGAAATATTTTCTATTTTCATTTTAAATCTGATTTATTTTATTATAAAATTGCAAGTTGATCGATTGAATCAAATACGATTATTTTATATCAGAATATATATGATAAATTAATATTCGTGGAACATAAATTCCTTTTAAAAATAGATAAAAATTTAACGTATACAATCATAATATATAAAAGATTTAGCGAATTATATGCTACATTAAATTCTTAAAATATATTCTCCATTTGCAGCAAAAAAATATAAATAATTAGATCACTTTACGTATTCGTTTATCTTCCGAAACACGAATTTCGAATTACTTTCAACTTTCTTTCAGATAATCGCCTTTATTGAAATTTTATCACCCATCCAGAAGATATTCTACTTCAATACGAAATGCCCTGTATTTATGTCAAATCGAGTACAATGCAGATAAATGCAGTAGCACTGCTCTTAAACGTCTTTTCTTTATCTCTCTTTTTAAGCAGACGTGAGGTTTGCAAAAAGACATGGCGCACAATTCATGTTCTCTTCAAATGTGGTTTTACCTCTTATTGATGCGCAGCACGGTCGTGCCTTTTGGGTTCGTGCCAAGCAATCTGATTCAAAGCTTCGGCTACATATTTCCTGCAAAACGGCCAAATGGCTAATAAAAAATGCTTTTCCGTTTCCTCAATGAGATAGCCAAATCACTGCGGAAAAATTTTTCCTGAAACGTACTGATTTTAACAAAGTTATGTTTTGATTATGCTGTAAATTGTGCTTTTAATTTTTTTAAATACTTATTAATGGAATTGGAAAAATTATTCTACAAAAAAAAAAAACTATCATTTAGTATAAAACTATGTAATTATCGAAGATTTAAGATATTTGATATTTGATATTTAAAATATTCATAATTTATTGCGACTAATGAAATTGAAAATATTGAATGTTTTGAAGAATATGCAAATATTTTAAAAAGTTTTATAAACATAATAAAAAAAATATAATAAAGATGTTGATTAATATAATTAAGTAAGAGATATGTATATTTTTTTAGATTTGAGCGTAGTCGCGTAGTCATAACTTATTTTTTTTTTTTTTTCCTCTCCTATTTTTGCATGATAAGATATCATTTTTGCGACTAATTGGAACTATAAATAAAACATTAAGTAAATCAGATTTATACAAATTTATGTGTTAATATATTTATTAAAGAACGTGGATTATAAAATAGCTAAATTTAAAATTAAAAAAATCAATATTTTTTACATTTTATTTTAAATACAAAATGTAAAAATATCCGTTTTTTAAAATTCCTGTTAGTTTATTTACCAAAAAAAAAAAAAAGAATAAATAAAAAGCTTTATAGCTTTTCCAAGCTACAACAAATTAATTCAGATATATTAAAAGTTATTTATTTAGCAAAAAATATCTATATTTCTCTTCTCTGTTTATAAGTTTATAAAAATTTATTGAAAATACGAATATAACAAATTTCTTTGGATATATTTTCTAGAAATTTCGATTACGATGAAGAGTAAAACGGAAAAGAAGAAGAAGAAGAAAAAAAAAGATATAGCAATTCGATCCAACAACTTCCACTATAATTACCCAACGTTTAACAGCTGTTCAGTTGCAGAATTTTCCATCAAACCCCTCCACTTCCGGTTTCATTGTTCTCTCTTTCCTTCTATGCACATACCTGCCACGAAATCAATCAACACGTAGAATACGCGCGCTATGATATATCCACCAGGAGGATATAGATTGTGTCGTTGTCATGTCTTACTTACACACTATGTTTTAGGGTATAGTGCAATCATTAATTATTAAAAAGGTCGAAAGGTCGTAGTAACAGGGGTTACATCGTGGCTCTTTTTCAACCCTGTTGTCAGTCTGATTTCCCGGCTGGCCCGTGGTTGACTCTTCGCGTTTTTGCTCTTTAGAGAATATTCCTCTTCGACCTCAGCTGACTTTATTTTATTTTATCAAATTCATCAAATTTTTATCAATTGATTATCGTCCACTGATATTATTTAAATCCGTATACGATGGATTAACCGGCGAAAGTCGTTGAAAAATTGCAGAAATTGCAGGATAAATAATCGTAAAATTAATAAAATTATTTCGTTTCTTCTGTGGAAGATATGAGCATCTTATTCATTGCTCGATTAGCTCTTAGCTCGTTAAGGGCAAATCTACGAAACTCGATCCGAGTAGTTTTTAAAAAACATCGGTTCCAACGTGGTTTCTACTAAAAATTATATCGTTTATATTATAAAAAATTCTTCTATAGATGTATTGTTGCGGGACGACAATATTTCCCTATTAGCTGATTTCGAAGGACGTAATAATTCAAAATTGTTTTTCTTTTTTCCTTAGAATTTATATTTTGAAAATTTTTATAAATTATTAATGATGATTAATTGTTTTTCGAATTTCTTCAACTTGGAAATCGTTTAAAATCATTTTTTAATTAATCGTCGAAAATCGTTTCCAAAGTTTGGTATAAAATTTCTTTAAGAATTTCTTTTTACCTGTAAGATTCAATTTTTTTTTTTTTTTTTATCCTATCGGTAAAGTTTTAAATTGGTATTAAAGTCTCGTAGAAATTTATTCTTTTTTCGCGAGGCAACAAGTAAAGAGGAGCAACGAAGATCTAATTTTAACTTTTAAATAAAACATCACGTAATTATTTAACAATCACCGTGTCACTTCTTTTTGTCGCACACAATTTATCGAAGAAAATTCAACGTGGCTGTCGCATTTGTTTTTCAATTTTCTCTTTACTGGTTCGTATCGGTGTTATCTGAAAGGGAAAAAATTGCGGCACGTTTTATCAAATTTATTATTTATTTTATACATATGTATCCAGGTGAATCTGAGTTCATAACGATTTTTGGGATACGAAAAATCGATATCGATACTGGATTCTTGTCATATTAAGGAATTCGTTTTCAAAAGTAACTGTGTTTATAAAACTGAATATTAGAAAAAGAAAGAATTGAACGATGGAATTCGAAACGCGTGCTTTGATCGATTTTTGCCTCTCTTCTGGCCCAGTCACCAGGGTTAGGTACGTGTATATATTTATAGAAATTTTCGAATATAATATTATTATTATTCTTCACATTTCTTTCTTATTGTTTTTTTTTCTTATTGATGTTTTAATACATTATTTATCGTCAATAAAATTTCACATAAAATTTATTGTACGATTTTATATTTCGTGTTTTGCATGGATCAATGTGAGGCTTATTTTTTTTTTTTAAATTTTCATATTCATTAATATGATGTCTGTGTTTAAATTAATATTATATGTAATTTCTTTTTGTCTACAATTCAATTCATTGTTTTTTTTAAATTTAGTTTAATGTATGATTTATGTAATACTTGATACTTGATATATTATTGAAGATTAATTAATTTGTAGGTTGGATTTTTTAGAGATTAGAATCGATTGAAATGTATTATTCAAATGAAAAATTATATTTTAATATAACATTATTGTGATAAATATATTTAAAAAAAAAACAGAATGTTTTTAACAATTGTTATTTTGCATATTAATGTATTGAATATCTTTTTCTTTTAACGTCACGATTCAGATTTTTAAAATGAATACAGAATAAACTGATAAAAAATTTTTTATTATCCCATATAATTATTTCGGAGTCACAATATGAAAAAAAAAAAAAAAAAGGAAAAGAAAAGAAAAAACACTATCTTTATTTACGGTAGATTAACTTATTATGAAATCACTGCAAAGATTGCAATGACCGATGAACTCTTAACTATTTGTACTTCAATTATTCACTGACAAACTAAATACGATAGGCAATATGATAATAAGAAACTGGTGACCAACGACCGTTTATCGACAATAATTATTTTTAAATGTTAAATTTAGAAATGAATTTAAAATTTCAAATATATTTAACTAATTTTAAAAATTAGTCAAACTAAAATAAAAATTATTTTTATAAATAAAACAAAATTTATTTGATATGAAATAATTAAAAAAAAAAAAAAATAACATAAATTTAGGTCAACACGTTTGAAAAAAGATATCCAATTATTGTAATTTGAAAAGACAATTTAAAAAAAAAAAAAAATAGTAGACAAGACTTATTCTTTTACTTTTTTAAATATAATATAATTAATCGAAATATAAATATAATAAAAAAAAAGGAGCGGGGAGGGGGAAGAGGAAGAAATAATAAAAAAAATTAATACTTATGTACAATTAATATCTGTATCGTCGATTTATCTTTCTCGCATAATTCCAACAAGATCGCTCGTAAAAATATTTCAGTGAACGAGGCATTGATTGGTTTATCTGTATTTTTCCAGGTCTGCGGGGTCCATAGGAGCACGATCCGCGCCCAGCACGCCTCTTCAAGTATCTCCTGGTGCGCAACAAGCGGGCCAACAGTCGATTAGTAGTGGCTCTCAGCTTACAGTAACCTCTGCCAATAACTCTCAGCCTCCGAGAAGCCCGAGCCACGCGACCTTGAGATGTAACGACAGGTGAGATCTACGATCTTTCTGCAATCAGCTTCTCGTTTTCACCTTCCACGTGTAAACAGGTCTTATTACGATACACAACAGCATCTGTCTCATCAGATGATATTTTATTTTTTGATGGAAATCGCGTATAATCTCGCAGCAAATCGTTGGAAATTACAAATTTGGCTGGTAAATTATAGATTGATTATCTTATGACCGATTTAATTAGATTTTCAATAAATTGTAGATTGTTATCGATAATGGATAATGGATTAACATTTGTCATTTGGTAGTGGTTATTTATAAATTTTTTTTTTTTTTTGTTGATATTTCAGAAATTAATTTTCTGTTATTCATTTTTTCTTCTAATTTTTCATGAGATTAAAATTTTTCACATTCCTTATACACTATTAATCATCTGTTAGAGTATGAATTTTAGATTAGTAAATAAAATTGATATACATCCCTAATAAATACACACAATATACCACGTGCATATAGGATGAGTCATATAAAATGTGATAATTTGTTTTCTCTGAAGCTATTCACGTGCTTTTATATTTAAATTGAATCGTTTATAGAGGCTAATCATATAGAGTGTAACAAATCTTTGGTGAAGTTCTCTTTGAAGTTCAAAAAGTTTCTGCTTCCGTTTCTTTTTTAAACGGAATAATATATTTTAAATATAATAAATTATCATTCATCAAATCTAATCTTAATTTCACTTTAATCTCATTATATTAAGAGTTAATTTTCTTCAATTTTTTTTCAATATTTGTTAAAAATTCATAATGAAATCATAGAGCTATAAAATATCTTACATATACATTGAAAATTTTCAATAAAAAAACTAATTTTATGTTATAAGCATAACATATAACACACATTGCATTGAATATATTTCATGAATTAATTTCATTTTTATTACTTGATTTTTTATGTGATAAATTGTGAGAGAACGAATGAATCAAAAGAAAAGAAATTGACGACTTAATTATTTTAATTGGGATTGAAATTGATGAAGATTCGACCTTAGATTTTTCATTCATTGAACAAATCATTCAGCTAATTAAGTATTTCCATTCATTTAATTCTTGCTTTTTCTAAATTCTTGCTTATAACTTTAAAGTTAACACCTTGTACATATTTCACCCTATACTTTATCCCAATTTTATTAACCTACTCTACATTTATGTATAAAGGTCAAATGGTTAAGCTTGAAAAGGTTTAAGACTATTATGCCAACTTAATATTTATAGATGATGGTTTATAATATATCTATTGTTGCATAAAATGACAAATGAATAAATATATTTAAAAATAAATATATTTGTTTCTAAAAATTATCAAACACATTAATTAATCTTTTTTCCATAACAAAAAATCCAAAAAATCTTTCCGTATGAAAAATTGAAATAATGAATTATCAATGATGAATTAACATTTGCATATTATGATATGATAGCGGTTTTAACGAAGTTTATTGTGGGGTGTAAAGTTCGATGATCTTTGTATCATAATGAAATATGTATAATTGAAAATATTCCAAGAAAATATCTATATTCATATTGGAAATTCCTTGTGTTTTCATGATAATTAGATAATTTATTTTAATAATCATATACTAATTACAATATATATTTATTATTCTTTATAAATTTTCTAAAATAATTATATTATTTAGATTTTTATTAGATTATCTAAAATTAAAGTGAATAATGTAATAGTTTTTTTCATCGTTTCACTCATCTTTTGTCGATGATTTTCACTAAATCATTGTATTGCCAAAAATACGAAATAAAATTTTCTACTATAACATAACTGATCGTTACAGATTTAATATTTCAAGGAATTATTAGTTGTGCGAGATAACATATCACGAGATATCGAAACACCTGTTCATATAGAACAGTAAAAAGCAAATTACGTTGTTTCTGCCACACCTGCCTGATAAAGATTTTGAATAAATAACATCAATTTTTTGATCATTTATAATATAACATTCAATATATTTATTCTTATTCAAATATTTATTCTGTTAATTTGAATAGGAGTCGTTGTTACCACAAATCTTTTCCCTCCAATCTAATATTTGTCTTTAAATAAAATTTACCTCAAAAAGAATTATGAAAGCTAGTTTAATTGTACATTGACACGCGAAATACATATTTCATTCGTAACATCACACGAACGATATTGATCACATGGAAGGAAATAATATTCAAGTTTCTTTCTTTTTTAATTCTTTTAATGAAGAATAATTAATTTTTTCTTCTTCTAATTTTTATTGTTGTTGAAACGTAAAATACTTTCAATTCAAAAGTGCTTTTTTTATGTGAAAAGAATCTAACTTAATGATAATAAAAAAAAATAATAAACAACGATAATAAAAATAATAATAAAACAAATGAAACAAAAAAAAGGTGAAAGGAAGAAATTATAAGAAAATAGATTATTAATTGTTCATTCAAATAAAATTCCATATGTATTTCTTTTGAAATTTTTTTATCTTAAATTATTATTATTTAAAAAATTTAAAGATTCAGCTCTATGTGACTTATTCTTTCCTTTATTAAAAAGGAAAATAATCATAAATATTCTATATTTGATGTAGAATTTTTATGATTACGATAAAAAGGATAATGAAAATAGAATGGTTATGAAGAGTTATATAAATTTTAATTAACTGTGATCTAAAAAAATTTTTAGATAAAATTGTAGATAACTATAATAACTATAAGAATAAAACCTATAATAAAATGGAGTGATAAAATTTTTAGATCAATTTAATATTTAGAATTCAATTACATTGATATGAATATGAAATTAATATATAAATATATAAAATTTTTGAAAAATATCTTTGAAAAATGAATGTATTATTATTTTAATTGTCTCTCGTACATTCTAAGATCATTGATTTCGATTTTATCTGTAAAAAATAGAAACTTAGAATAGATTAATAAAATAGATTATTAATAAATAAATTATTAAAATAGATTATAATTTAATTCAATATATTTTCAATATTCTTGTTTGGAGTGTTATTAAAATATTAGAATTTTTATTGAGATTTTTAGTAGATTTTTGTAAAATGAATACGCGATTAATTTTTTTTATCCAAAAAAAGAATATGTTATATTACTTAATATACTATTTACATTGTAATATAATTTTTACTTATCATAAATATCATAAAATTAGGAATTGTTTTTCTTCTTCTTTTTATGATTTTTTATTGATTATTCTACTAACTTTGAAAATTAATATTAATATTAAATTTGATTACACATTAAATAAAAAAAAATAATAAAAGTATGTAAAATTTAAACAAAACAAATGAATAAATATAATTTTTCTTATTCGTTAAAAAATAGAAAGTATAGTTTCTTTTCATTTTTGTTTTCATTAGAACATTATATGATAATTATAAAAAAAACGGATTGTTATCACATTTGTTTAAAATCTAAAGTATATGTATGAAATATATCAATACGTTTTTTTCCCCCATCTTTTTTAATCTCTTATTAAGTAATTTTAAATTATTAATAATCAGATTATTAAGTTAATGAATATATTTAAAAACATTTTAAGAGACATCATTATTACATCCATTATTTTGTCATAATTATTATTTTTTATGTCATCAGTAATACGATAAAAAAAAAAAACACATCGTTCTGTATATATTCTTCAAATACGGAATTGATTTACTGCAAACTTTTTCTTCGACAATCTACGTTCTGCAAAGAAAAAAGCAAAGAGATATTCTGTCAGGTATTATCAATATCAAACTGTTGAGTCGATAACATCACGATATATCCTGCATTTGTCAGTCTAATACCGTACGATACGCGATTCGTTTGTTAAACGATCGATACTCCGCAACCGTGATCACTGTTGAAATTCTTCACGCTGTTTCCTGCCCGTGATTGACGTGTAGCTTCTTGAAAATCGATCACGGAGAAAAAAAGTGAAAAGAGAGTTAAAAGAAATCGAAACTGAAGAAGAAACCGGAGAAGAAACTATAAGAGGAAAAAATTAGGAAGAAATTGAAGAGAAATCGAGAAGAATCGAAAGAGAAACTGAAGAAATAGAGATAGTAGATAGAAATATGGAGAAGAGAGAGAAGAAACGTGCTTCGATTCGTGTTTTAAAAATCTACGATCATTCGAATCGTTCTTCCATCAGTGATCTTTATTTATAAAAGATCTTCTTCAATTTTAAAACTTGCTCTCCAACAATTTCCTTCTTCTTGATCATATTTTATGAAAGAAAGGAATAATATAACATATTAATATTGTTATTGGATAATGAAAAATCAACGACAACTTGAAATGTTCTCCAGCGGATTCAATTACCGGTATCGCATCCCTGATCGTTTTCGATCGTCGCTCGACCTTAATTTATATTAAGCCGATTGGTGGCAGGCTGCAATTAACGATCGAAATAATTCCTTGGAGCAGTTGCGGTCGATGAATTAATGCCAGTTCCTTAAAAATGTAGTTGATCGTTCGTTACGTCAATCGTATGGTGTACTATGCAAATTGGAATTCTTTCAGTTGATACCAACACAGATCTATGGAGTCTTAGTATTTTTCTCTAAGATTTACTCTATCCATCAGATCTATCATTGTTTTTCGATCGGATTCCAAGATGTCCATACATGAATACGACGTATGGAGTAATGACATTTGGAGTCCGAGGATACGAAAAAGAAGGTGCGAAAATTGATTTAATGTGTAATCATTTAAAATAAGAGCAGTCGGTCATCCTGACGCTATTGATGACTAATTGAAGATCGGACGCAACTGAAAGATTAAAGTTTCTTTAATGTTTGAGAAAAGTTAGTATACGTATAATCGGTCTTGAGTTTGTGGATCGAAAGTTTGTGATTATTTGAATATAATTTGCTTTTCATTTTCGTAATATATACTTATTTGATTAGTGGCAGATTGATAAATCGTATGTTGTGATAATTATTAGATGAAATTATAGATAGAAAATTGAATAGTAAATTGAATTCATAAAAGAGAAATTTTAAAGAATTTTATGTATGTTTTTGTTATTTGGCTTTTTTATTGAATATTTATACGTATTCTTCATATTTATTTAAAATATCTTTGTTTCTTTATTAGAATTCTTATCAAATTGCATTTTCTTCGTATAGTATCAATTCAATATTGAATATATTATATTAATCAAATAAATTGTCATAAATTGATCGATCTTCTTTCGTAGAAAATACGTAGAAAATATTTATTCATTATTTAAAAAATCTTTTGAATTAAAATAACTTTATCAACAATACTTGAAAGACATAAAAAAATTCAATTTTAACTTTTCATCAAAAATCGATTCTACTAAAAAAAAGAAAGAAAAAAATAAAACAAAAAAAAAAAGACTTTGTTAATGCGTTTATATTATAATATTGACACAGACTTACACGTCACGAGCATAGTCCACTGTGCTCTAATAATATGTATATGATTTCATGGATTTTTTTTCAAATAAAATTCGGATAGAATAGAAAATTTTCAAATAGAAATCATTATCATTACAATTATATGTCCAATTATTATCTATCCATATTATTTTTATGCAGATACAAATATATTTATATAATATTTATTTATTCTTGATGAATATTTTTAAGATTTTTTCTTTAATATTTTTCTCCATTTTCCTCCATTATATAATTTGACTAATTTGAATTTTCATATTTCCATTCTTTTAGTCATCTTTCGAAACCGCTTAGCAGAAGTGCACCATCAATGGCAGCTGGTGGTGTCGTGCAGGCTCCAGGAAATGTTAACAGGTCCTCGTCCACATCCTCACCAACAACTACCAGTAGCGCAAGACAGAAGAAATTTCATAGGCATTTCTCTCAGGTAAAATATATATAAAGAGTTTCACTTGTTTATTTGAACGTTTCACTTTCACAATGTTACTTTCATGAATTAGAACGGAATTATATGAAAGTGTTGCTTCAAGTGTTGTTTAGCTTTTCAGTGTTTTTTTATCTTGCAAATAAATAAGTATATAAATATACTCGTAATTGAAGTTTTATCATCATTCGATTTTTTATAAGTATTTAAAAATATTAAAGTTTATCATAAATGTAAGTAATTAAAACGATAATAAGAATTTAAATTTTATAATAATGTAATTAGTATCTAAACTTTTATTTGTTTAAAAATTTTTAATTTTGATAAGAAATAGAATTAAAGAATGAATAATTTGTAAGAAATATGTATTAAAAAATGATATGAATAACATAGTGTAACTTAAGAAAAACTTGATCAATTTATCAAAGATTAGTATTATATATTTTACATCTTTTTTATTGAATACATAATTATTAATATTGATAAATATAAAAATCGAAAAATATATATTTCTTGTTAAAAGTGACAAAAGTTTTGAAGATAAAAAGATATTTATCATTTAAATTCTTTATTCAAAATTCTGTATATTTCACAATTATATAAAAATTATAAATCCCTTACCTATTATTTCTCTTCAATTTCCAAATTCTAATCGATCTGCATCTTTTTACAACTAAATCACTTAATTTCAAAATATTTCATCATTAGGTTGCTGCGGATGAACGCGTATTGAACTATTATAGCTGCGCACTGGTAGGCGACATCTTGTTGCAAGGACATCTATACATCACACCGAATTACTTTGCATTCTACAGTAATGTGTTTGGCTATGTAACGAAGCTATTGATACCTACGATTTCTGTATTGAAAATCAGCAAAGAAAAGACCGCGCGAATCATTCCAAATGCGGTGGCGATTACTACAGAAGAGGAGAGACATGTTTTTTGTTCCTTGTTGTCCAGAGACTCGACTTTTAAGCTGATGAAACAGGTTTGGGATGCAGCTACGGAACCACAACCGTCACCAACTATCCTACCGTTGGCAAACGAAGAAAAGCTTCTTGTTCCGTTAGTCGATGATTCTGAAGTGAATCCCGAAGAGGATGATTCCAGTATGTCCGAAAGCGGGACGGATCTGAATTCCAGACCGCCGACTATTTGTACCGATACCGATGGTGTTCCATTGGCAATTGCCAGACCGAGTTTGCCACCACCTCCAAAGTAAATAATTGTTTCATAGAAATTCCTTCCTCTCTTTTTTTAAAGATACAATTCAATCTCTTCATAATGGAACTGTGTACATAACACCATAGGCGAGTCATCTAACGTCTTAATTAAAAAAGATACCCAAGATGTGTATATATCTCGTTTATGAACACAAAAGAATTCTTTTATTATTGATTTATTGATGAAAACCAATCAATTTTTTTATATATTCATTTTATATAATCATTATTTAAAGACTACTTTTAAATTTATTAATATTAATATTACAATATTTTATTTAACAAAGCATTATAACAAAAAAATTGTATATAATATTTTTATATATTTAGATAATACAATTTTGAAACTATTAAAATCATTCAAATAATTATAAAACGATTTAAAGATTTGGAGTTCCAAAAATTTTATATTATCGTTTTAAAAATAATATTCAATATACAAAGCTTCATTCAAAATATATTACAAAAAATTTTATAAAGAATTAAAATGTTAAACCATCAATATCATGTACATTGAAAAAACTGTTAAATAACTATCATTATCTTTATGATATTTAATTATATCTTTAAATTTGTTTAGAGTGGAACCATCACCAACGGTGCCGTTATTACCTACTACGTCCAAATCCACTGGTATCTTATCTTTATTCAAGAGTGGATTGAAAACTAGTACAGTGATCACTATCCTGATAGCTCTTTTGGCAGCTCTCTATGTATCGGCGGCTCTGATGATGATTCGTATCGATAGGTTACACACGGCGTATCTGAACCATCCTCTTGTTTCGCCAGAACGTTTCACTCAGGATCGACTTTTGCATTATCTTAATACAAATCTTGATCAAATAGTAAAGGTACGATACTTTTTATTATAATAAATAAACACTTTATAAATATTGTATTCTTAATATATATTATTTTCTAGATTATTTTGATTTCTACGTTATTAAAAATATAAATTTTATTTATTAACTTTTTTTTGTCCTTTGTGTATGTTCTTTAATATTATTTTCATTATTATATTTTATTTAGAAAATCTTCTTTCCTTAAAAGATTTAAATTAGATTTTGTTTAAATATATATCACTTAAAGAATCATATCTTAGTATTAATTGAATAAATTTCCAAATCTTGATTTTTTTAATAACTAATCTTCAATTTTTTTTTTTTTTTATTTCTTCATAAGGAATATCTTCGTGTCTTTTTGTAAATGTTATTTGATCGTTTTCTATATGATAAAAAAGAATTAGATTATAAAAATATCTTCATTATTTTAGGTACGACAGAGTCTACAAACGTTGTCACAACAGTTTGTATCAATGAGCCAAAGTGGTGAAACAGATCCAAGCGTATCTGGTGCCGTGGTGGAACCGGAAGATGCTCCGAGTTAGCCCCCGACGAAGCTAAATAATTTAATGCAACCAAATAATACGAGTCCCCATCGCTTCGCTAGCGTATGAAGCGTCTCGCATTAACGCGAGATTATCTTTGTGGTCTGCGTCGATTACTTTCGGCGTGTGAAAACGATTCCGAATTGAACAACTAAACGACAATGCTGTTTCTAGAATCCTCAAATAGGCAAATATTATTGTTAGAGTATCTAGAATTACCTGAACAGGTTCTGAAAACTATAGAATTATATTTAAAGTAAAGCGACAAAACAGGAAAAAAAAAAAGAAGAAGAAGAAAGTAACATATACAAGTCTCAAAAAAGAAAAATTGTAAGAATCCTCCATATATAGATTGAAAAGTATGCGTAACTCGATTCTCAATTTTCAGACATGCTTGCAGAATTTAATTAAGATGCTTAAACAAAATAAACAAAATAAACGTTAAAAAATAGAGAAAATATATTGGATGCACGAATGTATGCAAGACAATTATATGTAATTTATTATAAAAGGATATAATGTGAATTGATCACAACACACAAAGAAAAAGAAAATTTTTTTTCGCGCAAGGCGAGCGAAGGGATTTTCGTTTTTGAACTAGTCACATATTGTATATGCCCCACATACAGCAAGAATATAATGAACAAAGTGAAATATATATATATATATATAAATATTATGAGAAAACTATATATATATATATATATATATACACACACACACATAAAATAATGTATATTTCGCGATTACTTGTTAAATATTATATATTTGAGGATAGTTGGGGCACTATCTTTTTAATCGATACAGCTAAAAATGAGAATTACATTATAGACTTAATAAGATTACACATTTGTGTCATACCGAAAATAAAGATTCTATGTTATATCATAAAGACATTGAAAACAAAAAATTTCTTAACAGACGAGCTTGTGCAACATTCCGATATAATTTGGAATACATGCTATTTCGTCGTCGAACATCGAATACTGCGCCTTTTAGATAAAAACAAATTAAAATGAAGAAAAAAAACTATTGCATTTCTCGCGCACACTGATGTTCCTATGAAAAAAAAATTTTCTGATCGTTCATTCAAAATAATAATGAAAGTTTTCTTTGTTTCTCTATCTTTTCTTATTTTTGTTTTCAACTCTTTCAAAACGATTATTCTCAATATGCGAAAGTGCTCGCGAAATATTCTATTCACTTGTGAACATATTTCGATACTATTGCACATATGTTCTTCTATGTATGTGTGAAATACGACGAAACGTACGGATAAAGCGTTATAGTTGCGGTTAAAATATGAGATACGAGAAACGGGAGACTTGACTGTGATAGTAGGATCAAGGATTGCATTTTGTTAAAACACGACCGCGTTTAGCAGAATCTTCGTGTTTGTCCCATTGAAAAAAAAAAAAAGAAAAAAAAAAGAAAAAAAAGAATTAATAAATATATAAATAAGAGACTGGTTTATTATGATCGGACCAAAAATGGCATAAACGCGGTCGTCATTCACGCGAAATCGCGTGAAATCTAAAGAGAAGTGCTGTTACATTATTTAGCTAATATTTATAAAAACAAAAAGAAAAAAAATGTACGTATGTCGAAGTGAAATTCACTTGAACCATTATTTTTCAATATGATTATCATTTATTGCAATTAAATAATTCTGTATTTATGATAAACGATGTTAATTTTTAGTAATTTTAATACAACACCTTTGCTATTATACACTTTTTTATTGTCGTTACACGAGATGTGTACTCAAAATTTAAAAAAAGTAAAAAAGAAAAAAAAATTGAAAAGATATAAATAATATGGGGGATATATTTATCTGGTGGCTATTTAGTAAACTATAATTTATTTCATAAATTTTACGAGTTTTTAATTAGAATTATATTTTGAATCCTTTTGTAAATTTTATTTTTATTATATTGTGATTTAATTTGCTCGAATTTATAGTTCCGAGCTATACATATATGCCTTTTAGCGCGTGAATTATTCGAAGGGAATATACTTGTGCCTGGCGTGTGCCATAATGGAAGAAAATCGATTGCATTTTAAAATAGAAAGAAATACAAGAGCATACGTGTATATGAAAGCAAAATATTGGAACTTGTTCATTCACATTCAATTCACATCGAATCTTATTTCGTCTTTTTCAAATAGATTGAATGTGTTCAAAAAATTGAACAATGCTATAAAATAGTGAAAACTGGACAACATATTCGCCATATAAAAAGGAAAAAAACAAAATTATTTAAATTATTGAAATTTGTGCCAAATTTTGGAATCATTGTAATAAAAAATTATGTCTGTTGTTCTAATATTTTTAAGATTATGAAAATAATTTGCAAAAATATTATAAACGGAGAAAATATCTTTCATAATGATTAATTGGCGATAATTATCCAGTTGATCTAAGTTCGGATCTATGTTTCGCAAAATTTTAAAAGAAAACGAGTCCGTAAAGGGATAACTTTCCCTTTCCGTACTTGTACAAATATCGTTCGCCTTAATTGTAACGTTTTTGTAGACATTTTTAGACGGATGCTCAACGTACAATCCATTATTCCTAGAATATGTATCCATATATAGCAGCTCTTGATTTGTACTTGTTGAACGCGTGCGTACAGTCATGACAATTTCGATAGAATTTGCTGTACTTTTGAATAGCTGTACTTTTTGGAATCTGATATCATTAAATTTCATCGAATTTTTAGAATCTATATTGAGTATTTGATAATGATTTAAATATAATATAATATCAATTTTATCAATGATATATCAATTAATATATTAATTGTTTCATTTTTCCTTTTTGTACATTTTAGACTAATAAATGAAATAACAATTAATTGGAATAATAAATGAGATAAAATATTTTTTTAAATTTCTCTTTTTTTTTTTTACTTTTGTTAGTTTATCTTATATAAATCTTATACAGAAATTTTATTTGAATTTATTTTATTATTATTTTTGATTTATTTGTAAATATAAATATATCTAACTAGATAATTTATTACATATTATTCATTAATAAAAATTCACTATTCATTAAAAGAACAGCAATGTTTTACGAAAAAATTTTAAATTTTAATTAAATAATATATTAAATTTCAATACATTTATTATTTTATTATTTATATGCAAATCAATATTTTATTTCACATCTTGGATCAAAAAATAAACGAATACGTTCATCGAATATATTTAGATAACCACAGTGTTCTACTTAATCATGTTAATCAGATTTTGAAAATGTACAGCTTTGTTATCGAATTGTGTCCTCTGTGTAAATGAGAAGAAAGAAAAATTTGTTACACTTAAAATGAACATCTTTAAAATGCATTTAAAACCATAAGTTGGTTCCTGATGAAAAAAAATTTAGCGTGCGATAAATGTAAGGAAAAAAGAAAGAATAAAAGTTAAGAATGAAAGGAAAGAAAATAAACGAAAAATAGTAAAATTGAAAAATCACAGACAGACCAATAATTTACAACGTAATTTGTGTAGTCCGCTAAAACGGAGCGCAAATAAATTTATGGCAAATTGAAAAACTCATTTTTTTTTTTCGTTTTTTCATTCCCTTAATCTCGATTTAATGATATCAATTATGTGAAGAAAACCGCAACATCCACTTACGCTTATGTAGCGAAACGAATCCAGCAAGCTAATTAGTTTAGGCTAAAACGATAAGATAATTAATACCTTACTATTTCCTCTGTATCAATATTTATTTATAAAGTAAAGATTTATAGCGAATATTTTATTTTTTTCTTATTTTTATATGAAAATTATTATGTGAATATTTGTTGTCTGGAAATCTATCAATAAATTTTGTATCAAATCCTATAGATAGTATCTTAATAGTTCATTATATGAAGAAGAGTTATATAATAACATAACATTTAAAAATTAACAATTATACATATATATTGAAAATATAAGAATTTATATATAAAATATGTAATTATAACTTTTATAAAATTATTTTTTTATTTTATTATGATGTTCAATTAAAATTGTATATCATAATATAACATAGAATTATAATGTTATAGTATCTGTTTTTAATTTAGCATTATTTAAGAAATGTATTTCAACATTAATTTTTGATAAACTTTACTACAAGAGAATTGTTAATCGATAGCGTATGCCAAAAATTGAAAGCTGATGCACGTGCTATTTGCACATGCTGTAGTGGGGATTGCGGTTGGTTTGAAGGAAGCTGACTTGTATAAAAAGACAGCCACACACTGTAAGTCTCAGTATCGTGCAAGATTGTTAATCGTAATTTGAAATCTGTCGCTTCTGATATAAAAATAACGACTTTAATTTTTTGAAGTTGTAAGTTTGATACATAAATTACATTTTTTCCTATATTCTATATCTATATCCTATATTCTATATCAATTGTTGTTGTTCTATATCAACAATTATTCTTTATTTTGTTTATTGTTTTATTCATTTCATTTTAATAGACTTAAAAACACATACACATATCACTAAGAAAAAAATTGTTTTCTAAGTATGATATTATTTAAATATTGTTTAAAAATTAAGATAAATATATTAAGTGATAAGAATATTAAATAATAAAAATATTGAGAAATAAAATAATTACGTTAAAAAACAAATATGTAAAAAAATAAAAATAAAATCAAAAATTAAATTTTTAATTTCTATAAAATAAAAAAAAAGAAAAAACAAAATTTCTTTTTAAAAAAGCTTTAAACTCTCACAGTTTTCAAAAATAAATATAAAAAAAATATAAAAAATATTATATTAAAATAATATAAATTTTAAATTTATTCTAATTATCTAAAAATATATATATATAATGATAATTTTATATCAATGAGATATTGTAAATAATATGATCTATATATAATAAAGTTCATCATATTTATTTTTTAATGATAATCGAGACGAGAAAGTTCACTGAAAAGATCGATGAATCATTTTCGAGAATTACTGATTTTATTCAGGGATGAAACATTTACAAGGCAACTCACGTTCTGGGATTGATTCCGGATATTTACGTAACAATTGGATGAATCAAAGGTAAATCTCGAGCTGCCTTGCAATCCAAAATGTGTCTGGTATTTGAGAGAATTGTTCATCATGTTTGAAGTTTCGACATCGTTTTGTTCTTAGAAAACTGCAGTTAGTCTTTAGTTAAAGCATCTGTCAGACTCTATTTTGGTCTGAATAATGAATAAAGTTACGTTTAAATTTCGAGTAAAATCAATGAATATCGAAATATCTAATAAAACTAATTTTAATTTTAATATTTTTCATTCATTCAATTTAAATATATTTAGTAGATCATCTTTCATTGAACTTTCTTGTGAAAATTAAATCGATTTCATTTATAAATAAAAAAAAAATATTAATTGTACATATTTGTAAGTGAAATTCTTGAGAAATTAAACATTTATGGCATGTGTTATTTCTTTTAAATCAAAAGTGACGTTGGCATCAGTGAAATCTTTTTTGTTGCCTTTATAAAACCAGTGGCTATCGTTTTTTTCTCATCACGTTCCAATTATTAAATTTTAAAAAAATTTATCATAAAGAATGATTCCTGTATTTACTATATACACGTTTAATGAAGTTGCACTTTGTGACATGAATGAAAGTGATATTTGTCTTTCATACTATATATACTATGAATGAGAGCATAGCTATTTCTAGTGATTGTATTAATATACGATTATCCGCAACAATGAATAATTGTTTTTATGAATTATATATGTCTTCTTAAAATGAAATGAATCATTCTATTTGTAAATTGTTAATTGTTTGCAACAACTTAAAATTCGAATAATCTAAAGAAAAGGAGATATTAAAATAAAATAAAAATTCATTTTTTTAAAATTGTTGAAATTAATTATTGGTAAAAAAAGTTGACAGAATATTAATATATGTAAATTAATGATGTAATCCAGTTGAGAATTTTTATGTGGTAAATCAATATTTACATATATAGTGCTTTCAATCTTATATCTAGGTTTTTCCCAAATTATTTAAAATAAAAAACATGTAATCATTACAAGAATTATCATATTCATTTTTCATAAATAAATAATTTTAATTTTTTATAAATAAATTTTTCATAAATATTTCATAAATAAAAAAAAAATCTCTATTATGGATATTATTTACTTACATACTTCAATAATCTCTTTCACAGACATCAAAGCCAAAAAAATGTCAAGGGAAGAGCCATTGGTCGTCGAGATGGTGTATCTTTACGAAAAAGAAAATGCAAAATTGCATCACACCATCAATTACGAATTAGTGCATCTCGATCCTCCAGCCAGTGTCCTCAGACGAGGACAATCTTTCCATATCGCCTTGAGATTCAATCGAGAATATATAGATGAAATAGATATTGTTAGATTGCTGTTCAGTTTTGGACCAAATCCGAATGTTCTTAGAGGAACTAGAGGAGTGAACGTTATCACCAATAGAGACAGTTATCTGACAGATTTGGAGGCATGGGGTGTCCGTTTGGTGGGTGTTAGTGGTGTAGATTTATCAGCGGAAGTAAGAAGTCCTGTAGACAGCCCCGTTGGCATGTGGCAATTAAACATAGAGACCACTATCGTGGGGAGCAAGAAATCTCCAAATACCTACAATTATGATAAGGATATTTATTTGCTGTTTAATCCCTGGTTGAAAGGTGCGATAGATGTTGTATTTTAAATAGTTTGTAGAATATTATTACAGTTAAAATATGTTGTCATGTAAGCATGATTGATTCAAAAATTCAAATGATGAGTTTTAATTAATGCTTTTACATGACGTTAAAATATCACTGCAGCATTAAGTGAGAAAACATTGATTTTTAAACCTTTGTCACTTGAATCGATGTTTACATCAATGTGCTTCAATGTAATATTTAAAGTATAGATAGAGAATAAATTTTATTTCTATTTTTTTTTCCTATGCGTTTGACTGAAAGAATCATCGAATTTTAGCATTTTTATGGAACATTGAAAACAAATATATTTATATATCTAAAACATATAAAAAATAAGAAAAAAATATCTATCTATATTTAAAATAATATTGAAGTTAATGAATAATTTATTATCAAGGTTATATCTTTTCATTGAAAATTAGATTTTACCTTTATGTGAATGTAGTGTAAGAAAAATTTTATTCTTTAACAAATTTAAATTTTTCTGATAGAACTATCAGTTATATCTTCTACATATAGTAATTATGTATTTATATATTCATTTGTTGCAATATCATTTTTAGAGGATTTAGTTTACATGGAGGATGAACAACTTCTGGACGAATATATTCTGAATGATGTTGGAAAAATTTGGGTCGGAGCATGGGGAAGTGCACGTGGTAGAGAATGGATATTCGGCCAATTCGACGCATATGTGCTTAAAGCTTGTCAATTACTATTAGAAAGATCTGGCATCAAAGCTAATTCCAGAGGAGATCCGATTCAAATGTGTAGAGCTATTTCTAGAGTCGTAAGTTATTGAATCATTCCTAAAAAAAAAAAAATAAAAATAAAAATAATCGAAATAATCAAACAAAATCATCTGAATAATTTTATAAATAATAATTTTATAATAATTTTAATAAATTTGTAAACAAGTTATAAGTTATTTTGTCCAATATTTTTTATGTTCAGTCATTATTTTCTATTATCATTCACGAAAATTTTTAAATCTTCCTCGAGATTCGAATTATTTCTTGAATCTACTTTTCATTTTCTCTAATTTAATACAAAATCTATCATCCACAGGTAAACTCCAACGACGACAAAGGAGTGGTGACTGGTCGATGGGATGGCGATTATCAAGATGGTACTGCGCCGGCTGCTTGGACCGGAAGTGTACCAATTCTCGAGCAGTTCCTAGAAACAGGAGAATCCGTCAAATACGGTCAATGTTGGGTGTTCGCCGGTGTTGTGACCACCGTTTGTCGTGCTCTGGGGATACCATCGAGAGTGGTCTCAAACTTGGTATCGGCTCATGATGCGAACGCCTCGCTCTCCGTCGATCGTTATTATAGCAAGGACAACGAGGAACTCGAATACGATCCGAACAATATCGAAGGCGAAGACACCATTTGGAATTATCACGTTTGGAACGATGTCTGGATGGCTAGGCCTGACTTGCCCAAAGGATATGGCGGTTGGCAAGCGATCGATTCAACGCCCCAAGAACCTTCAGAGGGTGTTTACCAGTGTGGACCAGCTTCGGTCGAAGCAATTAAACAAGGGGTTGTCGGATATAATTATGATGTGACGTTTATGCTGGCTTCCGTAAATGCTGATCTTATGAGATGGATAGAAGATCCTGATAGCGAGATGGGATTTAGGAAGATTGACTGCAATAAGTATCAGTGAGTATTTTTAATAATTTTAATATATAAAGTTGGATGCGAAGAGGCATAAAACAATGAAATATTTGAAATGTTTTGAAAATGAAATTAATGATAAATTAATAAAAAAAAAAAACTACTGTTTTTCTGAAACATGGAATATTTTTATAATTAATCTGCATGAGAAGTGTTCAAAATTCGATGCGACTTATCAATAATATTTTTAGCATTACGAAATACGAAGATATGCGGCAAAAATGTATATTATTAAGTCGACAAGATTATAAAGTATCATTAATTGCAAATAAAATGTTATTCTATTAGCTTCGATTTTCTTTTTGAGTCATCAACTCGTTAAAATTCGCAATCATGGTAATTTTAACCTTGATGACGCTAAGAAGAATATAATCGTACATTATCAATTTATGTAAGAGAATATAAAATATACAAAATTGAATTGACATCTGGAATTACACAATCACATTTCCTTCATATCTCTCAATTTAGAATTTGATTGAAATTGATTTAAAATTGATTTGAATTGAGATCATGTCGAATTTGTTGAGAGAAAAAGAGAGAGAGATTCTTTAAAATATTTAAATATTGATAAAATAATTATAATATTAAATTTCTATTTGACTTATTTTGGTTATATTTTTCTACTCAATGAAAATTTAAATGATTATTTCTTTGTTTTACAGTATTGGTCGGATGATTTTGACGAAAGCCCCTTGGGTCTATGATCCCAATGGCGATAGAGATAGAGAAGATATAACATCTTTGTATAAAGCAAAAGAAGGTAAATATGAATCATATAAAGGCAAAATTAAATGTACAAATGTACATGATCAAACAATATGAAATATGATATGAAGTTAATAAGTAATAGGAATAAATATACATACTTACATATATACTTCTAAATGCTTTTGATCTAAAAGTTAATTATTGTCATCAATCTTCAAGATTGCTATTTCTATTTAAATTTATAAGCTCACTGAATTATTTTAACTCTTGTAATTAAACTCATTGAATTTTAGATTTAATACAATTTCAAGATTGATTTAACTTGTTTCAGTATTATCAATGTTATTAATAATTTAATTAAAATTAGAAACGTTAAGTATCTTTTCTTCACAAAGCTTTTTCTTTGTTCGATTATATCTTCGAGTCTTTGATCGCTTTTTCGTTATTAATATTAATTTAATATTTGTCGTTTAGGAACGGAATTTGAGCGATTAACGTTGTACAGAGCAGTACGCAGTACGGAACTGGCCAAAAGATTTTATTCCTTGCCCTCACCAGCTAAAGAAGACGTTGAATTTGATCTTGTGGACATTGAACGAGTGAACATCGGCCAACCATTTGCAGTGATAGTGAATATAAAGAATAAATCGAACGAAAGACGTACTATTCAAGCTATTTTATCCGCCGGTAGCGTATATTACAAGGGAATCAAGGCACATCTGGTAAAAAGAGCGTCCGGTGATTTCGTTCTCGAACCACATGCCAGTGAGTTTAACAATTTTATATTAATATAATTCGAAAATATTATTATGCATTTCATTTAAATTTATACTCCTTATATGATTTCGATTCAAATATACAGTTATAATTCCTAAATCCATATTATATCCATATATGACTTTCCACTTATGATTCATGTGATTCGTTTTAGTCACGTCTAATTTCTTCTCAGGTGAACAGTTAAGACTCACAGTCACGGTTGACGATTATTTGGACAAACTGGTGGAATATTGTAATATGAAATTGTATTCCATTGCCACAGTAGTCGAAACCAAACAAACATGGGCTGATGAAGATGATTTTCAAGTCTTGAAGCCAAATATTGTAGTCAAGGTAAACCATCATCCGAAATATAATTAGTCATATGAAGATAGCATGCTTGTCAAAAGTTTTTCAAATATTTCTTATTTTTTTTTTTTTTTTTACAATTGTAATGTTTTATCATGCAATTATATGTAAATTACAACTTCTTTTTTTCTATTTCTGAAAAAAACAATTTGAATAATTGAAATTCTAATTTATTGAGATTCTTAATTAATCAAGATCATTGATAATCACAATCTAATTAATTCAAGTTCTCCTTTTCTATTTTTTAAGATTTATTTTACTCAGAATCAACATAGATATATAGACTATACAATATATATTATAAATTTTCATTTCTAATTTCTAATCAATCAATATTTTCCAGATTGATGGAGAACCTACAGTAGGAAAACCATCAATTATCAGTCTTAGATTCAAAAATCCTTTGCAAAGGATATTAACAGATTGTAAATTCAATTATGCTGGTCCAGGATTAACAAGAAACAAAACACTAGCATTCAGAGACGTTGATCCGGAAGAGGACGTCTATGTAGAACATCAATTGATTCCTCAAAAGGCTGGATCGCAAAAGATCATTGCCACTTTCACTTCAAAAGAGCTAGTAGATGTCACAGGATCCGCTGTCATTGATGTTCTTGATATGGATGAATAAAATTCTTCAAATTTGAATGATATCAATCTCATTTTCATCTTCGAATAATAAATATCTTGTGAATCGATATCATTAAGTGTCACGCGTTCCATTAAATATTATCATGATTATAGAAATGCATAGTTCTTTTTTTGCAGTCAATGAATATAAGTAAGTGGCTGTAAAAATATTTTAAGATAACGAAGTTGTGAGAATGTATTAACATTCAGATTACATGATCAAAGCTTGAGATCCTATATGAGGAAAAAAATTATATAATGGAAGAAAATAGAACTATATATATATATATATATATATATATATATACATATACAGTATTCGTCATGTACATTAATTTTTTCACTAAGTTTGTTCTTTAAATATTATAATATTTTTTTTAAAGAACAAGATTATGAAGGAAATTAATGTAAATATTTGTGTTTTTAATCGTGAGATATTAAGATATTAAGTTTTATAATTTGTTATTTTATATATGTGATATATATTGTTGCATTTAAAAAATGATTTATAATATATTGTTTTGCACGTTTTATGATATTAATAAAATCTAATAATCAAAAAAATAATATCTAGATATTAAATCTTTATGTATATTCTAATTTGTAGTCATATTTAGATATCTTACTTAAATAAACATCATATAATATTGGTTAAATATTTTTAATTCAATTTTTTTAATTAACAAAATCATTTTGGTTAAATCTTCAGACTTCAGCAATAAACTAAATATACAAAATACAAATCTATCACAAAATTCATAAAATAACAGAATAAAGAAGGAATGACATGCATTCAAAGACAAATACAAAATAAAAACATTAACAATATACAACAAATTCAATAATGTGAAGGAAAACAATGTAAACGTAAAATAATAAAATGCACAAAGACATTACACAAATTACAAGAAAATGTCACAAGTGATTGTAAAGTTTAAACACCAGAAAACGAAAATACACAACATGCTATAAATCAAAACTAATAAATTCTCGCTCGAAAACATCCTGTATTCTTTTTTTTTTTTCAAAGATTCTGTTCTCATATCTTGGTGTGATTTTGTTTTACACGTAATATTATTTGAAATTTTTTGAACACATTCTATTCTCTCGAATTCTATATCACCGGTTTTATTCACTAAAAACTCCATCAAAGATCTTATCTCTTTCAACGCAATACTGTTGAATGATTCTTTTGGATTTTCTAAATCATTTTTAAAATTAATTTCGTCAGAAAAAATATTTAATGATGACATTTTAACAGATTTAAAACTCGTGTTTTTAGTCACAAGATTGTTGGTCGATTCTTCCGAATTTCTCAACTCGATGTTTTCAAAATTCATTTCATTGGGAAAAATATCTGATGACGATATTTTCACAGATCTAAAACTGTTATCTTCAGATTCACTGTGACTATCGAAAGACGTTTCACTTAATGGTGACGTAATTTCCGTTTGCTTGAGATTCTTAAATAATTCGATGATGCCATTTCTCTTATCGTTCCTCTTTTGCATAATAATATTTGTTACACTGTTATTGCTCTTCGATCCACTTTCATTCGATTTATAAATTTCATTAATCTTTTTCCTATGTTTTGATTCTTTTTTCAACTTTCTCGCATTTTCTCTCAATTTCCGTTTGTAGATGCGTATAGACCGATATATATTTCGTGCTCTAATGGCGGCAACTTGAAAAGCCGCCACTATTCCACTTGAGATAACTTTAACAACAGATTGATCTTCATCTTCTTTTTTCTTTTTAACCTCACTATTATTGAAAATGCAATTTTTAGAAGATCCAGATGTTAATGATTCTTCTGATTCGTTGAAAAATAATTTATCTTTCTTATAATCTGACAAAGATTCGTCACACTCTTCGTGTATCTGATCCAATAATTGTTGAAACATTTGAGAGCATTCTTTGGATGAATTTTTATCACTTTTAATCACTTTTATATTTTCAGTAGATTCTATATTGGTTGATTTTAACACTTCAATTAGCTTTGTAGAAATATTTTTGAAATTTTCTTTATAATCATTCTTTGAAAGATCATTATTATTATCATAAAGTTCTATTTTTAAATCTTCTTCGTTAAGATCGTTTTCATTTTTAGAATTTACAGATTTGATAATATAAGAAAATTTTTCCGTCTCTGTTGAATTATCAGTAATTGGAAATAAATCCATCATTGAAAACGCATTTTTTTGTTCCCGTTCCGTTTGCGTTTCCATTGCTTGCAATTTCATCGCTAAATTATTCTCAAGAATAGTCTGTAAACTTTTAGATGTTTTACAAAAGACACTAGTCTGAGAATAAGCATTGTTATTATCCTTAAGTGTATCTGTTGCAACATCTTTCATTGTTTTTAACAAAGATAGCAAAGAAATCTCATTTAAAATTTTTTTATCCTCAATAACACTGTCGTCCATCTTCTCGATATTTTTTGCTAATTTCTCTTCTGAATTGTTTTCGTTTTTCAAATTTGCTTTAAAATGGGAATAATGTTCAATATCTTTTGTTTCTAACGAAGATTGCAAAGAAATCTCATTTAAAATTTTTTTATCCTCAATAACATTGTCGTCCATCTTCTCGATATTTTTTGCTAATTTCTCTTCTGAATTGTTTTCTTTTTTCAAATTTGCTTTAAAATGGGGATTATGTTCGATATTTTTTGTTTCTAATGAAGATACCAAAGAAATTTCATTTAAAACTTTTTTATCTTCAACAACATTGTCGTTAATCTTTTTAATATCATTTTCTAATACCTCCTGTAAATTCTCTTCTTTTTTCAAATTTGCTTTAAAATGGCAATTATATTCGATACTTGAAGACACATCTGCAAAGCTGATAGATTTCTTTCTCAAACCTTTATACATTCTTTGCTTGTCTTTTAGATATTTTTCGGCTTTATTCACCAGATTAATATCTATGCCCTGATTACAAAGAAATTCTTTTAACATAACCAATGACATTGTATGAGAACCCACTTTTGTTTTCTCTTTTTTAACATAACTCGGTTTATTAATAAGAATATTCGAATCTGAAGTATTGTATTTTTCTTGTTTCTCGTTACAATTGAGAACACAAGTTTGAGAAACATTATTTTCCTTAAAATTTTCATTTTCCTTTATTTTGTCATGCGAAACAACTAATGAAGGATTAGAAGTAGGGCATGTTTTATATAATTTCGAAACTTCTAATTTATTAATGTCAACTGAAGACGAAGTAAAATTTACAACACAATTTGCATTGTTTTCAGAGACAAAATTCGATCGAATTTTTGGTTGAAAATTTTCAAAATTTCCATTTGGTTCAACATTTTCTATGATATCTTCAATATTGGTATTTGCAACTGAAATAAAATTTTTCGATATAATTGGTATCGAATAATTTTCTGGTATGCTTTCTGGCATTTTAAGATTTTCTTGAAATCCTTCATTAACGTTTAATTTGTTTTTTTTATATACTTCAGAATCGATATCCCTCGTAGGCTCTTCTTCATTGATTTTCATTTCCTCCTTGACTGCATTCAATTCGCACGATTGTTTGAAAGGAACGGTATTCGTTTCATTATCGGAATTTTTATTTTCTTTCTTTTTCGCATCTTTAATAATCTCTTCTAAAACTTTAAGAACTTTCGAATCTTTCATAATCTTTTGATTTATTATGTCACATAAAGATTTATTTCCTTCGAGAGATTCATAAGTTTTTGATAGAGGTCTTGATATTTTTCCTCTTATTTTTGTTCTGGGACTGATTTTCAAGCTGGTGGTACTTCTTCCTTTTATCATTTTGAAATTATCTATGTTGGATATGATATCTTTCGTTGAATGTATTTTGGAAGGCTTCTTTTTACAATCATTCGCTCCACGTTTCTGCTGCTTCTCTTCTCTAAATGAATAATTTTTGTTAACATCATTATATGTTCTTATTAAAAATTATGAGTATAATTATATATTAAATAATATTGTTATTATATAATATTTCATTTTTGTTTAATATTTTAACAAAACTTTAAAGTTTGAAGTTTAATTCAAAATATAATTCTTTAATTAGAAAAATTATAATAACACGATTCTATAATTTTGTGAATGTTTTTAAAACAAAAAGATTGAAATTCAATATTCAATGCTAGTTGCAAAAAAATATCTAAAAAATTCTTAATACTTTCATTTTAATTAAATAGTATAGTAAAATTTCTTTTTTATTTTACTTAAATATCTTAATAGTCAATTGCTTTAACTTTAACAATACTTGATAACAATTTATATTTCCTTTAGCATTTAAGCATTTAAATTTCATAAAATTAAACTTCAAACTTATTTTTATGAGTTATACTTTTATAATATTCTTATAATTTTCATAATAACAAATTTTGTATACTTTGCATTCTCCAAATTCGTTTTTTCTTTGATATGTATCATTGGACGAAATTTTAACATTGTTGCACTATTGGAAGTATTAGGAAATTTTACTGTACCACCTGGTTTCCAAACAGGTTGTTGATTATTACGGTGTTTTTGACGAGAAATCGATTGTTTGTACTGATTAGAACTTGAATTGAACATCTTTTTTGGTTTTCGTTCTAAATGACGATTATCGGTTATTTTTTTATCGATAATTGTCTGTACATCATCTAGATGTTTTTCTTTATCTAAACCTCGTGGATATAATGATTTTGTGAAAGTCTTGGATTTGGATTGTTTCAAAGGATTGATGGGATTTGTAACCACTGACATTTGAGTCTCGATATTACTTTCTTTTTTTACAAGGTCTAATTTCATATTTTTTGATCGAGTCATTCCAACTTTGTATCTGAAATGTATATTATATATATATTTATTAAATAATAATATTTCAAGATTGCTTTAATAAAAAAACATGAGCATAAGAAAAAATAAAATTATATAAAATTCAAAATTTAAAAAAATAAAAAAAATTTTATCAACTTTAAATTATAATATTTGTTAAAAATAGATTATAAAATTACTTAGTATCATTAGAAATATTGTTTATATGACGTTTATGTCTTCCTAAATTTCTCAAGTTTTCTTTTTCCTCGTTTTCAGCCATTGCTTGTTTCACCAAACATGAAATATTTTTGATTAAATAAAATATTTCATTCGTCCAATAGTTCGAAGTTAAAATTATTTCATTCAAGAAAGTTCTCTATATTCGTTACAAGTAATTATTGACGAGTAAAAATATCAAGTATATATTAATAAAAATATCATCACATTTTACCATACTTTTTTATTAATTTGATGACCTTGAAGTAATTCTAATTGCATTTGATCAATACGTTGTTCTGTAATAAAAAATAAAATATTTCATTTTCTTTTTTTTGTAAATAATTAATTTTTTAAATTAATTATTATATTTATAATAATATATATATTATATATAAATTTTAAAAAGTATAAAGTAAAAAACATCAAAACAAATGTATAAACCTTGATTTTCCAAAGTCGTTTTATTAATTTGCATAATTTTCACCAACTCGATAACATGATGTAGTAAGATATTAGTGATTTCTGTTTCAGCTTTATAACTATCGTTTGCACCATGAATATAACTCTTGCACCTGTATATTATAATTTTTAAAATTGTCCAAAAATTAAAATTACCATTAAAAGTTTTCTGAGTTAATTTCCTTATGTTTTTTAATATGAATTATTTTTATATAAATAAAACGAAGATAAGCATATATATATATATATATATATATATATATATATATATATATATATAATTTTTTTAATTGTTTTTATCATATTATTTTAAAAATAAAATACATAAAAATAAAATGATAAAAAAAATTGTAACATAAAATTAGTTTTATTTTTTTAAAAAATATTTATAAAAAAAATATGTATGCTTAATATTTAAAAAAAATTATAATAATTATATATAATCTTATAATAATATACATATAAGAGTAATTATTTTAATGCTTTAATATTAATTTATATATTAGTGAAAAAGTAATAATTGATTGTTTTTTCTTTATTCTATACCTTGTTATAGTTTTATCCAATAGTTGGAACATCATCATCGGATTTATCGATATCATTGAAACCGAGATTTGTAATTTCATTTGAAGTCGTTTTAATCGTTGCCAATCAGAAGTTAATCGTTCGTGAATCTTTGTCAACATTTGACATATATTTATTTTATCACCACTAATTTGTTTTAATTGTTTAGTTTTTTCATGTTCATTATTATTAATTTTTATTCGTGTAGTCTCTTCATGAAAATCTTGAGAATCCTCAAGATCTTTTTTTTTATTTTTGTCAATTAACGGTTGTACATTTTCATTATATGAACAAGTTTTATCATCAATTATATTCTTATCATTATTATTTTTTTTATTTTCCCGTTTCTCGATCACTATCTTGATCTTGTTTTTCCCCGACAAATCTGTAATTGAATTTCTTCTTTTTAGTTTTAATTTTTTGTTTATTATTCTATTAATGGTTTCTCTGTCTGATGACAAGTTACTACTTGAATCTTTAATATTATCAATTCTATTATTATGTTGCATCGATATTTTTGAAACTTCGTTTTCACTTAAGATAATAGAAGATTCACTAAACATATTCAATTTATAACAATCAATGTTTAAATTATCTTCGCCATGATTCATTTTATCATTTTCTTTCTTAAACATAGAATTCTCTTCTATCTTTGCAGATTCATCAGTATATTTATAATCGTTTGGAAAATTTGTTCTCTCAATAGAATTAAGAGTATCAGTTTTTATATATAATTTTCCCTTTTTATTATTTGATTGTAGAAAAGAAATCCAATTATCTTGGTCTTGGTTTTCTTTAGGAATTTCTTCCTTTTCAATCGCCGAAATATTTTGTTTTTGCTTTTTCATTAATTCATTATTTGCTAATTCATTAGGTTTTGAAAAATCAGAATCCAATAATCTTGAAGAATTTTTAATGAAAGAATCGTTGCTTTTCGTCGTTTTTGGCAATGTAATTGAATCATTATTTTGACATTTCTCTTCTTTTATTATAATTGTTGATGTATCTTTTTTTTCCTTGTTTACTGTTATAATATTATTTACATATTTATTACATTGTAAAGAATGTATATTTTCAATAGTATTGGCACATAATTTTTGTCTCTTCGAAATCTTCGTATTTTCGCAGACAGATAAATCATCTGTTTCTTTTGTGCTACATCTTTCCATATCTTCAGATACTTCAGATTTTTTAAGACCATTTTTTCCATCCGATTTTTCCATTTTCTCGTTTGTGCACGTTTTTTCACTCACTTCGAAAATCGTAACCAAATTTACACGTGGATTGACTTCTTCCAAAGTAAATATCGAATCTTCATTTAAATCATTTTGTTGCTTCCATTCCATTGTTTCATTTTCTATAGGATTTAATGTATATACCGTATTAATGATTTGATTTTCTTCATCTGGAGTCGATTTAATAGAAAAAGTACTCTCTGATATATTTCGTTCAGAAATGTCAAAATTTTCATTATTTTCATAATTTTCTTTTGTATATTTCCTTTGTAAATCTTCATTAATAAGATCATCTTTTGATGTGAATTTTTCCTGAAAACTTTCATTAATTTGACCATTTTTTTCTTCTATGTATTTTTTTTGTAAATTTTCATCATTTTGACCATTTTCTTGTACATATTTTATTTGGAAATCTTCAATTTTACCCATCTTCTCTTCCATGTTCTTAGCATTATAGCTTTCTTTCTTACGCTTATTTGATTTTATTTTCGATGATACAAACTTATTCTCCTCAATTTCACATTGTTCGTCATTTTCCTTCGAAAAAGTTCTTATCGAACTCGTCTCTCGATTTAAATCATTCTCGCTGTTTATTTTCTTTTTATAAATTTCTACCAGTTCAACAGGATTAGTAACAACACTATCATCAACAATTCTATCTCCTATGTTTCGTATTCTCTTCGGGGAAATTTTATTTTTTTCTTTTTTAAAAGAAGAAGCGACACATTCTTCCTGCAGCAATGGATCAATAATATCTAATTTATCGTCAATATTCATGTTTACCTTAAAAGATTGTTTATTGTTATTATTACGTTTCGAAGATGTGTCTTTCTTCGAAGAAGTGTCGGCTTCAGGATACTTATTATTTTTGGATTCTGTCTTCTTCAATGTGGTCTTTGAATGCACTTTGAACACAGTAGTGTTCGAAGAAACATTTTTCCCTTGCAGCGATGAAACACTCTTTGAAATCATTCGAAAATGTATTTCACGTGCCTCGTCGCTAAGTTTTTTCGCAGAAATATTATTCCGATTCATCGAAGTTCTGGCATAATTTTTGTGTGAAACTTTATTATTACCACGAAATTCTTCATTGCTTTGGTAATTGGCCTGTTTCATCATCAGTTCGTTTATCCTCAGAATTTCTTGGAGCATGTGTGCTTCGTAGGATAACGTTTCGTTATATGTGGGATTATTTTCACTTGGCATTGTGATGTTATCCATACGGGATTCATTGAGACGGTAATATTTAAAAATTGCAAAAGATGAATCAACGGCTGGAACGAAAAGAAATCAGAAAATATTTGGCACTGTAATGAACATAATTTCGAGATATGAGGGTTAATGTAAATTTTGGAATGTCAATGTCACATGTACTTTCAAATGTTCTCTTTAATTAATCAAATTTCGAATTGGTAACATTTGCAGAGCGTATGTGAGCTTCATTTTCGATCAAATTTTGGATAAGTATTGATACAAAATATATATAAAATAAAAAAAAATAGAATAACAATAGTATAACAGTATAACGATAAAAAAAAGTCATTGTATTCTTTAAATGAAAGTATATTTATATTTTAATCAGTGAAACATATCATAGGATAAAATGTGTTCTGATAATTAATTATTAGTACGGCGTAATAAAAGGAAAATCAAAGCTACGTATTTTTTTCTTAATCTCCGGAAGTATAAGTATTTATTATCACAAGAAACGGATGTAAATATCACATTATAGTTATATACGAATAAAAAATGAAGAATAAATTATAAAACGAATTATGCATGTTATTAAAAATCAAAATTTCAGAATTTCAGAATTATTTTTAAAAAATATAAAATGCTATAGAAGTGCTGAACATAAATAATAAGAAAAAGAAAGTGAAAAGAATTATAAATTCATTAAAAAAAATTATTTTTTAAAATTATATATAATAAATAATAAATATATTAATATAATTATATACAATATATGTATACATATATTATATCGTAATACATTACGAATATATGTTATAATTTTTTTATTTTATAATATTATTTTAGAAAAAGAAATATTTTTGAATAAAAATAAATCTACTCTCTTTATCATTAATTTAACTTATTAATATATCTTCGTCAATTTTTAATTAAAAAAATATTTATATACATAAGTTTTTTATCGCATTAGAAATATCTGAAGAATATTTAAGAATTTAATGGAATAATTCAGAAATTAGCAACACTAAAAAATATCGATACAAAACTAATTTTATTTTGTTTTTTATACATGCCATCTTTGATGTAATATTTTTTTACTAGGTTATGAATTAAACAAAGTTACATCTTAAAATATAGAAAGAGTACAACAACTATTTCTGGAACTGGCGAAAGCTTTCGAAGGATTTCCAAGTTGCTCCAGATTGCACTGTGCTCCAGCTTTTTTGCAATTGTATCCTGAATCGAAGGATCAGAATCGCGAAGTTAAACGTATCAATGGATTGTCTGTGTTTGTTAAAGAAATAGAACCGAAATTTGAGCACAAAGAAATTTCACGGAATAAAACTGATAAATCCAGGTATAAAAAGCTTAAATTAAATAAAAATAAAACACGAAACATGAATTTTTTGAGCACATAATTTTAGAGGAAAAGGACAAATGTAATTAAATAATTGACAAAAAGATAGACAAATAATTCTAGTATTAATAAAAAATTAAAATATTTTTAAGAAAATAAATATATATAAATAAAATAAAAATAATTATTAAAATGGAATTTATATTGATAATAAGTATTAGCAATAAATAAGAAAAATATAGAATTGTAACTATACAGAATGTAATTCTTTTGAAAAAATAAGTCGAAAATATAGAATAAAATTTTTTCATTTAAGACTTCATTTTCGAATAAAATAAGTTTGAAAAATTTTCAACTTATAAGTTGTAATTAAAATTAGATATTAATAATAAATAAAGTTAATTAGGTATGAATAAACTATCAATAGATGATTCCTGTTCATATATAAACACAAAATGTAGAATAAAATCACTTAAATTTTTGTTTTTAATAAAATTAAGATTGAATATATAAAGATTCTTGTTATTGATGAATTTTCAAAATCAATTTTCATTCAATTATTTCTACTAATTTTAAATGAAAAAATATTTTCGACTTACTTTTTTACATAGAATCATTTTATATCATCAGTTATAAAACATTCTGTATATTTCAATGAATATAGATATTGGTACAAATATATTTGGAATTCCACCAAAAGAATAAATGAAAAATATTTTCGACTTACTTTTTTACATAGAATTATTTTATATTATCAGTTATAGAACATTCTGTATATTTCAGTGAATATAAAAATTGGTGTAGATACATTTGGAGTTCCACCAAAAGGAAACGCGTTCGTTCAGGACCTATCTTCTCCAAGGAAGGAAATAAAGTTATATTTAATTTTCGACACTTCGTGAAACCCGAGAAAATCATCGACGAATACACTCGTGTCAACATTTACAACAAGTAAGATTCGATATTTAAACTGAAATAATGTAAAAATTAGAAAAAGATAAAGAAAGAAAAATATTACGATAAGATTAATTCAAGCTTTTCTTTGTAATGCCGAACAAAAGCGAATGCATTAAGCGAAAAATACGTCTATGATGTTAGTACGAGAACAATGGAAATTGAAGTTTTGCAAAAATGAAGTGTTGCACGAAACGGTGATGGGTTTTTCGAAAAGACTGATTTATGGAATTTCACAGGCCGCGTTTTGTCAAAATTAACAAGAAAGAATCACCGAACTCTACGCCGAATGTTCATGAGAAACAAGTTTCATCGGATGTGAGTCTTCGTTACAAACCAAAAGAAAAGATACGAACCAAAACTGATGCTTCCGAAGAAAAGATATCTGGATGGAGGTTAAATAAAGTTAGATATGTTATATTGATTTCAGTATAATTATTCCCAAGAATATTTTTCATTTTCAATTATATTTTTATACTGAATAAATACTGGCACCTGTCATTGTACTTTAAATAACTTACTTGGAATTACGTTGGAAAATATTGATAGCCCCTAGAAACTGCATCAAAGAAAACAAAAAGAATCCCGAAGAGAGTTCCAGCAACACAGAATTTCGTATATGAGTTTAATCCATTTGGAAATTCCATATTAATTTCTAATAATGCAACCACAAAAGGAGCACGAAATCCGTCTAATATCGCACAAGGAGGTATAATATATTCTATGAACATAAATATCTCTTTAATTTGATTAAAAATTTATATTTCACTATTATATTTTCAGATTTATCTATGAAACTTATAAATGATAAGCAAAGTTTCAGTAATATTCAGACACACGCAGTGTTACCAAAATTACATCCACGTAGCGATACTGTACTAGGAAATTCGGGAAAACATGAAAATGTAACTAATTATGGGAAAAATGCTAATTTATCTACTATAAAAAAACAGGAAACAAATGTTGAAGAACGATTGATTAAAAATCGTAGTACAAGACGTAAGATTTTTACAAAGATTCTTTTTGATAAACAATTTATCTTATATTTAAAAAATTCAATATAATTCAAAATAAAATTAAAATTTGATATTTATCTCTTATTCATAATAGTATTAAAAACATTCCCTATTAATTAAAAATGACACTTAAAATTTTAAAAATTTATCTTTCACTAATATATTTCATATATTTCAATATTATTTTAAAATGATTTATAAAAAATAAGATTAAAAATATTAAATAAATCAAATATATATTTATTAATTATTTTATGAAATATATATGAAACAAACTTATATATTGTTAAAAAAATGTTTAAAAATTGATTTTTCAGACAAACATGTTAACGATATCGATCGAGAAGTTGAAAAAGTAAAATCAGATTGGCGAGCATTACGTACAGATGGCGGATGGACTCAAAATAAAAATTATAAAAATGTTCGAACGAGAAAATTATATGATACATTAGAAAGGATGACACTTGAAATAGATAAAATTCAAAAACTCTATTTGAATCCGAAATCAAATCAAAATTTGCAACGAGGCGAGATAAAATCAGAGTTATCTTTTGATGAAAAAGCAGGGAAAATTAAACATATGCTCTTTCCTAAAGAAAATAAAAAAATAGTTGACGATAAAATAAATAATGTGTTGAATGACACTTTAAAAAATAGTTCATTAGAAGTAATTTCATCAAAAGATGTGTGCAATAAAAAAATTGAAAAAAAATCTATTTTTTCTAATTCACAAATTCAAAATACCAAAAGTGGTACAAAATTAAATAACAATTTGCGGTTGAATAAACGAAATACAGATACAAATAGTTCAATAAATTTAAAAAAGATTAATTCTGATATTGAACAATATTTGGACAAGTATATTAATGACATAGAAAAGAATTCTATTAGTAAAAAAGAATTAGAAATTAAAGAATTAGATGTTCCTACTGATGATATTGCAAATATGTTGAAAAAGCTAAATATAAATTCTTTCGATTTGTACGATATTGATAATTCTGAAGATTTCCCACAACAAGAAAAATTGAAAAGTATAAAAAAAGAAAATTCAATACAAACATTAGATCAAAAAATTGAAAGTACAAAAATGTTATTACCAAAAGAAGATAATAATTCTTCAACACAATATAATAATAAAATAAATAATGATAGTTCAATCCAAACAAAAAATATGTATAAAGATAATGCTTTCATAGAAATGGGTTTGCATGCATTGAATAATAACTATCCTCGAAATGCACTATGTCATGTACTTCAATCAGAATATTTGAAAAAAGACACATCCTTAAAACCTATGTAGAACTTTAAATATTGAAATATTAAAATTTACGTACTTACATTTCAATTTAAACAAGAATGATATTATATATAGTAAAATTATATGATGATAATAATATAATAAAATTAAATAGTAAAAAGGATATAGGAGTAATATTTGAAAAATATTTTAAACGATATAGAAAACATATTTTTTTCATTAAATACAATACATTACTTATTTAATTATATCTTTTTATATGAAAGTGCTTCAAATACATATATAAATTTGAATATGTGAAAATTAATTTCTGTTTTTTCTTTTATATACAGTCTTGTTTTACAGAATATACATTTATTTTCTATATGAAAAAATGAGAATTTTCGTTTATTTATATGTTAAAATTATCACAAGATATTTTTTGTTAGTATCATTAAAAAATATACAAACTAAAAATGCACGTAGACTAATGTATTTTACAATTCATTTAAAAAAGTTATTTAACCAATTCCGCCATGAAAAAATTATGGCACTATTCTAATGAATGACCAGCATTACGCCGTGAACTGCAAACTGAACGCAAAAAATGTAAAGCTTTCTTATTTTATACGTATCTAATACATTGATATATCTTCAACTAACCAATGTGTCATAAATGTGCCATATTGGTATCTTATTATAAGTGATAAAATTTTCAATAAAAATCGTATTCGGCGATCATGGTCGAAGGAAGTATGTTTATGCAACATATTTTTATCAATTATGTTTCTTCGATAATAAATATTTATGAACACGATTTTGCTCATTACATATCACAATACTGGTAAAGCTGCACTGTGACTTTGGTATATGATGGCCCCTGTAAAATTGATTGCCGCAGCTAACACGAAAACAGGCATCCAACGACCATGCGATGCAGTCACTAATTCAGCTGTTAATGGACCACATAAAATACCCGGTATAGTTGCCTAAAATATATAATTAAATTACTAATTATTATTTGTAAAATATTTGTAATGCTAATAGATATAGACATACAATGGTATTGGAAACTGCAAATGTGATTCCCGCATGATTTGGAGCTATATCTGCATGATTACTAAGATGACCAGCAGAATTACATGCACAAAGTCCCATAGATATTGATACAAAGCTATAGATAAAACATGATTTTAAGTTATGTTATAAAATTAAAATAAAAAATTATTTTATAAGGACTAATTTAATTGTAAGACTAACATTACTGCAGCAAGTAAATTATCCACAGCACAAAATGCTAATAAAAATGCACCAGGACCAATTAAACCTATATTTGTCATTAATCTTCTTACAGATAAGATTGGCCATCTTTTTTGTATGAGATTATCAGCACTATGTCCAGCAACTGTAATAAAATAATTGAAATATTTAATTAATTTTTCATAATTTTTTTATAAAATAAAAATATTGTATATAGTACATACCAATACCAACAAGAGAATTCACAATATATGGAAGTGCTGTTAAACTAATACTTTCTTTATTAGCAGAAAGATTTCTAGCCAAATAAGTTGGTAACCATTGCATTATTATATAGTTACTCCAATTCATTGCAAAATGTGCTATATACAGTGCCCATAAAGGCCAATGTGAAATAAATTCAGTCCAACGCAAACTTCTATTTTGTGTTGTCTTAAAATTGAAATATATTAATTAATTCTAAAATATTTATTTAAAATAAAACATAATTTAAACAAATTGACTGTTTTACCTTAGGTACGAATAATGGGATTTCATCTTGAGAATTAGTTTCATGATATAGTAATAACCATAAAAGTGTCCATATAATACCAATTATACCAAATAAATAAAATCCTGTTTGCCATGACAAATGAGGACACAACTGTAAGTATTTTTTATCTTTTAAACGAAATAATTATCAATAAATATTTTTTAATAAAATATAGAAAAAATAATATTATAATAAACATTTATATATGATATAATAATATAATATAATATACATTTTAAACTTACAATAGATGCAACAACTTGTCCAACAGAGCCAGCTGCTACAAGATATCCAAATGCTCTAGATCGTTCCTCTACAGGTACATTATGTGCAAATAAGTGAAAAATAACTGGTAAACCTAATAACAATTAGAGAAAAATATATGATTTATAAAATTAATTATGTTGCAAAATTATTTATTTAATAATGTTTTACCTAAACCTTCTCCAAGTCCTAAAACTACTCTACAAATAATGAGCAATAGGACTGATTGAGCCAAGATTGGAGTTATAACTGTACTAATAGACCATAATAAAACAGCCAACATTAATACCATTTTACATCCAAAACGACTTGCTGTATTTGCACCAATAATCTAATATAAAAATTAAATGTAAATAGAATGATTTAGAATAATTTCTTAAAATAAATGGATCATAACTTTTAATATTAAATATCCTAATATACCTGACTAGTAAAATAACCAAAGGCAAAGGCAGAAAGTATCCAACCTTGCCAATATAAGCTCCATTTAAATTCGTCAGAAATGGGAACAATTGCTATGGGCATTATAACTCGATCTGCCGCATTTATAAAATTCGCGGCGGAGCATAATGCTACAATTCGCGAAGTACGTGGAAGCATTCGAAATTTCGGCATGTTTGGTTAATTTTTCAAATCAGTCATATCGTATATCCAAAGGATTTTTAACCTTAATTGATACGTTGATTAAAAAAATGTACTAAAACATTGTATTATTTTAATTACGTTAATATTAATAAAGAACATCAGTTGTATAATTTTTACCTGATTAAACAGTGCTACATTTAATAAACGTAACAAAAAAAAGCAACATAAAAAATATTCACATTGTAACACATAAAATCTACAAAATTCGAGACGTGTCAAATATTGTCATTTTGCAATTATGCGACAACGCGTACGACACGTTTTCAAATCTTTTCTGTAGATGGTGCTTGGATATAAGTAAATTGCTACAAGTATGAATATGATGATATATTTATATATATAAGCACAGACAAGAAATAGAATAGATATGATATCTTATAAAATTTTATAATATATTTCAGAAATACCAATCTTTTTCTACGCCATCTAGCTTAACTTAAGCATATAATTAAATTATTTAAAAAGAATAAAGAAAAAATTTAGATGTATATACTTCATGATTTTAGTAAGTAAAAAAAGAATCTTATTATCATAATATTATTTATAATTTAATTATAATTTATTAAATCTATAAGATCTTATAACTAATTATATTATTTCTCATATTACTTCTTATAAAATGTATTGTAATCATAGTTATACAGTGGTATGATATATATATATTAAATAATTTAATAATTTAAATATATTAAATAATTTCTCATACTCTTTGGAAATTGCTGCAAATTAAAGATCTACTTTAATGATGATTAATCTTTCCTTGTTTTTTCCCAAAAATTTATTTATTTTTAAACAAATTCTTTTTTTGGTATATATTTGCTAAATGTTTAAATGTTTTAGTAAATGTGTAATATACAAAATAAGTAAAGAAAATCGATGTGAAAGATAAACAAAACAATTATATTCCTATGGAAATTATATACATTAAAAATTAAAATAAGTATTTTTAATAATTATGATCTTTGACAATTTATTCAACATAAACAAGGTATTTATTTAACATAATTATTTTACAAAATAGAAGTTTACATTATTTTACAGATAACCAATATATATTCTATGTACAATATTGATTTCAAGAACAAATAAGATTCAAAACAATCAAATTTTCAATTTATGGAAAATATTATATGGCAATTAATAAATATCTTATATTAAATATTTGATAAATTTAAACTCATGGAAGATGCTCTCCTTGTGGATGGAAACCAGTGTCATCGGCAACATAATTTACAGTATATGCAACATTAGTTTGTGGGTCAATGAAAGAGAAGGTACCTCGAACTCGTAAGAATTGACCATCAGTTCCTCCTTCGACCACTTCTGCAGATTCCTGTTTAACTTGACCGTCGGAAAGTTGGAAACCGTAATTATAACCACCAAGTCCAACATTGTCAGAGGGAGTTTCTTTAACGAGAACTATTTCTTGATATAGCGGCGCAGCGGAAACAACGACAACCAGAGCAAAAATAATAATAATCTAAAAGTAATTAAACATATTTATTATTTTTTAAAATATAAATAATAAAATTTAAACAATAATTAACTCGAGTTAATAAATTAAAACATAATTAATTTATTTTTAATTCATTTTATAGTAAATATGCATGATTATTATTTTATTACTATAATTACATTTTATTTTTACATAGTTATAAATTTATTTCAGATAAAAAAAGAATACTGCATACTAAATTATAATTTGTATAAAATTTGTATAAAATTGATATACAATATATACAAAATTGATAATAACAAAAAAAAAAGATTAAAAAGTTTTATCATCTCTTAATTATTTTTTTGGAATTATAGTTTCTACATCAATTTTTGTGATACATACCGTTTTCATTTTGGAGGTAGATGTGTATGGTTAATCTCGATTGGAAGACTGATGTTCATATTAAGAATCGTTCCGAATTTTATAGTGGCCCTCCTTCTGCCAAAAATTGCATCGTTTTACGATAAATTCACCTTTCACCTTTTCTTACTATGTTAAAGACACAAATATTACTAGTTTGACCTTCGTTTTAAAAGTGTATAGTTTTAGCGAAATTAAAGATTTTGATTTTTTTAAGTTTGATAGAAAATTTCCTTATGAAAATTGTGGAATATATTATAATTCAATAATAAAAACAGCAAATATATTATAAGATGATTCTGGTATACAAATATAAACATTTAAATAATGTTAAAAAAAAATAGAAAAAAATTTTTTTGTAAATAGTAAATTATAAATTTTTTTTTAATAAATTGATTTCTTTAGTCATAATGATAAGTATAAACTAAAATTATTGTAAATGTACAATATAAGAAATATTCTTCTTTAAAAAGTTATAATTAAAAATCATACAACATAGAAGATTTAAAAATTAGAAAAAAAATTTTGAATTAAACTTAATTTTTTATGATATGAGATATTAGATATTTAACTAAATATATTTAAAAATTGCAATTAAAAAAATTAAAAAAAATATATATCTTTCCAAAACCAAAATAAAATAATAAAAAATTAATAAAAAATATAATATTAAAAATAAAATAATTAATTAATATAGAATGCAATATGTATACATTATAGACGTATTGGATTTTCTTATATTTTCTAATATGTATTATAACATTAAATTTTTTAGATAATATCAATTTCTTCATTAGTAGAATGAAAATTATTTTAAATTATTTTTATTATTATTGTTTTTTTTTTTAAATGTTAAAGAGATCTTTGATGTTATAAGAGTATTTGATCAATTTCTAAAAGAAAAATTTCTTTAAAAGAAAATCAAAGAAATCTATCATATAATTTATTGGATTTTTATAACTTGTATCATTACGACACCATTATGCGCAGTTACTTCGCTATTTTTATAATACTATCAAATGTACGCAATCGTTTAATTATGAACATCTATAGATGAAATTGTCATTTAACATAGCTTCATAATATATTCATTGTTTTTTTTTTTTTGACAAATAATTTATTTCATTTAATTTAATTTTGAATCTTTTTTTATTTTTGTATCATCCATTTAATCATATTTATGAATATTACATTCTATATTGTTATAAAATGTAGGAGAACGATATCTATTTAAATATACATATAAATAACTTAGATTATTTTTAAACGATTTGTGAAGATTATGAACTAGAACTAATTAAATATAATTAAAAAATTAAATCATAATAAAAATATTTGCTTTCATTAGGATATTATCTATATTTTCTCTTTATTTTATAATAATATACATTATATATGATTCTGAAATGAATATACATATTATATAGTATAGTGTATAATTAGATATAAAATTTGATTTTTTTTTTTTTTTGTGATATAAGTGAATTCAACTGATATAACTGATTTGATAAAACTTTTTAATATTATATTTAAATGAATATGTTTTATTTTATCTTGTAAATATATTTTATCTTATAATATATTTCATAAAAATAAATATTTATAGTAAAAAAGTAATGTTTTGAATTATATTAATGAAACAAACTTATTCAATTTAAAAACTTTTTATTATACAGCCTTTAAATAAAATTAAATAAATTAATGAAATAGAAAAATACAAATATAGGAATGAAACTAATTATTATTGCACAAATATATGTGTATAGATATAATAATAAATTTTAATTGGAAGAATTTAGACAAGAAAATATAAAATTTATAAACTGTTTTAATTCTGTAATTATTGAAATATTATATTTTAAGGAAAGAGAGATATATTTAACAAAGCTTATTGTAAATATTTTTTATAAAAAATTTTATATATTTTTTCAAAATAGGTACTATTCTAAATTTAATTTACAATCAAGTTACACAAAATATTTTTAATAATATAATAAAATTTTCAAAATAATATCTTTAAATAATAATCAATCTTTAAATAATAAAAATTTCAATCATCTAGAAAATATAGGAAATTAAAAATTCACAATAAGATTTTCAATCACTTAATCAAAAATATAAATAATATACATTATAAATAATATTATAAATTTTCAAAAATAAATATTTCAATAAACAATTTATATTTTATAATAAACTGGATGTATAATTTAAATAATTCTTTTATATTCAAAGTAATAAACTCGCAGATAGTATGGTGTTCGAATATTAATATAAATAACTGTATATTGTCTATTCTATCAAAATTGCATCAATGATATATTTTCGATAAAAGATTATTCCATTACCTAGCTTTCTCTATCTTAATAGAAATAACGGTAATAAATAAGATTTGTAAACTTATAATGATAGAGTATTAATACATTTGAAAATAAAATTTTTGAGAATTACTCTCGAGAATTATTTTTCGCTAAAAATAAACTGAAATATTACATTGAGAATGAAAGTTACTATCGTAATTATTCTTAACGAATAATGAAAAATCTTGTGTCAAAATCTTGTGTCAGGATATAAAAATATGTACAAGATCGATCTTAATAACATCTCTTTGAACAAACAGAAAAAAATAATAATCAAAGGAAAAGAAATATACAATCAAAGAAACACTTGATTAAAGAAATTTATAAAATTTATTTAAAACTAAAGATAGTACAACTCAAGCAGGAAGATGTTCACCCACAGGATGGAAACCATTCTCATCGGCCACGTAGTTTACAGTGTATACTGTATTGCTTTGTGGTTCCACCCAGCTATAGCTGCCTCGAACAGTTAAAGCCTCATTTTCGGTTCCTTCGTTAACTAATTCCGCTACTTCCTGATGAGACTGACCGTTGGAAAGTTCGTAGGCATATCTATAGCCACCCAAGCCAATATTATCTGAGGGTGTCTCTTTGACGAGCACTATCTCTTCTTGACGTCCTTGAGGTGCTGCATAGACAACGGCAACGACAAGAGCGAAAGCAATGAACTGTAAGAAAAGAAAAAAAATGAATCAATTAACACTTGAAATAAAATTATGCAAACGAATGTTTTGTTGTATGTTTCAGTCAAAAAAGTGAAAAACTGATTGGTAAAAAAAATATGTAGATATGCCCAATTCTAAAAATAGAATTGTTTCAATAATTGTTTTGTTAATAAATTCAATTGTGCACCAATGTACGTAATAAAATTTATACGTAATAAAATTTATTTAATAAATATTAATTTAATAATCGATATATAATATTATAATTAATATAATATTATTACATAATATTATTAAATGATATGAAACTAGAATAATTCATTTTTTAAACGTGTCTTTAATTTTATTTCATGCCAATCGCCACTGTCTTCCGCTCGTAAATATGTGAGTTTTCGCGGTGTTTCACGCGGGTTATGCAAGAAGATCCATTACTAGTGATTTATTTAAAATAGTTCTAAAAACATATTTGCATCTCGACAATAGACAAGGGAACGAACGATAATATATGTAATTGCGGTATCGTTGTTAATAGTACATAACAATACTATGGGCTTTAATTGCACGTTCGTAAGCGTTTTATAATCGGCGATCTCTTACGAACAATTATTTTATTTTTTCCATTTCGAGGATAAAGATCCACCAATGGAAAGAAACGAGATTTCGATATTATCTTTTTCTTTTCTAAACCGTGGAAAAAGAAAGAAGAAGGAATAACGAATTTAAACAACGATAAACACTTTTGACATCCGATATGTCGAATTATTAGTCGAAGAAAACACGCACCAGCTTCATGATCGGTTATTTTGGTATGGAACTTCTTTGGATTGTCGAAGACGACACAAGTGTTGTGAGATGAGCTAGATCACAATACTGATTCGATCTTGATCCACGGGACCGTTATATAGTCGGATTTTCAAACGAATTTTACCCCTTCCAGGGAGGCAGACTTCCAAAATTCTTCAGTAAAGATGTCGAAATCATCGAGTGGCATTGGCCGGTTGGCGGTGGTAGAACGATGACCGACAAAGGAAGAGGCGGTGAATGTCAGGCAAGAATTCAAGGAAGAGCGGCCCAGGATCGAAAATCGCACGTGATTTCACTGTGCTTGTAATCTCATACGGATCCCCGTCTTACCAAACTTGGATGGAACAATGGACGAAATCGTCGTCAAAAAATCCTTGCAGAAGATGTATAGGATTTTTTATCGTAGTTTAAGGGAAGTTAAATAAAAATGATTGTTCAGAAGGGAATTTTGATTTTATATTTTTATAATTATAGCGTACATAAACATGAAAAATATTTTTATACACAGAAAAGTATTATTTTCCTGCAATAAATTTTTCAAAAAGAATCTGTGAAACAAAAGTGAATCTCAAAGGTATAAAAAAATTGGATGAATTCTTTTGAAATTTTAAATTTAATTAGAAAAAAAAGGAGGATCAATATATTAATAATTGTAATAGAAACGCATTATATATTAGATATATGGTGATTAATTAAAAATGACTTATTTATAAAAAAAAAAGATGCCACAGATCTATATATAAGCTTATTTTCCAGAAAAATTCTCAATTAATACTACGTAATTTAAAAATACGTAACCATAACTGCATAACCTTAAAAATGAGTACATAATACATAAAATTGGATATAATCATGGATTGGAAGAAATAGCGGGTTGTTACATCTTCAGCATCGATATTCCAAAATTCTCGTTATGTGTTATACAATCGACCGAAGCTCTTCTTAATGGAAGTATTAGTAAAAAAATGGTTGAGAACTTCGATATATCGACATAATTCACTCGTAATTGGATTTAGCTTGTCATTACGACACATGGATCTTCACCGTCGTTTACATTTTTTACAAATTGATCGTCGATCGAAGCCATAATATTCGGAGGTCACGCAATTTCATTTCATCGAAAGGTGAATCTTGATCTTGAGCAAAAGTCACGTTCGGTTTCGTCTAACAAACGCTACCAATCAAAACCATAATAATTTTATCATTAATTTTTATGATACAATAACATCACAAGATTAATCTTGATTTATTTCTATATTGAAAATTTTTATTGCAACATTTTTTTGTACTGTTGTTTATTCTTTTAATGATTTTACTTGAAAAATTATTTAAAGAGTGTATAAATGTAATTTAAATATTATATGTATTATTCTTTTATGTTAAATAGTTTATTATGCGTATTTTTAAAAAAAATAATAATATATATTTCTAAAAAATAAATTGTTATTAAATGAGATTTTATTATTTATATTTAATAACTTATACTTAATAACTTTTAATTTAATAATGAAAATATCAAAATTAATATAACTTAGCACTCTTAATGACTAATCAAATTATTTAGCTAAAAACAAATATTTTTATATTTTATATTATATTTTATAAATTAAAAAATATTTAATGTTAAAAAAATATTTTATGTTTTGATAATATTATATTAATATTTGTAACGTTATGAAAAATTGTGTATAATAAAATAAAAATAACAATTATCACATTCTTACGATATTTTTTTGCTGTACTAAGTTCATTATTATATTATTACTTACTATCATATATTTTGCTCGATTTAGAAATCCAAAAAAAATTCGCACGCAACTTCAATTCGATAAATCGATAAATCGCTATTAAATAATTATCTAATGTGGAATTATTTTTTTCATTTTCAAGCGTGTTACAATCATAATGTTAATCGTTTTATCTTCGTTTGGTGACAATTCTATTCTGTTTTCAGTATTCTGAACGATACTAGTTTTTAAATCTTGCAAATATATTCAAACCCAAGAGGATTAAAAATAAAGAACGCAAGGAAACGTTTCTTCGAGAAAAATGATTGCGTCAAGACAACCTTGTCGTTCTAAGGTATCTATGGTATAATGTTTCCACGTGGATTATGACGAGAACAAAACAATAGCATTCTCTAATTTCTGTCTGTAAAAAAAAAAAAGAAATGAAGGGATGGAAGAAAAAAAAAAATATGTGTGGAAATTCGAAAAGAAAGTCGATGGATATTACGTAACGATGAAGGCTGCTTATGCTAATGTCTGAAAGAGTAAGGTATCGTTGCAGAAGAAGAAGAATTGGTGGAAGGGGAAGAAGATGAGTCTTGGGCTTAAGAAGATCTATGTTCTTTCTGTCACGATTCTTTTTTTTTTCTTTCCTGGAATTTGTTGCAAAAAATGATAATAAGAATAAATAATAATTGAACATAATTGAAGTTTATCTTAAAATTTCTGTGTAATTATATTTATGTATGATGTTCTTAATATATCACTAAATTTCTGAGAAATTTTATATTACATAAATAAATAATTAAAAGTTATAATATTTTATTGAAGACAAAAGTTTAAGAATTTTTGACAATTGACGATTTAACAATGGAGATGATCTTTTCATTGTTGGTATCTATTTATACTATTCTGTTGAGTCATGTATTTGGAAACCTATAATTTAATTCTTGATATAATTTGTTCTAAAATTCTTCTCATGAATGAGCAAAATTGCTACTATATTTGTTTAACTTAAGCTAAAATGAAAAATAAAAAGTATTACTTTATATATAAATATAATTGTTTATAAAATGTGTATTAAGTATCCAAAAAAAAAAATTAAATTATCATAAATTAGCATATATTATCATTATAGCAAAAATAAAAAAATGATCTTGTTTGTTTGAAATATAATAATCTCATTTAAATTTAATATTTATTATTAAATAAATTTATAATAATCTCATTATACCATATGTAAGTTTTAATAAGAATTTTTATATATGAATAGTTGCTAATTAGTTTTTTTATTTTTGAAGATTTTTAATTAATTATGTTTATTCGAATTTTAAAACTATAATATTTAATTATAATATTTTATACTAATCAATGAGGAATTAAATTATTATAAGCAGGTATTAATAATGTATGTAATCTATACATCCTTAAAATATGTCTACTTAATACCTATATCCTTACATAAATAATATTTATATCATGATTTAAAAGAGTGAAATATTAATTTTAAAGATATTCAACTGGTGTCTATCAAATGTCTCGTTTAAGTCGTAAAATTATAGTAAGAATGTAAAAACAGGATTTGTCAGTGGATAAAACATGTTTATCCCTAGAAATTACATATAATTGATTTATGTCTATTCAGATTCATTCTTTATAAAACTTTTGATGTCTTCTTCAAAAGTTACATTTTCTAACTTCAAAAAATCATTAATCAATAATTAATTTTATATTTTTCTACAAAAATGTAACAAATTATATCAAATGTTATTACTTATATCATTACTATCTTATTTTGTTTATTATATATTATATTATTTATTATATTATATTAATAGATATTAATTTTTTTTTTTACAATAAAAATATAAGAGCAAGAATGTATTCGTATACAAGTAGCATGATTTTTTGATTATGATATAGAAGAGTAAAAAAATGGCGTCGAAATCGATCACATCAACTTTTGTTCTCAATTTTATTCTCAATACATACTTTCAGTGAAATTTCTGTTGATCAGGTTTCGTTAAGTTATTTCCCCACTCAGAAGATCCTCTTCATGGTGAATATATACTTAGGTGGCATGATATTAGATAATCAGTTGAGTTCTTGCGCGCTCGTGCATCGGCGCACGGGTCGTGACTTTTCCCTTTTTGCTGCGGCTCATCGTGAAGCGCGACGATATTGTATAATCGATTGTGCACGACAAGAATCTTCTTCTTTGGATAAAGAGGCAAAAACTTCGATCGACTATTGGAGAAATTGCCTCATGAAACAAAAACGTTCATAATTTTGACTTAACAAAATTTTAATTTTTGTCAAAATTAATGATATATTTAACTGTTATCTAAATATAAAATGTAATATATTGTATTATAAAAAAATCTGGAATTAAAAACATAAATTTTATTATTTAAACGTTTAGAAAAATATGGAATATATTCTATTTTAAAAAGAAATATATTAGAGTTGATTAAATAAATCATAATTAATAATCATATTACCAGTAAATAGAAATTGATTGCATAAGCTTTTTGGTCGAATCGATGATGTAAATTCTTGCCTACAATTCAGAAGTACTTGACTTTTAAATACCATAAATACTATATTATACGATAAAATTCATCAGAAACAACTTTCTTTTAATCGTATAGTTTCTCATATTCAATAAAAAATATTTCCAAAAATCAATTACACAATTTTTTTATTTTAGCTTTAATATTTTTGTAAAGATTAAAGATTAAAGATATATTACTCATATGAAGATTCAAATAAATCAATTTTAAGATTAAAATAAAAAATATATATATGTATATAATATATATAATATATAAATATATCTTTTCTTTAATAATTCATCATTTCTTTGATCAAACAATCTCACAAATATACAATATATATTTTATCAAAGATCATTCTATAAAGATTATAATTAAATTATTCATATAATTACATAATTAAATTGAATGCATAATAAAACTTTTTTAGTTAAAATTCCTTTATTTTATTAACATTAACATATTTTATTAATATAACATTTCTTATCCAAAAGTCAAGGACTAATTATAAAAATTAAAATTCTTTCACAGAAGTTGAAATTGTTAACATTATAAAAACTTACTAATTTGTTACAATTTTTTATCATTAAAAGTCATGATTAAAAGTTAATTTTTATATATTTAAACTTGGAAAGTCTTCTCGTTTAAAATTATTCAATATCAATTATTCAAATTCAGAAACACAGTGCCAGAAATCATTGAAATCAAAAATGAAGTCAATTATTTCGTTACAATTCGAAGGGGATACTGACTTGAATCCATCACCACTATCTTGCCAAGTAATCTCTCGTTTCATGTAACAGATGTAAAGCATTCAAATGTTACGTTTGCTTATATAAATAATTCTAACGAGATGATTGTCGCGATGAATATCAGCGTTGAGCTATGACGACTGAGCTTGCTGTCTTCCCGTTTCTATTCTGTGTCTATTAGAACTTGGATAAATGAACTTGGATAAATAACTGAAAGGTATAAAGGCATTCTGGTGAACAGAATGATTTAATCCTGAACAAGAACATTGCTCGATGTTTGTGATAAAAGTATTAATAAAATGATATTAGTATTATTATATCTTATTTTCGATTCGTAATAATAATAATAATAATAATAATAATTAAATAATTCTTAAGGACAAGTTAATTTCAAATGTTTTAAATATTTAGAATTCTTCAAACAACAATTACGAGTTGCAAGAAAAGTAATTTAAAGAATTTCATTAAAATCTATTTAAAAAAAAGTTATAATTATTCTTGTATAATAAAAGATAAAATATAACAATATCAATATTATAATTTCATTGTAATAATAAACATATTGTTCGAACAACTATAACGATTTCAAACAAGCTTGAGAAGAATTTCTGTGGATTTGCCATTCGAGAATTTCCTGAGTAAAATCTGGCATATTTTTTAGAAAGTCCAATCTAGAAAGTTTTTATTCTATAATTTATCGATTAGATTGACTTTACATGTAAATTACATTCTATTTCTGAATTTTTATTCGTTAAATTTAAAAACACAAAAATACTTATTATTTTAAGAATTCAAAATTAATATAATAATAAAAATATCAATTTGTAATATATGCATTTAAAATATTACGAAAACATAACGAAACATAGAAAATATTGTTCTGAATAATTAAATTACCTGTTAATATATCCTAATATACTATATACATTTTATTTTCTTGTAAAATTTGCATCACAAATTGACGTAATTTTATTAAAGAAATATCAACCAAGCTCCACTTAAAATTCACTCACACCATGAAAAGATGAAGACACGGCCGAGCATTTTATAAATTACTTATAAATTTTAAAATCGTGTTCATAATCATTCTCTCGATATACCAAAAAATTTCACTTTCTTGAAAATATGAATTCTTTGACAAGGCGATTTATCATTTTCTAAATAATATTGTCTCATTAACGCCAGTTAGTATAGTAGTATATTTTTATATAAAAATTCACCGTATATACTTCATTATTTATTCAAACCAGAAATAATTATATATATATATATATAGATTGAATCATATTCAATAATATACTTGATCCTATTAAAATTAAAAAGAAATTTATAAGTTAAAATAATAAGAAGTACAACAAGGAATAGCGATAGAATTAAATACCTTATTAAAATTGATTCGAATTAAATATATATTGAACTTAATTCTATCTCTAATGAAAAACTCACGTGAGAATTAAAAATTTCGCAAGAATCTAAGCTAACATGGACCACATGAGGTCGATGTTGCTGTTGTCATCTTCGTTGTCGTCGATGTCGTCGTCACAATCGTTGCCGCCGGCTTAAAGACACTAGTTGCGTAATAGAGCTGGCGAACACGATGGCATGGATCGGTTAAATGCCACCACACTGTCGGCAGACGAGCCTCCACTGATACACAAGTACTATTGCGTCTGCATAGTGGATTTTTAATGGTGGCTACGGAATCGAGACACAGGTGAATTAATACTCCGTTAATAATGGTGCTCGAGATTGCGAGGGTGTTTCAAAAATGTCAAGGATTACTCTTTGTGAATGATAGATATTGGAATGATAAATTGGATAATGTGTCCCTCTTATACAAGAGGGAATGTGTAAATCGTCTTTTTGAATAAAGATATGGAATGAATTTCTATTTTTAATTTCAAACTTTAATAATAAAACGATATTAAACCAATAAAACTTTAAAGTATTAAACTTTAAAGTAAATATATATTTTTATAGAAGTAAAATTTTGATACGAGAAATATATTATCATGTAATTGTTAAAGTTTAAAAAAATATTTAAAGAAAATAACTTATACAGTTCCTAATGATGCAATTTTGAATTAATTAAATATAAAATAAATATAAAATAAAAATATGAAATATAAATATATAAGAATCGAAATTTTTTAATTAAATATTAAATATTTAAATATTTAATATCAAATTTTTTATTATTGTAAATAGTATTTGAAATTAATATATAAATAATATATTATAAATTATTAGAATTAATAATTTATTGTTAGTTAAAGATTAATATGAAAAAATTATTAAAGTGAAATTTGGAGTAAATAAAAAATTATGTAAAAAATATGTTAGGATTAATATCATTATTATTATTGTGTGAATTCAACTATAAAATTAATACTCATAAATAAATCAAAAGCATTAATAATGCTTCAATAAAACATTTAATAACATTAATGCATTTAATAGCACAGAGACATTAGTCATATTCATTAAACCATTTAGATGAGTCAATGGTTTCTGAAATCAGAAACTGCATCATCATCATAATATCACCGTTCAAATTGATGTCTTTGATAGGTATGTCTTCAATTCGTTTTACTTTGACGTTTGAGAAAGATCATCAATAATTATTCTTATTTATTTTATATATGATAAATTATAATTCATTTAGATTATACATCTTATAATTTAATAATTGAAAAATAATAAACTAAACAATAAAATATACAAAAATGCATATTGTAGACGTAAATACGTGAAATCTTTATTCGTAATCACGAAATATAACAATATTTATAGCAATAAATTCTAAAATAATTTATTTTTTCAAATCTTAAAATCTTATTAAATTCATCTTTCTTCTAATCTGAATTTCATCAGTTCAAAGATATTTTACATCATCATAAGCACGAAATATATTATGCATTCGTGAGGCATCAACAATATTCTGGATTAAACAGAAAAAAGTGCAACACGGTTAGCCAAGATACAAATCTACCCTTTTACCTCAAAAGTGTCGTCTAGCCTCGCAGTCGTGAATCATCCATTGTACGTAAAACTTGTATCGATCGATTTATTTCATTCGTGCTGGATAAATTATCGATACCATCTAGAGAGAGAACAATCACGAGTTCAACTTCCTTTTCTTTCTTCAACTATGTGAACATTGTGGCCGTGAAAAAAAGTTCAAATACGAAATTTCACTGTTATTCAATTAACGCTGAAATGCATTGGCTTTGTAACTAGCTATTTAATACACTTTCTCTCTTTATACCTTCTTCCAGTTATTGTATTATGTAATTTTACCATAAGATTTAAATGCCAGCGGGCATTATTTTACCCAGTTTAATGAAATCTCCCTTGAATCATTTATTTCTGTTTTTTCTTTTGATTATTGCAATTACTTAATCAAGAAGATTATTGCAATTAATGGTTTACATGAATTCTGAATCATCTATATCAATGATATTCAATGATAGATTAAATTTTTAATCATTTGTTTGAAAAAGATTTTTGCACTTCTGCCTAATTAAATTATTATTATTAATTAAAATTAATAAAAAAATCATAAGTTACATGTTATCAATATTAATAAATTATCTTATATTAATAATATTAAATTTTGTAATAAAAATAAATGAAATTTTATAAATTCTAAATTATTTGATTAATCTATTTCTTTCATATATAAAATTATAATAATATCTATATTTTTCACTTATTAATTCACTATTATTAGTTAAAAAAAGAAGAGAATTGTAGAAGAGAATCCAGATATTGTAGGAGAAATAGGAATCTTCCTTTTAATTTAAGCTGAAAAATAAAGATTGGTTATTTAAAAAAAATAAAACAAATAATTTTGAAAAAGATAAAATTGCGATCAATTTTATATTATATTATACTCACATTTTTTTTTTTAAGTGTGAGTAATTTTCACAGTATCTTTGACAACTCATATTATACAAGAGACGTGTCGCATAACTTCTTTCGGAAAGTAAAGAGGAGTCAATATTAGGTATTGGCTCATCGAAATAGTTGGCCTGAATGGTTTCAACGATATCTTGCTAATATCATGATTCACAAGTCGGCATGAACTTTCCGTTTCAACGTTCTATAGCTTCTCCAATCCTTCGAGCATCCTTCTTCTCGCGCGAACACGATTGATTTATTTAGCGGGTGTCAACGTTAGAATAGTCGAGCTATGGCAAGGTGACGAGGTCGAATCACCTATGCGCCGCAAATGTGCACGCATCGTTGCATTATGATTCTCGTAATTCATCAGAAATCTTTTGAACGTTGTTGGCTGAATGTTTTATGATAAGATAATTACCAGTGAGCAGAATTCTACAGGTTTCTTGCGAAGTATTAACAAACAAAAAGTTCAAAAGAAACCGAAGAATATTATAAAATTGAGAATTGATTGAATATTTGTGTTTAGTATCGACTTTTTATATATTTGAATAAATATATAAGAAAAATATAAAAATAAATTAAATCAATTAATTGGTTATCAATAAATAATTGGTTGTATATAAAATATTATAATATTAATATTATTTTAGAGTTTTGTATATATTTCTTTACAATAGATCTTTCAAACAAGAATTTAAATTAATTAAAAATATTATCAAGTAATTAACATGTTATATTATTTATATAATAAAGTTCATTAGATGAATAAAATATTTTTCTTATTAATATATTATTTCATTAAATTTATATATTGTATAGAAATATATATTGTATATTGTATAGAAATTATTATTAAACTGATACTATAAATCATCGAAATGATTTCCTTATTGGCAATTTATTCGAAGATTATTAGATAAATTATATTTGAATCTGAAGCATCATATGATAACACTAAGAAAAACAATATGTAATTCGTTCCATTCACATAACATCATCATCCGCATGCTGATAGGCGTTTCGATTAAGCGCAAAAATTAATCGCTCCTCCTATTTCTCCACCTCTTGTTTACAACTTGTTGTAGAATCGCTTCAAGCTATAATTTTCTCCATAATCAGCCAATCAAATATTACTGGATTATTAAAATTTATTGGAAATAGTATAATAATCATAATAATAATCATTTTGTTTATTAATTATTTTTGCCATTAATGAAGTTTATTATTATATGTTATAATTTTCCAATTAATATTATTTTAAGATTATTTAATTTTTATTTTTAAATGGTACAAATATGCATATAATAATAACAAATATGACTTATTTTTAAACATTTTATCTGTGAAATATTAATTGATAAAAAATTATGTGATGAAATCTCATGATATTATAATAAAACAAACTATTTGAAATTTGTATTTGTTTAAATATAATATAATAATATGTAACATAATTACACCTATATAAAATTATATAAATATTTTTCTTATAATAAAATTAATTAATATTATTAATTCAATAATAGTAATAAATTTCTTATTACTATAACAAATCTATAAAAACATTATTAATAATTATATTATATTTAACTACATATATCAATAAATATTTATTATTATATTTATTATTTTAGACAAGAAGAAATTTTTAAAAAGGACATTTAATTTTCTAGGCCAAATCATTTAATTTAACTTCAAAGTTTTTTATATCTTAAAAATGATTTTTAATATATTATATTATGCAATATTATTATTAAATAATTTACTTTTAACTGCAATTCAGTATTTAAAAATATGAAAATCTTCATTTTCAAAAAATTTTTAGACATTTTTTAGATATATATATACATTTTACATATAATATGTACATATAATAAACATATAACAAATTTTAAATATATACATTTTGCTTTCTCTAATTTAAGTACAGAATCCTTGCTATTATTGCAAGAATAATAAAAACATATAGAGAAAGCTATATCTTGGTCAAAGTAAAATAATCAAAAATCACAAAAAATTATCACATACTTTTTTATCTTCTATTCATTTCACATTTTTCGACTTCATCTATTTCATTCAATATTTTTGGATGAACAAATAACTTACAGCCAATTTTTCTTATTGATAGAGATATCGTGGTCAGAAAAAATGATAGTTGCGGAAATGCATTTTCGTCCATCGCGGTATTTCAATAGGAAACTCTTGACCGATCGTGACTCGCGTTGTCTCCCTATTGCATCAGAATGACTCCTCGTTACCTCTTAGATACCTGTAGATGTAGTTGTACGACCTTTGCTTAATGTTTGTTAAGCGATTGAAAGATGAAGAAGAAGAGTGATAGAAGAATATAATATAAACCTGATGAAATTGGGAATTCTTCTTTTGCTATTGGATATATTTTTTGCAAAATTTTATAAAATTTATTCGAAAATATAGCAGAAGCTATAAAAATTAGAATCATTATAGAGTATTAAAACAAAATGTTAAAACAAAATGTTAAAAATCATATTAAGATTTTATATTAATTTAATTTTTAATATGCTTCCAATAAATAATAATATAAAGAGATTATGGTTTTCTTATTTAAATCGTTATATGAATAATAAATAAACAAAGAAACGATTTATATTATGATAATCTTTAATTTTTTTTGTTTATTTAACATCTTTTATAATTATGTTTGTAATTATATATAGAAAACTCTCGAATATTTTGTCGCAATATTTATGTATATACATATGAAATTTGTATATTCATTAAAATCATTTTCCTTTTCATTGTTTCCCGTTAAAATTTATAATCGTTTAAAAAATTTTACAAGAGTTACATCATGGAAAAGAAAGATTGGTTATTGCATCATTTAAAGAGAAAGGATAAATGCACATTATTAAGTATGGTAACTTACAAGTCAATGAATGCATCATTTCCTTTTATGCGATTATGGAAAATTCTTCACTCTTTCTTTTGTATGTCACTATTATTAAAAAACAATCGATTAAAAAATGTGAAACATCATATTATTGATATTTATGATATCTTCAAACCGATAACTGCGTAAAAAAATAAATAATTAAAAAATAACACATTTTAACATATTAAATAATATTATTATTTTTAAATAATAAATATTCATAGAAATTATTAATATTTCTTCATCTTGAATTGAATATCGATAAAAAAATATGAAAAAATAAAATATATGAAGAAAGAAATCGATGAACTTGTCTCCAGGTCTTTTAATAATAATATTTTATCGCACGAGGAAAAAATACAAAAGCTATAAATTATGCAATCCTGTCTTCATAAAAAAATTTACATTTCTCATTTATAAAAGAACTATTATCGATAAACTTAGGATGAGATTCTAAAAATATTCTTTATAGATCTTAAAATTATTATTTTTTATTTTGCGCATTTAATCATAATTTTTACTTTTATCACTTTGTAATTTCCGTTAATTTTATTCTTTTCTTTCATTTTTTTATCCAAGCTATATTATCCAAGTTCAATTTTCATATATATAATCCAATAAAATTATATTATTATTATAAGAAACAATTTTACTTAAATTTTCAAAAATCCTTAATAATTTATCATTTTTACTAATTAAATAAATACATTATATTTTATTTATATACATATTTCAAAATCATTATCAACCAATTTTCTCAATTTTTTTTCATAACCAACAAATATGAATAAATAAATATACATAAATACATAATACTAACCATTAGCTTTTTAATTTTCTAGGTTAGAACAAAATTTTATTACATCCATTAAACAAGACTTCTTCATCTCATTTTTCCATTATACTAAACTTAATAAACTTAACAAACAAATCGATGAAAGCGGATGAAATGTTCATTCTCAATGTCTATTCATATAATTGTCGGTTTACAAAGATTATCGTGATGTAATTGCGCATCTGCATGAGCATATTGTCGACATGCGCTGATATCACATAAAAGAAGACAAACGAAATAACACTGGCTCGTTGACATTTTTGCAATTTCACGCGATTTTTTACCATGATTCGCGGTTAAACAAATTAACTGTGTAATTATCACTACGTTCTCTTCAACTACTAGTAAAATTACTAGTAAAATTAAGTCCTCCAATTTTTCTATGTATTTTACAAATCGACAGAATGTTAATAATGTGTGTGCGTGCATATGTGTAAAAAATAATGCGTAGAAAACAGTGTATAACTTGTCTGACAAGTCTTATTAAAATATATATATATATATATAAATCCAAATTATTTTAAATTTATCTATTTTATTATTAATTGTTTTGCAATTTGAAATAATTTTCAGATAGAAAGTAATTAAAAAGTTCGAATAAAAAATGAAAATGATAGTTAACCTCATTAAATTTGTTACGCACTAGTTAATTAAATAAAATATTTGTCGATATTCATATAATTCGATATTCATTTTAAATTATAAATTTTTAAGTATTTCATGATTCTATAAATTGAATACAATATTAATTAACAATTAAATAAAAGGAATTTATATTTTAAACTTTAGCTGAAAACTATTTTTAAAAAACTTATAAAAACATAAAACTTGTTTTATAATAAATTTATTATAAAAATTATATTATATTATTTAAAAATACTTTTAAAAATATCAAATAAATTAAAATAAAATCAAAGACAAATTATTATACAATAATATTAATACATATATTTAGATATATTTATTTATATTTATTTATAAACAAGATAAAGAGTTCTATCATTTTGATAATTTCGACAATTTTATTTTCTTAATATTGTATAAAAATGTAAAAATAAAAATTTAAAAAACTTTAAAAAAAAATCAATAAAATCAGTAAAAGTTGCAAAATCTCAAAAATAATATTCATCCTAATTTATAATCAGCAAGAAATAATATAAAGAAATATATACATATTCACAGAGATCGATTATAATACGTAATATATTAAATATGTAATAAATTATAAATGCTATAATGTTTTGCGCAAAGAAATCATTTTCAATATATCATTTTTAAATAATGCAAAATCAAATCTATATTTTTTTTAAATCTTTATATTTCATCATTTTGAATCATCATATTAATTCATAGAATCGTATTTTACAAAACAGTATGCATTTTATTTTATATTTTTATCTTATATATAAATCTAGGGTTATCTTAATTAAGGATTTAATTTAGGAGTTTTATTTTTTTATTATTTTTATTATTTTTTAGTTTTATTATTTTATTTTATTTTTTTATTAGCAACAAAAATAGAAAAGAATTTTATTATTTTCATTTGCATAATAAATAATAATTGTAACCAATAATGTATCGCAATTAACGCTATTTCATTTAAAAATACATTTGATCGATTTCGAATGTATTTACAGAAAAAATTACAACATTTATTTATTTATGATTCTAATATAAAAAAAAAAAGATGACTAACTGATTAAAGGTAAGATTTTCTCAAAGTATTCATTAATTATTTATGCATAAATCAGAATGACATAAAATTACGTAATTCTATGTAAGTTTTTTATATATAAATATATATATATATATTATAATATTTAATATATTTTTAAAAAAATTTTTATCATTATAATCAAATAGAATTTAAAAATTTAAGTAAGTTACTTGTATTGATAGATTTTATGTATTGAATATTTTCTAAATATTAAAATCTTATACAATTCAAATTACATATTTGTAGCTTGACACTTCATTAAATGAAAGACATTAATGCAATATTCAATAATGTATTGAATAATATGCATATTTGCATATTAAGAAATTATCAAACGGAAAATTAAATTTATCATACATATCATACATATTAGATAAATGGAAATTATATTATAAAAATATTCATTTGGATTGTAATGCGCAATGAGATATTTAAATGTTATGTAAAGTCAAAGTTGTTCTATTTATAAGCTGCAACAAAGTCTGGAAGAATGGAATGCAACTTCTGGTAATATTGTTAATAGACTTCCTAATTTGTATTTTATATAATTAAATTTTTAAATATAGATACTTATATATCTATCTATATATATATATATATAATCTGTTTAAATAAACTTAAAATAATTATTTATTCAGAAAATGAAATTGTAAATTATTTTTTATATTTTTCAGGAATTATATTTTTTCAAATGTTGTACATTGTATTTATACAAAAAAAAAAAGAAATTGATTTTATTAATTTATTATATGAGAATCCTCTTTGTGAATTACTTGTAAATTAAAAACATGTTAATAATGTTTTTATATAGATATCAGTACAAGCAAATACATTTGTGTCTAGCTAAAAAAAATTCTTTGAACATTAATCATTTAATGACGTGTACTGCAAAATTTCAAATCACTTGGAATCTTAATTCTATCTATCACGGATTACATAATATTGATTGAAGAGTCTTCCTCTCTCTCTCTCGCCCAATTTTGATTGAAATAGAAGTAAATAGAGTAAATTAAATATAATTTCAGATTGAGAGAGATTGATTAAAATAAATTTACCATCTGTTCAAATAAATTGCTTGAAAATTGCTTGATTTTAAATAAATTTAAAAATAATTATCAAATTAATATAATTAATATAATATATTAATATAATAATGTATAATGTATCTTTAAAAAAAAAAGCACTATTATTATGTAAATATATAAGATAAGAAAAAGTGTGAAAGGAAAGTATAATCATATAAATTTTTATATTTATGATTTAAGATTCTAAAACTTATTTCAATAAACATTTTATTCATAAATGGCAAGTCTTCTAAATGAATTATGAATGGAACCATTATATTTTTATTTTTCGAGTCCAAAAGAAGATAGAATTATAAATTTTGATATTGAAACAACCACGGAAGAAAAGGAAAGGGAAAAGAAGTGAAGGGAAGGAGAAAAGATGCCTCGAGACGCGATAGCCGGAGGCATCTCTGTATCTTCTGAAATGGCAAGGTCACCGGTAGTTACGTCACCAACTTTCCTCAACTCTTCTCAACACCGAGAAAAGCAAATGTCACAATTAACAAGGACGCTCAGCCGCGTGTACTTACTACGCCTCGAGGCTTCGTTGACCAAACAAGTAATGGGGGTAAAAATTGACCATTTTGCAGATTCGGCTTTCACATTTGGTTATTCGCAACTGATAGCCATAGGTTTCTACATCTTTGTACCAATGAGTCTCTGCGGATCATCCAAGTTACGAAATCGCTAACATCTTGTAAGTGGCTGTTCCACATTTCTTCTTCAGCAAAATAAAAAAAGAATTACAGTTACAAACGATTCATCTCTGGTGGCATATAGTGTTATGATTTTTTAAAACATTAATGAATGAAATATTAGATTTTTTATCTTTTTTAATTATTAAAATTATATTAGATTTGAAATGATTAAGAGATTTACCAATTTTTCTATTTATAGAATGCATTGTAATTTATTTTGTAAAGCTTTTTTTGATATTTTAATGAAAGTTTATTTTTATTTTTGAGAAAAATAAATTTTTTTCTATGGATGTGATTTTTATTAATTTATATATATATATATATATATATATATATATATATAGAGAGAGAGAGAGAGAGAGAGAGAGAGAGAGAGAGACATAGAAAGATTCATATCTGTTATTGAATTAAAAAAAATAAATAAAATACATGATCATATGATAAAATAATTGATAAATAATTTTCTCTTTCAGAATCTTTAAAATTATATTAATATAAATTCTACACGTTTTACTATTTCTTAAATTAATTAATTTTTTAAATTAATAATAATAAAGATAACAAAAATAATAATAGAATTTTGTTAATATTATTCTTATAATGAAAAATGCAAAAATAATCAATTATTAAAATTAGTTTATGAAAAATATTTTTATAATTAATTGATATATATCAACAAGGTACAAGATGTTCACTTATAACATAAAAAGGGACATTGTAGACAAATATAATACTTTGAATATTTGAGCGTATAGGATTATTTTCAAATAAATACACATATTACATCACAAAGTCTCTTACTTAATCCATGATTATGAACTATGCCAGGTGTGTTGCAAATATATTCAAAACTTGAAATTATAAATATAGTTTACCGAAATATAAATATAAAAATTAAATATTAATAAAAAAAATATTCAAATAATTAAAAAATTTTAAATCTTTTAAATTATAGAATTATATTAATAAATATTCCATATATTGAAAAATTATTAATTTTAATATTATAAAACTTTTAATTAATAATTATAACTATAACTATTTATTTTTTGATTATCTATTATAATTAATACTGTTCAATCTGTAAAATAAGTGCACATAGATGAACTTGACGTGACTAGATTCATATATTCTGTAAGAACAGAAACTATCGTTTCTCTGTACAGTGATGCAAAAGGTCCTTGGCATTGCTGACAAAGTTAAACTATAATGAAATTCAACTGAAAGATTATTTTCATTATGATACTTAAATGGCAGGTGCAAATGTCATTTCGATCGCGAATATTTATACATACTATATAATGATTATGCAATCAATTGCATCAAACGGATATACATTATTCAGATATATATTTTACAATAAAAACTTAAAATCTTTTAGTAAAATTTTTTATTTTAATTTATTATTGTCTAATCGAATTCATTTGAAAAAAAAATTTATACTTGCAAAATTAAATTATTAAATTATTAAATAATTATTAAATAATATTAAATGCAAATAATTTTTTGTCTAAAATTAGTTGTAATAAAATTGCAAACTAAAGAATATTTAATTTTTTTATTATAATGCTATTCAATTAGATTATATTTATGTAATAGAGTAGAAATGTATATTTATGTATATTATGAATATTTTATTGAAAAAGTATATACTAAACTTTTGTTTAGAAAAGCTTTTTTGATAAAAGAAAAAAAGATAAAAGAATTTTTTAAAAAAAATTTTTCACTTCAGAGAAATAATATAAAATTTGAAAATAAAAATTTATTAGATTTATATATATGATTATTATAACAAAAATTAATTTTTTTCAAATTTTTTTCATCAAATATACTTCATGAAATATGAATTATTTCCGTATATATAGTGCAAAAATTATATCCAATCTAAAAAAAAAAAAAAAAAAAAGAAATGGAAGAATATATTATTATTATTATTATTGCTATCTATATGCATTTTAACTCCTAAATTTTATTTGAAACTTCTATTGAAACTATCAACTTTCTTAAGATATAAAACGTATCGACAGCATTGAAGACAAACAGCATCAGGCAAAGAATGCAAACGTTCTTCCGAAGAAGAGACACTTGCATCGTTGTATCGCGGATGCGTTCTAGCACTGTTAGGGGAGAGACTGATCCGCGAATCTCCGACAAGTCTAATACCAGGTGGGGATGCAACACCCGCGATTTTCCGACTATATAAAGGCAGATGCACCGTGGATCCTTGGTGTCACGTATCACTCGTCGTTTAAGGACGAAGGGACAGAAGTCCAATTTACACGAAGAAGTTCTTGCCATGAAGACGGTGGGTTTCACAGTCAAATCTAAAAAAGAAGAAATCATAACATTAGGCGTCGCGTGAACGTTCCACATTTCCTCGCACAGATAGGGATCACCCGATGATTTCAGCCGCAGACTCCGAAATTTTTTTTTACGTAACAGTGAAAGTGAAGAGGACTGTGACATTTGTGTACGATGTTTCACGCACTGACGATTAATCATAATTTCGCTGCGCGACGATAACAGTTCATTGAGAATCTTGTATAAAATATGGAGATTCGAGTTAAATCGTTATACATTTCGTCGTTAAAATTGATGAATTTTTATATTGTGACATATAATCTTATATTTTTTGACTGTATGTGTGCGTTAAGGTAATATGACCATAATAATTTATAGTAATTTATAATTTATAAAAATAATAGTTTATAAAAATAGCGTTGTAAATAGTAGGAACATCTTCGAACATTAAAATCTTAAGGATCGCTATATTCTGGATCATTCGAATGTCAAAGAATTCATTCGAAAAATCTAAATTCCAATATGAAATAAAAAATTCTAGTTATATAATAAAGTTGAAACATCTTCAAGTGATGATGAACCTGGAATTGAATAAATTTGCTGAGTTTTGAGATTTATATTTTTAAAATATAAAATAATTGAATTGCAAGATATTTACAATATATATTTTTACATATATTATATATATTTATACATATATTACAATATATATTTTAACACATGATTGTATCAAAATAATACAATCAATTATTTTCAATCTGAAAAAAATGTAACTTAAATTATAAATTTTAAAAACTATACTTATAAATATAAAGTTATAGAAATATAATAATACTAACAAAAATTTAATACTTCCCCAAAATGAAAATCAAAAATAGTTAAATTATTATAAAATAATTAATCTTTCTTTATATACAGATCCTTATCTTCGTGACAGTAATAGTGGGAGCTTTTGCAGCGCCCCAAGGTAATCCAAATGAAATCACGATAATAAAGCAGGAAGAACAAAACAACATTGGAGTAGGTGGATATCACTTTAGTTATGAACAGAGCGATGGTCAAAAGAGGGAGGAAACTGCAGAATTAAAAAATGAGGGTACCGATGATGAATCCCTCGATGTTACTGGTAGCTTCTCCTTTACAGCACCCGATGGTCATACTTACAGGTAAAATATTAAAAATTAAAATATTAATTGAGGTTAAATTTACTTATTAAAAATATTAAATAAGAAGATATAAAAAATATTAAATATTTTCTTCTTATTATAAGAGCCAAATCACTAAAGACATATCAAAAATTGATTATTTGATTAAAGGGTTGATTACACCGCTGACAAGGATGGATTTCATCCCACCATCAATCTTGTTTCGAAATAAAAAAAATGTAAGATCTGAAATTATGCGCTAACCTTATATAGGACTTCCTGACTATCGATATACGCTAGTATAAGTGTATCGTATATGTTTAAATCGTATGGCACGCTATTCATTTCATTTAATATGCATGATCATTTTTTATGATATTATTTGTATAATTAATTTCTTTTGTTCATTTTTATATACTTAACTATCATGTTTATTTCTATGAACGTTAAATTTGCAATGTGAAAATAGTAATGTTAATAAAAAGAATGTACAAAATAAAATAATCGATTAATAATCGAATGCACTAAATATTTAAACTAAAGATTAAATTTAAAAAATAAATTATCAACAGATTTATACATTTTCTATCAATATTATATAGAATTCTATATTATATATATTATATAAAAAAATTAAATGAAAAATATATAATTAAAATAAAAAAATATTTATTATAATGTTTAATCTAATTTGAAATAAAAAAAAAATAAATAGAATAGAAAATAAATGAAAATATTAATAAATATTTATTTACGTGATATAAATAATTATGACTTGATACTTCTAGTTGTGAAATGCGTGCCAATGAAAACAAATAAACAAATTATTTCACATATAGTTCTAAGAAACTACTGGTAAATATATTAAACGAGACGCTAGAAGTTCCAATCCATTTTTAGTGAAGCGACGACGAAGCATTCATTTACGCATTTTAAAATTTGCGTAAAAATGAGATTTTTTTTACAATTATATTGTATGTATGTAATAAGATATGAATTGAGCAAATAAATATATATACAAATCAGTATGTGCATAATAATCTGCATAATAATCCCATAAATATGGATATGTAACAGAAACAATTAATTTTATTCAGGACAATTTTTTTTCATAAATAAATTTTCAGAATTTATTGATAAATAAATAATAAATAAATGATAAATATGATAAATAAAAATATTGGGATTTATATTGGGATAAATAATTTGATTTTTTTTATTTTAAATATTTAATTTTAACACTATAAAATAAAATTTTTATATAAAAAAGTAAAAAATATAAAAATTTAGATATAAAATTTATGATTTTTAAGCAATACTATCTTTTATAGCAAAAAAAGTATTTGTATATATGCATTTGTTATGGTTATATATTTGTTAGTAACGATTTTAATATACTATGATTTTGCTATTTACAATATTACATCATTTTAATACTATTATTAATAATATTATTTAATACTTTAATTATAAAGAAAATAATTAAAAATTTCAAAATATTCAAATAACCTACAAAAATTCTGATCATATTAATATTATAATTACATTAATTCATTAGAATGCATTAAATTTATAAATATTTTAAATTTTACATAATTCATAACATTTTAAAATTGTAGTAATTCAAACTTATGTATATTTTTCTATATTTTTTTGTTTTGCGTTTGAAGATTAAATTATATAAAATCTCTTCGATTTTGTAAAACATTGAATCTTTCTCTTTCTTTCTCTCTTTACAAAAAAAATGCTTCTTTTATATATATTTATTTTTATTAGAAGCATTTTTATTCAATTAAAATCTAATATATGATTATTTGTTATTAATTATATATTGAAATCGTGTTATATCCACAATAAAAAATAACTATTACAAACAATTAGTATTATTAATTTTTAGCAAAATATTTTTTTTCATGATTTATCATATTTATAATATATAAATTTTAAATATAGATAAACTATTTTTAATTAAAAATTAATTGCATTATTTAGTATACATAAGTATACATTATGTATAAATGTATACACGCATTATATTAATAATAAGCGTACTTCAATACGCTAAGATTTCTTTTTTTTTTTTTTTATTATAAAACGAAAATTAGAATTTTTATAGAAATTATTATGATAATGTTGATGGTCCACCCCAAGCATGTATCAAATTTAATGTTTTATTAAGTTTAGAACACCATTCTAATCTATCTTCTTTTGTATCAGCTGATAAAAGATGCCTAAAAATAATTCAAGATCAATTAATTTTATAATGAAATAAAATTTAAAAATATAATACTTACCTAATTGTTGTAGTTGATCCATTTTTGACCATAATCAAACTATCAGTATCTTCAGATTCAGCAATTCTAATTGTTTCAAGTAGAAAGGTATTAGGACGCGCACAAATATCACGAGAAACTAATCCAACATTTGTTGTATTAACACCTATATACATAATGATGAGTTATATTTTAAATCATAACAAAATATATTTTAAATCACATTAAATATAAATATATAAAGATATAACAAAAATCATAAATAATTACTTTGTAAATCTAAGCTTCCAATTGGAGTCTTTTTTCGTTCGTCATCAGGATATTTCCAATATGATAAATTAGAACCTTTGAGTAAACACCATCTACGATGCCAAGCACCAAAACCAGATATATCTTCAAACATTGTAAGAAATCCTCTATGTTCAACTGCTACCGAAAGTTCACATGAAACATGCATTTGTAATCGACCTTCCAGTGGGGATTGCGATGGTACCTATAAATTTTTAAGTATAATCTTTTTAATCCCTTACAACAACGAGTGAGACTCGTGGTAAGAAATTTGAGCCAAAAACTATAAGCACGAGCTTGACTCGAGGTACTTCATTCGAACCAAACGTAAACAACAGCTAACCTGACAAATGATCGAACTTCTGGTTTATTGTGATCCGAGAAATCGAGAATTAACGGGTAGGACAAAAGATTATCTTTATCAAATCTTTATCAATCAATTCATATATTTCATATATTTATTATATTATATTATATTATATTTACCTTATTCAACGTGAATTGTTGTCGATGTATCTCTTTCAAACTAAAAATAACATAACCAGATAGTTGAAAAGCTGGAGATCTAACAGCAGATGGTCCAGCTGGGCTTTGCACACTAGGTATCACCAATCGACTTTCTTGTTTTAAAAATTTTTTTGGTGTTTTATTCACCAACTGCAAAATATTTATAAATATTTAATAAAAATCTGTAATTATATAATATAAATATATAATAAAGTAAAATATGAATTTACCTTTTTATTACAATTATTGCTATTAATACTACTTCCATTACCATTATTAATATGATATTTGATTTCATGCGGTAACATTTCGGGTTGTGTTTGCAATGAATATATTTCAACAGTAATTTTAAAATCACTGTATAAATCATTTAATTTTAATGTTGATGGAAATCGAAGGCATGAATCACCAGGTTCTACTATAACTACTGGTGTAGCAACTATTTCTTCTAAATGTCGCATCAAACAAACAAAATGAAGACATGTATCTAGAATTGAAAATTAAAAAAAATAAATTTTTAAAATTTAAATATTATCTTTAATATTATCTAGGAATATTTTACTTACTTGTACCTATGTTACGAAAATAACCTTTTTTAAAAGGTAAAGTAATAGCAGAAACTGTTAGAGAACCACTTTCTTGTACTTCTGGTGATCCTGGACTAACAGGTTTTAAGGTACCTTCTACCTTTAATCGTTGAACTTCATTTAATGCAGCTTGCCGTCTATGAGCTATTAGAAAATGTTTTTAATTACTATATAACTCGTGAAAATACTTTTAATATAAAAATATATATAAAATTACTGGCAACAAGTAATAATCTTTCTCCTTCAACTTGTTCCCTGGAACCATTAAATTCTACAGTAGAAGTACATAAATTCAGTGCTTGACTAGCTTGACCAATAATCGTTTGCTGTTTGCATACTTCATCTAACAATCGTTTTATTTTTTCTTCTACCAAAACTATTTCATTTTTAACATTAAATTGTACATCAGAATAAGTATCAGTAGATTCCTGTGTTCTTGATATTATACGTACTGGTGTTTTTGGCGTCTAAAATCAATTTAATTTTAATTTTAATTTTACATTTCAAATTTAAAAAATTTAATTTTAATTTTAAAAATTACTATATATTTTTACTTAACTCACTTGAGATTGTTGTCGTCTATAAAAACTGACACTATGCATTAGTGGTACACAATTTTCTCCATCTACAATATATGGCTCATCTTTTTTAGGAGATGATGAAGAGATTTCTTTCATAGGTGAACGATATGATAATCTTAAAAAATAAAAAATAATTATTATTACAATTATCAAATTTATAAGTATTAAAATTATATGAGATATTTAATTTTTACATTTTTGTAACTTACCCTTCTCTATGTTTGAAATTTGAAGTTACTGATGCACTCTTACCACCTTTATTTAATTTGGGAGGAGTTGGTCCTTCTTCTGTATAAATATTTCCACTATGTATTTCTTGTTGTGCAAGACATTCATCTAAATATTCATCCATTTCATCTAATACTGAAATATCGGAAGTTGTACTATCTGGATCTGGATCAATTGATCTCTATAATTAATAATTAAAATATTAATTAAAATAATTAAAATATTACATATATATATATATATATATATATATATATATTTATGAAATATAAATTAATTAAAGCATAATATTAAGTAAAGCATATATTAGATTACAAACAACACAATTGTAAGAAAGTAAGATATTTTATTGTAGTTGATACTGCTGAATCAAAATATATTCTGTATTTTATATTAATTGTCTTTGACAATTTATCTTTGATAATTAATTGTTTTTTGAATGTTGCAAAAATTAAAAGTCTAAAATTCTTATATATAATTATTAAATTGAAATATATTATATATACTTTTTTGCTTAGAAAAGACTGTTCATTTACAGCACGTAAAATACTTCTACCAAGACTAGTATTCACATCTTCACTTTCTTCTTCACTTTCAGTCTCAATTCCATTATCCTACAAATTCAATGTATAACAGCTATAAAAATCATATGAAATATAATATTTTTAATTATAATATTATGTTTTATTATCAGTCATTCTTACATGTACATAATATTCAGCCTCTGTTCCAGTTTCTGTATCAGTTTTTTCATCTAAAGTAGCAGTTTCTGCTTCTGTACTATTGACAGTATATTCTGTATCTGTTTCTGTTGTATTTTCAATTTCAGAAAGATTAGGATAAAGATGTCCAGGTTTAGGTGGAGCAACACGAATACGTTTAATTTCAGATGCTACTTTTACTTGTTGTGTTTTTATTGGACTTCCTACAACTATTATATATAAAAAATTAAAATTAAATATACAAAAAATATCAAAATTATATATTATTATATGAATATTTACCTTGTCTTTTACTTGATTCGGAATTTTTATTTTGAATTGGAATTGATTTTTCATTAGAAACCTGTAATTGTGGAGGAGGTGGTGGAGGAGGTGGCACAGCATGATCCTATATATTTAATGCTTATTATCTTTTTTTTATGAATAAATTTAATAAAATAAAAATAAAATATCTACATACAGGCGCAGGTGTTGGTTTTACTGGACAAACTGGAGAATTTTTAGGTGAATTTGATTTTCCTTCACTACTTTCACTAGTTCTAATATATGAACCAGCAGCTGCTTGTGCCATTTCTTTATTCCTATTAAAACGGGAACGTAACATATCCAATTCACGTTGTCTTTCTAAATAAGTATTACGTAAAATATTATTTTCTAATTCTTGTATATTTAATCCTTGTTCAAATTTTTCTCGTTGAATATTAACATTAACAGCACTATTGGGAATATCAGTTTTAACTCGTTCCTTTACTATAACAAAATATTATATATAAGTTATATAATAACTAAACTATTATTTTTTAGTCACAATAATCCATATTTTTGTATTTATAATATAAAAAATACCTGTATTGTTTATATATGTTGATGAATTACTTTTATCTTTTTCTTGTAATTTTTTTGGTGGGATAGACATAGTAAGAGGTGCCTTAGGTAATAATGGTGCTTCTCCTTTATTTTTTTCAAAAAGTGCCATTCTTTCAGAAAGTGTCATTTGAATAGGATCTTTTACTTTTGCTTCTGTATTTTTAGATTCAAATAATGAAGCTTTGCTCAATACAGAACCTGGACTAGATTGAGTAGAATTTTTAGGAGAATTACCAACTCTAGGTGTTAATAGAGCATTATTTGTATTCAATATTGCATTTTTTGATATTTTTCCTGGAGTACTAGGATTTTTTATGTCGGTATGTTTTGAAAAATCTTCTATTTTCTTATTACGTTTTTCTTCGCGAACTATGGTAATAATTTCTTGACTTTGTGAAAGATGTTTTGGTGATGAATTTGGAGAATCTACATCTTTTCCTTGAGAACAAGCTTTATAATCATATATAAGACGATTATCGCTTTTTGTACGACTAAAACCTTGTGCTTCCTATAAATAATATTTTAATTTGGCAAATTTACTTATTTAGAATAAATTTTCATCTTCAATATAATTATTATATATAAAGATTGATAAAAACTGATTTAGAAAAACTTTAGATATATACAATAAAAAATTATATTTAAAATACTTACTAATGTTTCCAATATAGTTTTATCCCATTTTAATTGTTTTGTAGAACAAGATTCTTCTTTCTTAAAATAAATATCTTTACTGTTATTATTTCCTTTAATATACCCACTTGTGCTTGGTTGTGGTTCTAATATCTGTTGTGATTCTGAGGTAGATTTTACTTGCACATTCAATTTTATTTGTTTTTTATCTGTTTTATTATCTGATGATTTAGTCTATAAATTATTTATAATACCCATAATCAATTAATAAATTTATTTATTAACGTATATAAACTATTAGTTATTATTAATATTGGAACATACCAAAGTTGGATGTGAAAGATCATCTTCCCAGTTATTAATTGTTGAAGCAAGAGCTGCTAATCTATCAAGTCTAGCTCCTCTTTTAGATGGTTTCTGTTCAGTAACTTCTTCTTCTGCATTAAATTTTTCTTCAGTTCTATGAATTGGAGAACTCAATTCTCTGCTACTATCATCTAAAAAAAAGAATATATTATATTTCTTATAAATTAAACTTATAAATATTGTTTGATTTTATAAAAATAACAATATAAAATAATAATAACAAAGAAAATAATAAAGAAAGAAATAACATAAAAGTAAAACAATTATATTTTATATTTTATATATAATTATAATTATATATAATTATAATTATAACAAAACTTTTGTATTTATTAATCATATAGAAATGATATAGAATAAGATATATTAATATAAAATAGTGAAACAAACTAATTTGAATCAAACTATACTATGCAATGTAACTTACCAGAATACAGCTTACCAAGCCTTTGTAATTTTGCCTTTACATTATAAAGTCCAATTTCTCCATTTTCTTTATTTATATGCTCATTATTTTCATCAGTAGTACATTTAGATGTAGATTTTCGTGGAGATTTTATTGGAGATGTAACATCTATTGATATTTTGATAGGCGATTTAATTGGAGATTTGCTCTTAGCAACTAATAAAAAAATAATAATCTTAATATTTAATATATTTATATGTATTTATATTTATATTTATATATTAATGTATTTTATTTTATAATAATATTATATTTTATAAACATGAATAAATTTAATTTATTATTATTATTATTATATAATAATATAGATAAAAAAATTATTAATTTTAAATATTGTTACTTGTAGCTTGAGCTAAAATAGCATTTGCATCCTTCAAAGGACTACGCCTTTTTTTTACATCATGTCCAGCATTTGATAATTTAATATCTAATTTTTCCCTTCTTGACTTTGCTCGCTCCAACATTCGCTGTTTAGTTAAATCAATTTATTTTTATTTCAAAATTATTTAATTAAAAATATTAATAAATAAAAATAAATAATTCATATAGTAATTATATATGATATATATATTAATAGTTATTATATATTATAATAAAAATATTATGATATTATCTCAATGAGTTTATTAAAATTTATATAAGATTGATTAAAATTTTATTAAATTATATAAAAGTAAAAAAATAAAAGATTTAAAATTTTCTTTTAAAAAATGAAAATAAAAAATAACGATAAAATAATAAAAACAAAAAAAAATAGTGAATAAATGTTGATTAAAATTTTATTAACAAAAAAAATATTTTAAATATTAACCATAGATATTTTTTCAAATTCTACAAATACTTATTATCGTTATATTTGTGCGTTGCAATTAAAAGAGTCTTACCTGAGTGAATGCGTCCATGGTATATTAAACGATATTATTTTTATTTTAACCAATTCTTTATAATTATTTGTGCTGACAAATACAATATAATACTACTAAATAATTATCGTTTCAATGATACAGTTTTAACTCAAAGAAAATAATATAATATATGAAAAAACTTTCGAATAATTCAAACATGACAAGAAGCGTCATACAAAGATCAACCGAAAAATCTTCGTGGGATTGGAGCAACTGCAAAGCTATATATAAAACGTCATTAAACCTGTATTCAAAGAGGGGCAATGTACGTTTACATAGGTCAATTTGAAATGGGATGTTTTTATTGGTTAATGGAATAAGAAGTATTTTTTACAATAAATAAATATAATCTAATATAAAAATTAGTATTTTAAATTTGAAAAACAATTTTATATAAAATTAACTTATATTATTCTTTAGATATAAAAAATTTTAGATTCTTTAGATATCAAAAATTAATATTAAATAATACATAATAATTTATAAAAAAATATTTTTAAAAAATTATATATCATAATTTATTTAAAATAAATATTTTTATGTAAATTAAAATTTCTAATAAATTTAAAAATAATTTTAGAAATTGAGAAATTGATATCTTTATTTTCGTGTAAAATATTATTTAAAATTACAGATATATTTAATCTATACAATTAGGAATGTATCAATTTTATGAATCTTTATTTTCAGACATGGGATGATTCATCACCAGTGTCAGCTGCCATAGCTTCACGATTTTCATATGCCCAAAATCCATGAAATTCTATTAAGATACTGACCATTGTATCACCCTGTCCACTAGAAAATATGAAATAAAATATAAAATAGATAATATAAATTACAAATCTTTGGTATTTTTTTAAAAATCATAATTTCAAAATTATAAATAAATTTATTATATACCATGATAATAAATCCTGTAATGTAATTTTACATGGATCTGCTGGTTTTACCATATCAAATATTTCATCTTTAACATCTTCAAAACTCACTGGTTCTTGACCATGCATTGTCATTTGTTCTTGTATAGCCTGAAAGATTTAAGTTTGAAAAATTGTATTAAAAAAAATTTTATACAAATATCTAGATTACATACATAATATTATGCAAATTAGCTAATACAAAATGTACATACACGAAAAAAGTAATTAAGACAAAAAGTATCCAAATAACCACGATTATTAATATCAAGAATTCTAAATAAGTAATGTAAGCTTTGAGGTTCATGTCGATTTTCTAATGCTAAAACAAAATCTAAATATGTTTTATAATCCATTTCTCCTTCATATGTTAAGCATTCTTGAAATACTCTTTCCAAAAATACTCCAGTTAATGTTCCTGTGCCATATCTATTAAAAACAATTTATTATGATTATAAATTAAATTTATAAGTTTTATCATTTTATTTAAATTACCCTGCAAGTTCTTCTTTATTAAGCATTCCATTATGATCTCTATCAAGATTTAAATATTGTCCATAAACTTTGAGAGCTGATGGAGCTGAAAACCAGTTTGCTTCTTGTAAGTCTTTGGGTAAATCTTCATCTCTTAATTCTAAGAGATCATCAAGAAAACTACATGCCAAAATATCTTGTATTCTAACTCTGCCAGTTCTAAGAGGATCAAGAAAAAATAAAAATTTTCTTACTGCTGTACAAACATAAAATGAATGAAACGATTTCTCAAGTCCTTCAAGTTGAGGTAATGTTGGTATTAATTCTAAAATATAGTTTTCTAAATCCTGTAAAAAACAAACAATAAAAATTGGATTTTGTTATCAATTGTAACAATTTATATTAACACAATATATTGACTGTATTATTTATAATAAATGAATATTTTGTATTATATTATATTTTTAATTAACAAACACTTTAAATAAAATTTGTTTAATAATATATATATATATAAATTACATAAATGCAAATTGCAAGAGTATGGATAGAATAAATACTGCATTATATATGATTTATAGAATATGGAAAATTTAAGACAGTGAACATTTTAATTAAAGTACTATATAATATATAATAATATTTACTGATTCTCTTAAATATCCTTGACCAGTAACATCATATAAGGAAAGTCCAATTCTTGTTTGGTGTAACCAAACTTTTCTCATAACATAGTTAAAAAGTGCCATTATACTAATTCTACCATGAGGATCACCTTGTTGTAATTTAGCAAATACAACTGCAGTAAAATATGGACTACATTTTGCACCAGCTAATTTACCAACTTTTTTAAAATCTTCATAATTAATTAATTGTTCTTCTCCTGATAAAGGTGGACTATGGTGTTTATCTAATAATACCCACAATGCTTTAAGTTCATTATTATCTAGTAATTGTCGTGAACGTCTTTGTAAAAATAATGCTCGTGTTTCTTCTCGTAATTTTTGTGGTAAAATTTCATCTTCTTTTGGTAACTGAAATAATGAGAATTATGAAAAAAATTGTTTTAAAATCTCATATATTTTGTATTTATATTACCTTAAAATAAAATTTAGGAATCACTTTATACGTTAAATCTTTATCTTTAGCTTTAGCGCCCTTCCATTGTTCATATATTTTTTGAAAATATTCATCTTCCTTTTTCTCATTTTCTTCCGATATTGTTTTTGCTACAATCATTATAATACTAATATTAAAATTATATTAAAAATAAGTAATTATTAATATATAAATACATTTATTACCTGTTGTACATTTTCGTAATATTGCCTCTAATTCCATTTGTTTCTCAAATAATTCGTAACTTATAACCTTAGATCATATAAAGATAAAATCATTTATATGATATACATGAACAAAATAATGATGAAAGTTTTTATTTTCAAAGCAATGTACAAATATTTATAAAATGCAATTTAATAATTTTTAAATCTGAAATATATATATATATTTTTTTTTACTATGCGTTGATTCTTATAATTTTAATAATATAATTTAATGCTTATTATAATATATTACAATATATATCTTGGAAATTTAAAAAAATTAAATTTGAAAATAAATTTGATAGCATTCAATTTGTAATTATATCAAATTTTTATAATTTATTTTAATAAAATTTAATTTAAAAAAATAATAAAAATAATATATAGATATTTAAAGAAAAATTATTTATTATATATTATTTATATATTATGTTATAATTATTAATTGCAAAATATAATAGTTGGTAAATTTACTTTTTATGTAAAGTATTTCAAGATGAGGTAAGTATGAAATATATATATATATCGCTCTCTGTTTCTACCACTTTTTTGTCGTTCTTTATAATTCTTCGTATATTACATTTGCATCATTATTAATAATAATTAATAATTATTCAAAAATTCATAGACAAATATGTAAGTTTATTTGTATATAACTATTTGTAATACGTATTCGATACATTGTGAATTATTTTTTGCTCATAAAATATCATTTTCTCTTTCTTTTTCAATTTGATTCGTGAATCTTTATATAAAAAAATGTGTCTATTAATTATATATTGTCTAAAATTGTAAAGTGTTACGCGTGCAAAATCTAATATCACAAATTTAATAGAAAAATAATTAACTAAATTTAACAAGAGTACGAAAGAGAAACATGTTTTGCAACACGATATAATAATAGATCGCCATTTATCTGATGATATTATATATATAGAATTACCAAATAATAGATAAATAATGTTAAATTTCATTTATGGGACTTGAATAATAATTTTTTCTTCTCACTCTTACCGGATCATTCTCGTTAGAAAAAGTTAAAAAAAGAAAAGTAACAATTGTTTGAAAAGTAACAAATCGATTGCAAAATTAATAAATATTTTAATAATTATTCTTAAATACACATCCCTTTATTTTGAAAATACAACTTTTTCAAATTCGGACAGATAACTTTTTTTTTATTTAATATATAAACTAATAAACTAATAAATACTATTCTTCACACATTAGTTTCCCTTCTATTATTTCATAGCATAGAATTTGTATTTCTTTTAGTAAAACTGTGTAATTATATAATATAAATATATGTATAAATTGTAAATTACAATAGTAATTATTACATAGATAAACAAGTACAAATTATTCACAAAAATTAATTCATAAAATAAGTATGTATAAATATTACTGATTATTTTATATGTATATATTTATTACATATAAATTTATTCAAATAATTTAATTTTTCATATTTAAATTTTATATTTTTATAATTTATTAAAATTATTCTAAATTTAATTAAGTAATACAATTTACAAATTTTTATTTTTTTAAACTAAATTTTTTAAATTATTGCATCTTTAATTCCAAAATCTTGAAAAATTATTTTATTTTCGTTTATTTCATTACAAAAAGGATTTCCTTCAAACGTTATTTCTTCTAAATTTTTTAATAATAATAAATATTGTATTTCAATTTTATTCTGAAATATAATATTACTCATTATTATTCAATATTTATTCAATATATTTAATAAATTACTTACTGTTAAACAATTATGAGCAATATATAATTTTTGTAATTTTTGTAATGGTTTTATAAATTCCAATGATTTTATTTTATTATATTCAAGAGATAAAAACTTCAAATTATTATTTTCAATAAAATCTTCTACATTTAATAATTCAATTGCATTGTAATCCAAAGTTAGATATTCCAGTGTAGAACAATGAGTTATTTCTGAATATTTCATATAAATTTATAAAAAATAATGAATTTCATATAATTATGAAATTGTATTACATATTAATATAAATATATATATATAATAATATAAAATACTACCATTTATATTCTGAAGATAATTATTGTTTAAAAATAGATGTTTTATTACTGGTAATTTTTGTTTAGTAATACTCATTACTGATTTAATGCAATTATGATCTAAAAATAAAGTGTATAATTTTGGGAATGTATAATTATTTTTTTCATAATTATTTCCATTAAATGTTTCAAGACAATTATAACTTAAACATAATGTGCGTAAATATTTAAAAGAATGAAGACCGCATAAATAAGTTATTCGATTTTTACTTAAATCTAAACTTTCTAACAGTGGTAGAAATTCTGCTGAAAGATCCACCTAATACATAGAAGAATTTAATAAATGAATATTATAAAATTGACAATATGTTTTAATTAATAACATACTTTTGATAAAGAACAATCAACTAGACTCAGTTGTGTAATATTTGTTAAGTGATCTGTTGCATATATTGCATTTAACATATGTTTATCAAATTTATTACCAAATATACATCTTGCCTCAGAAATATCAGAATTTCGTACATATTCTCCAGAAATATACTACTAGTAATATTATAATCATATGCATTCATATAATTTTTAACTATTTTTTATAAATAATTCAAAATAATTAAAGATTTTACTTACTTCAATATTAGTTAAATGAAATATGATAAATTTTTTATATAATTCATCTGTACTTATAGGATTATTACAAAAATCTATAACATGCAATGTTTGCCAAGTTTTAATATTTTCTATTTGTGCTATGTTCCTTATTTTATTATTCCCACAATAAAATTCTTGTAAGGTATAAAATGTTCCCATTGATTCTAAATTTGTTATTAGATTATTAGTCAAATCTAAATATTTTAATGTTGGAAAATTATCTTGAGTAAAATTATCTAGCACTGAAATAAAATTATTTCCAAGATTTAGTTTGATCAGATGTTTTAAAGGTTTTATAGAAGGAAATGTAGGCAATAAACAACAAGTAGCACAAAATTCTTGCACATTTCTTGCTCTTTTCAAAATGTTTAATGCTACAGTAAAATTATGTGATATATGAATGTATTTTGCTTGTTCTATATTTTTTTTTTCTAGTAATTTTAATCCTTCTATATTTTTTAATATACTTTGTTTTAAATAAATTAACTTGTTACGTCGTTTGTTATTTAATTTACACATACCAAATGCACAAGGAAAATAAATTTGAGGAAAATTAAGATTTTCACATTTATAATTATTAATAAACTGTAATTTTGGTAAATTTATATGTAATAAATGTTCAATTAATTGTGGATCAATAACATCATCAAAAGGATTATTATATATCTTCAGTTTATACATGTTAGGTATATAAGTTGTAAAAATATTAATACATTCAAAACAATACATTAACATGTTCCATGATATGTCTAGTTCTTTTAGCATAGATAAAGTTTTTTTAATATGTAATAATTTTATGTTATTAAAACTTATATTTAATATTTGTACGTTTTTTATAAAATCTGAATTTGGAAATTCATTTAATTGATTGTAAGAGATATCAAATTCTTTTAAGTTAGGCAAATTTAAATCTATATCTATTGCATTTATCTTCTGTCCAGAAATACATATTCTTACAAGATTATATATTCCAATTTTTTTATCAATATTAATATATTGCATAATATTAGAATTAGATAAACATATAAATGTAGTGTCATCTGTTGTACATGCAGTTACGGGATTTTTATGTTCTTCTTCCTATAAAGTATTTATAAATTTTTTGTAAATGAAATTTTGAATATCATAAAAAATATATTAAAGATATTGTAATGATAAAAATTATTACTTTTTTTAATTCATAGAATATATATTCATACTCTATTACAAATATAGGATTTTTTATATTTGTATTCATCATTTTAAATACCTGACAAATTTCATTTGAATTGTTTTCATAATTTCTATGTTTTATATGTAAACAATCATATACATTATCTACTCTATATGAAAATATAAATTTTTATATTTTTATAATGGAAAAAGTAATATTAAAATAATATATAAATATTATAATTATTACTTTTCAATAGAGTTAGAAATTGGTGTTTGTATGAGCACACAAACACGGCTTCTTTCATAAATATTGTAAAGATTTAGAGCATTGTTATTTTTCTTTTTAGGAAATACTTTATTCAACCAATTGCAATCTGCTGCTGCTAAACAATTAGTTACTGTTATTTCTTCCTATTAATTAAAATATTTATTTTAGAATTTATTTTTTAAAAGAAGTGAAATTTTATTATATAATTATAAATAAAGAAATATAAATACTTTACTAAATAAGTCATTTTGAAGAAAGGTAAAAGACCATTTCTGAATGTCTGTTATTCCGGGTATAGCTAAAATTCTTAAAATCATGTTGCATTCATCCGATTGTAAACTTTTATTTTTGGTAATATTGAACAAGTCAATTTCTTTACTACTTATTTTTGTTACCTTATGTAATCTTAAATCTGTTATACCTATGCCACTGTTTAAAATGAAAAAATTATTATAAATATTTTATAGTTTAAAAATTTCCACTATTGTAATTGAAAATATACTTTACATACTTTTTTATAACTGAACACAATGATGCTTGTAAAAATTGTTTACATAATTGAATAACTGTGTTTTCTGAAGTAGTATTATATTCAACAAAATTTATATTCCCACAATAATTTATATTAAGTAACAATTGTTGTTGCAAAATCTGATATATAAATAGCATTAGCATTGAATTACCAAAAGTAATTCACTTTAGATAATTTAAAAAAAAACAAATAATTAAGTCATTATTATACTTTAGATTGCAAGATTAGATTTTCTCCCATTTCCTTGATTTGTTTTTTGTTTAATTTCATTTGCAATATTATATTTTGCGATTCATCATATGCTCTATATTTTAAATACTTTTCATCATTCTTTATAATAAACAAAAAATAATTAATAACTTACTAATAATTAAAATAATTATATTACACTATATAATACCTTAAGTATTTTTTCCATTCCAATTGTATATAATTGATTTTTAAAATAATGCATATTTTTTTTATATTCCCTATATTTATATTTCAATAAACTCAAATTTATATTTAACTGCTTATGAAAAAATACATTATAATATATTATTTGTTTTCTAAAAATAAAATTTTATTTCTTAAATCTCATTCATAAATATTATATTATTATTATATATGATTAAACATAATATAAATACTTGAAAAAATGATTGATCCAACGTCTTTCTTTTTCACATATTTTGTAATGATCTAATTTTTTAATATGTGGTAGATAATGAATAAGATACATACGATAATTGCAAGAAGTTACCAAAGGACAATTTCCATATAATGGATCCGCAAATACTAATGAATCTAATTTTTGCAAGTGTGCCAAATATTTTATGTCCTTAGTAGATGAAAAAATATATTAACATATAAATATTATTAATTATATATATTATTAATATAAACATAAATATTATTTATTTAAATATTTTATATACCTTTATAATGCATAAAGGATTTCCTGATAGATTTAAACTACATAATTCAGATTTTCTCCAGGATATTTTATTTATTCTTTCCAACTTATTATTAGCTAAATTAAGCTCTTGTAACCATGTTAATGTATTTAAATTCTATATTAATGAATTATATATTAATTTAATTAATATATTAATTTATATATTAATGAAATATAAGTAAAATAGAAATATGAAAATAAATAGATGTACCTCAAGTTTTTGTATATTGTTTCCTGATAGATGTAAAATGTTCAAATGAGAACAAGTTCCTAAATTTGGTATATAAGATATTTCATTGGAATATAGATAAAGTTTTTTCAATAAACAATTTTCTTTAAAAGATGGTATCTCCTAAATAAATCAAATTTTAATTCGTAATATTTCATTAATATTGAATTATGTTATTACCTTAATACCACATTCAACGATCCATAGTTCTTGCAATTCAGTTAATTGCGAAATTGCACTAAAAGAAGTAATGTCTCGTTGACCGATTATAATTAATGTTCGAATATTTTGTTTTAAAAGCAATAGTTTTTCAAACGATATAATTGTAGAATAAAATAAACATAATTCACGTTTATTATTATTTCTCTTCTTGCCTACAAATAATTATTTATTAAAAGTAGTTTTATTTTTTTTCACATATTTTTATTACCTTTATTATCCATAAAATCATCCATTATCTTATTTATGATTAACCTTTATTTATTAACGATTAATCTTTATTTACTAATAGCAATTGTTTCAAATTTCATCTTTTCATATTGAAATATATTCAAAAATTTTTTTAAATTATTAAACTAATTAATAATTTAATATTAAATTAAATAATAATTTCATATAGAATAAATTATTATTAATTATAAATTATTATATATTTTTTAATTTTTTTCAATTTTTATTTTATTTGCGATTCAATTTTAAACATATTAAAATTTTTTATTATTAATTATGTTTAAATATATATCAATTTATAGTTATATAAAAAACATATTTTCATTTGATCATTATGATATATATATGTTATAATATATATTTAATTAATATGATAATTTATTATTATTTTTTTTAATATTGTTTACAAAAACAAAATAAAATTGTTTTAAACAAATTTAAATGGAAATCATAAAATAAACATTAATTATTAGTAAAAATTAGTAGAAGTGTACGATATGATTTCATCTTTTTTTTTATTTAATAATTATATCACATAGTTACTACTATATAGACAAGGAAAATTATTAGACAAAGAAAAACTCATATGAATATATATATCTATACATAGAATATTTTATATATCATATTGTACCATACAATACATAAAAATTATAAAATGTGCACCTTTCTATATTAAGTACAATTTAGTTGTTATTTATTGAAATAGTATTTAATCTAGAAACTAAAGTGGAAATATATAACATATAAAACAAATTCAATTCTTCTAGTCTTATACATCATATAATCACATCAAATATGATGTATGCATTTATGCATTACTTATGATTATTGTGTAAAACTTAGGCATTTAAATTTAATATTTTTTAAATATTAAAGTTAAGAAATTAAATTAAATTAACAAAAACTAAACTAATATGTTCAAAATGCCTAAGCAATATTTTAAAATGTTGTCTACGGATGCTAATATTTTATATTTAACATATAATCGACGATGAAATTTATATACATTATTTCTCTGTTTCAATGTTTAAGTTAATGTTATAGTACCTCAAAGCCACTGAGTCATAAATTTTCATTCTTTCATCAAGTATATAAATAATGTTATTCTTCTAATTGTAAATTATTTAATGTATTTTGATGATAGGAACTTGTTTTATCATAATAAATTTTCCTAATATAAATATTATTAATTCAATTTATAATTATTATGAAATATCTTATAGAATTTAAATGCACAAACCTGAAATTAGATATTCCACTTGAATTAAATCTGTATGGTTGAGTTTAAATTTCAGAAATACATATGTAATATATATATTATAATACTCTAAATATTTAAAATTATAAGAATTTAATAGTGTATTGTTTACACAGCACAATGGATGACCTATTTTAAATAATTGCATATTTTTAGAAAATTCTGAATATTCATATATTTTTTTCCTATTTTTTCATATTTTTTTTTTATATTCATATATTGAATACAAATGAAACAGGAACTAAATATATCTAGACTTTTCATGCAATATTTTTTTTTTCTTGTTATAGGAAATGCAACTCTTTTCTTACTATTTTCTTATTATGTACAATATTATCGAAAATTTTTAATTTTTTGATTTCCATGCTAAATTTTTTAACTTTTAAAAATTCAAAATAATTTTTAGAAAATTTGAGATCAATTTTATCTAAATATTTTTCTTTTTTGTAAATAATTGTAAATAATTTTTAAAAACTTTATACTGGAGAAACAGCAATCCATTTTTGAAAATGAATATATTAAATAGAGAGTATATTAGATAGAGAATAAATTAAATAGATATAAAACATAAAAAAAAATTATAAAAATATTTTATTAATAGATATATTTTTATACTAAAACACTATAAAGCAGGATATAGAGGATTTTGTCAAATTATAGATTTCTAACGATTTTTTAAAACTAACAAATTTAATAACATTTTTCAAAAAATGTTATATTAAATAAACGTTATATTAAAACTAAAGGAAATACTCAATACTCTAATAATCAGTATTTTAAAAATTATATTTTTAAAATAACGAAATATTAAAATTATTAATATTTTAATTCGTACAATTTAAGATATATTTTCAAAATTCTTGACTTGAGTAAACTACTAACCTGATCAGATTTAACAGTCTCAATTGCACATATTTAAATTATTAATGAGAATGAGAACATAATTATCTTTCACATAATAATATAAAAGAAAAAGTTTTATTTATGAGTCATTAGCTCCGAGGTGTATTATTTTAAAAAAGAAGAAAAAAGATGAAATGTATTACAAAAGTTCTTATAATATTTAAATATGTTTCATATAACTATACATATTAAGCATATAATGAAATATATTTAAAATGTGTATATTATAATTTCAATTTTTAACGATTATAAAGTTTATATTGAATGTTATATCTAATTCGTATGAATGTACAAAAAAACTCGAGATTCTGCAACTAATTATAAGCGTTTGTTAACAATATTTTTTATTATGACTTTAAAAAAGTTTTTTAATTATATACCTATCTTCTTATATAAAGTTGATCAAAGAGATCTGTGCAAAAATTTATCTCATTTATAACATTTCTACACACAATAGATTAAATAGATCATTTTTTTTCGTATTGAGCGCTCAAGTTTATGTTAATGTCATTTCGAATTTTTATGATAAAGTTACATGAAATGTAAGGTTTTGTATGTAAAATTAGTTATTATGTAAATGAGAAAAATTTGTTGCTTAACTTGATTTAAAAATCAGCTCTTATACTTTTAGGCCCATAAATATTGCGAATTATATTCTTTAATTTCAGTTATTTGTAACATTATATTATAATGCTTTTAATTATACTTATAAAAAGAAAGGAAAATAATTTATATACGTATAAAAAAAAAGATTAATTCAAGAATTCTAAATATATTTGTTTCATAAGAAAAGAAAATATATAAATATTTGAAATATAAATCTAACAGAAACAATATTTTAATCACAGTAGGAAAACAAAATTTTGTATTTTATAAAATATGTTAAAGATAAATAACAAACATTAAATAATAGATTTATTTTTTCTATAAATATGTATTATTTAATTTTACCTGTTTGTTAAAATTTTATCGAGGTATCTTATCTGAATTTCAATCTGCTGAGCTGACAATTATTTATGTCTTTTTTCTTATTTCTCTTTCTCTCTTTCTTTCTTTTTTTTTTTTTTTTTTTTTTTGATTAAAAGTACAGTTTTGAAAATGTAAGATTTTAAATATTGTCCAAAATCTAATGTCGTACTGATTATATTTCGTACTAACACCCATATATATACCCATCATAATTGGTGGAACTACAGTAACTTATTTGCGTTTTTTTCATTTGGTAGCAGTTTCTAAGCAATTAGAATACATATGTATAAATGTGACATGTAACAAACTTATCGGTTGACCCATTTCTTTGCCGGTTCCGTCCAGTTGGTTTCATTTTCATCTTCTTTCTCTCCATCTGCCTCTTCTCTTTCTCCCCTTTCTTGTTCTTGTTCACTGGATGGTGTGGCGGATGGTGTCTGCGAAATATTAATATTACGCGCACGCAATTCAGCCAAAAAATCATTTTCCTGTTGATAGCGTCGTTGAAGTTCTTCTCTCCAAGAATTTCCGCCACCGCTACTATCATCGCCATCCTCGCCAGCCTCGAAATCTGAAGATGAATGAATTGTTTTAAGTTACAGTATTAATTTAGAAATCATAAATTCATTTTTTATATGCAAATAAATTTTTAATAGTTCATCCTTTGATTTTTCATATAAAAAATAATTCTAATAAAATCAATATCACGTACTATATGTCTATTTAAATGCTTATCTACATTTGTATCGATACTATTATTTACAATTGAAATGAAAAGAATTGTCTACAAATATATATACATATATATATTTTTTATATATAATTACTTATGTATTTTACAAATGTACATATAATTGAATAAAACCATCGATCATCTATTTCTAAAGAAAAGTAATAGCAATATAATTAACAAAAGAATACCTGATATTTATTTGTAATTTAATTAATACTTTAATTTTCTGAAATAATAAATACATTTACTAACTTGTTCGCTTAATATAATAATTATAATATATTTATGCGAAAAAGCATGTGATATAATATTTAAAAAATGCTTGTGAGAATATAAAAATATAGGAGAATATTCGAAATTTTAACAAACTCTTACCTAACGGCTTTCTGATGTTAATTCGGCCAGAGTTGTGAGAATGATCCTCCTGGTCTGAGTCTGGAAGGCACCAGGATACATTCACAGGGGGTGCATCACACACATTCCACAACACGTCTAAAGTGTCATTTGTATATGGAAATATCTATCTTTTCGCCAAAATTTGAATAATGGAATATTTTATATATAAGTTCCACATTTAAATTTTATATTTAAATTTTAATAAAATATTTTTTTATAATAACGATAATTATTTTAATAAATAATATTACTAATATTTTTATATTTTTTAATTTAAAACTCTTATAGTATCTAAAACAAAAAAAATTCATGATACAATACAATAAATTTCAAAATATCAATTAAGAAATTAAAAGTTATTTTTATTTTATAATAATAAATTAAAAATGAAATTTTTACCCAATTGCAAATTATTTTCAGATTATTTTTAAATTAATGTTAGAATGATGAATTATCTTAAAATGAACATTTACTGTTTTATGTGTAGTGTAGTCTGTGCTAGTTCTAGACTAAGTTTAGCTAAGTCTAAATAAGAGAAAATAAGAATTACAACAGGCAAATAGTGTAAAAAGAGGCAAAAACTAAATATTTACATTTGTAAATATGTTATTAACATTGGATAATTTATAAAATTAAGATTATAAATTATAAGATGAGTTTTGAATTTTGAGTTTTAAAATAAATTAAAAAAATTATTGTAAGTATATTTAGTAAATTTTTCTATTCTTTTATTAAATTTGCCAATAAATATAAAATGATTTTTTAAAAATATTTTCAACATACGATTCGTATTTAATACTTAAAAAGAGTTATATATTAATTCTTCTATTTTGTTAATATTAAATACGAATATGAAATTATTTATTTTTCTTGTAATGAAAATTTAATGAAGAATATAAAAAATTGAACATAGTCTAATTTATTATTTCGTTATTATTGTTATATATTATATATAAAATAATTTACCTTTTATTTGAGTTTTAGTTCCATAATAAGTTCATAAAATTTTTTCACTAAAAACGGGTAGGGAAATGCATTATTACATGCTGTAAAATCTAACGATGTGATAGAAGAAAATACTATCAAACATGCCTGTTTACACTAATATAAACAATAGTATGTGAAAATGTATTTACGAAAAACATTTACTTGAAACAAATTTTTCCATATTGTTTCGATCTTTTCTTATAATCAATCAAGTATATAAAATATCACGAATGAAACAAAAACATACATATTGATAATAATTTTTTGATTACTTTACTTATTTAAACTACTCACAAATATCTGTCCATTGATAACTTTTCTTTTAAAATTATGAGATATTAATCATTACCTCTTCGCGTTGGTTATAACTTTTTAATTTTAGGGACTAATCATTTCTATACCTTATACTTCTATATTAAATATACAATTATTGAAGACCTATATTAAAAATGATAACTAGATACAAATTTTTGTGCCACTTTGAACTACCAAAATATTTTGCATACATTTCTGATGCAAAGTATATTGAAATGTGTAATAATAACATACCCGAATTCAATTCCCTCACGAGTGTTGACATGGCATTAGTAACACTGTCAGCAGCTACCAATAAGTCATTTCGTAAGGATCGGCCCAAGCTATTATTCGCACTGCTGGAACCACTTCCTGGCAAGCTGTTTGTCCTGAACGCAGACCTGACATCGAAAATCTCTATTTTCTTTGCATAAAGCGACTTCCAAATAAAAACTAAGTCAAAATCGTGACATGCCACATTTATTGTGCAAGTATCTTGGGTTGAATATTTTTTTCATATTTATTACATTGAAATTAAATCATTAAACGGAATATTTGCAAATTTTAAATTAACAATATACTAGCATAAACATGCAATACTAAAAAAAGCAGTGATAATAATAAATTTCTTTTTCTTATTTTATTTATATTTAAAATTTCCATATAATGTTACTAATTTATGTTTATTTTTAAAACTTTAATTTTCACGTATTATTTTTCAAAATTCTAATTTTATGTATTTAAGATATATTATAATAAGATTATTGCATATAAATAAATATATTTTTTTAAATTTTATAAAAATATTACAAAAGATAGGTAAAATAATATATATAACTGAAAATAAAAGATACTTAATATATGAAATTATTTTAATTTATTAAAAAAAATAATGTAGACAATAATTGTACAATTCTATATAAAGATAAAATGTAACAACATTTTTCTAATATATAGTAAAATATCTCAATATATTGTATAAGGTACATTAATGCCAGTTGTCTCATTCAATTTAAATACACATGCCTTTAATATTTCATCAATTAAATGCAATGGGAAAAAATTAAGATAACATAAAAGTGTAAAAATTCAATAGAGCCTAAAAGCGTCACAAAATAGCAAAAAGCAATGACTTATAAGTGTAATAATTTTAACAAAAAATACAATTAGAATTTGCAATGCAATATAATCAATATAAAAATATTTAAAAATGTGAAAATCTTGAATTATGCAACTAGTACCAAACTTATTCCTGTTACTAGTTGCTTAAAAATGCATTCTCATAATATTCACATGCAACAATTAAAATTATAATTACTGTGCAAATTTTTTTTTTATAAAATATAGCTACATATCTATTATAACTAGCATTGTGTATTTCGAAGAAATCAATTTTAAATAAATGTGTAAATATACAAATAAAATTATTAATTAATGTTATTTTTTAAATTGATAAATATACTTGTAAAATGACTGATTTCTTCATTTAGCTTACATAGTTTTTTACTACATGTACAAGTTGTGACTCTTTAATATGGCTTAAAATACACAGTAAATGTCGATAATGTATAAAATTTTGTTTCTTTATATAAAATTACTTTGTATAAAAGTAATTTTTTTTGATATCTAAGTACATTACAAATCTTTGTACAAAGGATTCTTACATACAGAATTCACAAATATATTGACAAGAAATAGTATTACAAAATATTAATAAAAACAAGGAACACATTTTATCTTGCTTTTATAAATATTATATGTATTTAAAACTTGTTCATATATTTTTGAATATTTCTTTAAACATAATTTTACCTAAATTCAAAAGCCATTTTTAAATTATTTAATAATAAAAAATAAAATAAGATTTTTTTATACAAAGATTGTAATTTTTATTTTTTTATTATAATATTACTTTTTATCCTTGACTATTTTTTTTTATTGATTTCTAATACAAATTTTTCATATGCGCGCCTACCTTACATCACCTCCAACACATGATAAGTTATCTGGAATAGGATTTTGTATTGTTCCCAGCATGGTATTATTGGTTACACTCGCCACTGATGTTGTTGGAACAGGACTCTGATAGCTTTGAGACATTTGTTGTTGACTTTGTGATTGTTGTTGTTGTTGTTGTTGCTGTGGCGTTGTAGAAAGTGGACCACCTGGAGTTGGTGGGGCTGATCTACTACTTGGTACTGCACCAGGCGGTAGAGGTGGTGATTTTGTACTTCGTGGTGAACTATTCGGTGTTGATCTCGGAGACGCTTGGTGATTCTACGATAATAGAAATTATTATGATTTCATAATAATAAAAAATTGATTATTATATTGATAATATTATTTAAATATTTTTATAAATTAAATATTTAATAAATTATTTTTAAATAATACCTTTAACATTTTCATTAAACCTTCTAACTGTACCATTAACTGCCTTCTAGAATCTTGTAATGTTGCTAAATGAGTTTCTAATTCATCCTTTCTTTGTCTCAAAGCTCTCAGTTCTGACATTAATGCAGGATTTTCCAAACCAGCTGCTTCTATCTCTTGTTGTCTCCTGTAGTTAAATTCAATGTTAATTAATGATAAAGATTAAATTGAAAACAAAAGCTAGAATATCTTTTGAATCAGATATTCCATTCTACTACAAGCTGAAGCAAGAATATATTATTAATGTAGTGTCTGTGTGTGAATCTAATGAATCTCTTAGTTTCAAAAATAAAATTAAATAAAAAATAATTAATTCAAATTCAATAATTAAATTAATTAATTAAACAAATTCAAAAAATAATTAAATTAATATTTAATTAAAACAATTTAAAAGTAACTTTTATTGTATTATATTCGAACAAGATAATTTATTTAATTATTCCAAATTTACGAATAATATATCAATATTATATTATATCAAAAACCAAGATGAATTAAAAATAATATGAAAAGAAACAAAATGATAGGAAATTCTTAAACTAATGAAGAGAGTATCGACATTACAAGTAAGAAATCAGCAATGTTAGTAAAAATTTTAGGTTTATAATATTTTGATTCTAAGGAATTCATAGAGTTATATAAATGAAATATAAATGTAATTGAGTATAGGAAGTTAAAATTGTATTTATGTTAGTATTTATTGTTGTGATGTCTTCAGCACTAATATACATATTCTATGCAACCAAAATGATTCAAGCGAAACAGAATGTTTTTTTTAACATGCATGATCCTAGGATGGTTCGACAGGATGATCTCGAGGTTTAGGCTTGATATAAAGGAAATAAACGACACAGGTATACCTTAACCTTGCAATCTCGCGCATTATTTCCTTGTTCTTTGCTTCTAATTGTGATATAAGTTCGCGTTGCGCTCTCGAGGCATCTAATGATGCTAAATTAGCATCTGACGGTGTCCTACCCTGTAACACAGAAATCGTGTTTTCAAATCGTTTGTAAAAAAATTTGAATTTTACATGGAAATTATACTAGTGATAATTAAAATTTTGTATACTTACTGCTTGATCAGCTTGCGACATTCTGGATGCGGCACGAGGCTGTATAGTTATGAAATTAAAATTAGTTACACAAAGTTTCAGCTGAACGTTTAATTACATTTGTTGCTCTAATCTGACAATCACAGATTTCGTGCAACATTTCATGCGTTTATCGTGAAACTACATTAAAGTAGTTATAGTTTTAAATATTCCTACAAATCTTATAGAAAAGATTATATTTATTAAAGCAATTCGTATAAATTAATTATTTGAATAATTTTTAATACATTATGGTTTTTTTTATGCAAGCAATATATAGTTATATAATTGTTATAGTATTAAAACAAAATATTAAATATGTATCCATATAGTTGTAGAAAAGTAAACAATAAATATTAAACGTTAGTATTTTAGAATAAATAAAATATCTTACCATGGTCCTAGCTTCCTGAGCCAACCTTTGTGCGTATCGTGCTATTAATTTATGTTCATCATCCAGTCTTGAACTATCCATACTGTATATTGTATGAATAAAAAAAAAAATATAAAAAAAAAATAAATACAATTGTGACGTGCACGTTTAGTATAAGCTGTGCTAATTTTGATTTGTTTTACACTCACCTTCTTAAAGTAGAACGGCTATCCATTGATCCAGAATCAAAAGGTGCCATAAAACCTGGATCTGGAAAACCGTTGTGAGATGGTAAAGGTGATGGCGGTCTGCAATGCAGGCAATTTATTTTTAATTAAAAAATTACTCATATTGTTATTTATTGAATATGATAATCATAACACTCACACTATGTGCGATAAATCTAATGTTTTCTCGGGCTGTTCTGGAAATCTCGGTAAACTATTCTTTCCTTTCTCAGGCACGCATCTAAAGCTCTTTCGTAAGGAATGACCAATTTGTTTACTCGGTGATTTCTATAAAATAAACAATAAAAATATAATAACATAAAGTATATATATATATATATATATATCAATATTTATTAATAAAAAAGATTAAAAATTTTGAAAATTCTGTTCAACACGTACAAAACTACTGTATTCTCTTGTTTCATGATCATTATTATGTGTTCCCGAGACTTTACCGCGCCAAAAACAGTCTTGACAAAGTTGATATGAATGACATTTTTGACATCTGTATCGGAAGCCGGTGAAGTTCTCTTTATGACACGCATCACACATGACAGGATGGGCCACTAAAAGACCGTATATAAAAAAAACTCAATTATAATATGCATCTTTAATAATAATTATTAAAGAATTGCTTCTTGACATTAAAAATCTTTTGATATTATATGAAAAAGAAACGCATCATTTATAATTTTTATTCTCTGCTAAAATATTTGCTGAAAGAAAATGAAATGTGATATACTTTGTCTAGAATTACTGAAAGCATATAATCATAAAATAAATAAATTTGATTTCATGTTTTGAGATACTCTACAAGTATTAACTATTTTTCAAATTAAATTTTTATTCATAATTTTATTACTTAAATTATTTATGAAGAATAATTTTTTATGAAATAATTTTTTTTAATAGTTAAATTATATCTTAATATATATAACAATATATAAAATAACAATCAATAGGATTTAAATTTTGAAGCATAAATTCTTTAATAATTACGTTTTTTAATTCAATATAATATAATATATAATATAATTCAATATAATATATAATTAAATATTAAGTTTTTTAATTCAAAAATAATTTAATTAAAATTTGGAAAATTACCTGTTTCAACAGCAGCCATTCTATGGTATAATGGAAGCCAAATTAAACAATGTGGTCCTGGATCAGACATAAGCGTATCCAAAAAATCGTTAACCGTGACTTTCGAATTCTGAAACACGATATGATATCCAACGATACTTATTTCCGAGTCAAATTAAATTTAAAAAAGTTTTCTAGTTATCGACAATATACGAACAAAAATTTATTTTAATGAACTCACTTGGGGAAATATTGAATTGGCAAGACCTTCAGAGTATCCAAATGATGGAGATTCATAAACCGCAGCCGTTAACGATAGAACTTCTTTTAAATACTCGGAGAATCTCCAGTGTATCATATGACCATTGCTATCCGATATTTGCGAATATATATCTGTTCGAGATGAGTAAATCAAATTAATTAGGTAATTTGTAACAATAATAAGAGTTTGTTAATGTAATAATATAAAAGTTAAGAACAACTTACATCGAAATTTATCCATGAGTTTTCCAGCACATAACGTAGCCAATGCTACTTTCACCGAAAAAACGGATATTTTATTGTTTTCCCTATGAAAAGTGTTTTTTTTATTTTTTAATTTCTAATGATCTAAGGGATAATTAATAGATATAATTATTATCAATAAATTAATTTACATATTTTAAATTTAAATTACTTTCATTTGAAAAATGGTTTAAAAGTAATAATTGAAAGAGAAATACAAAATAAAATATTTATAATTTAATCTATGTATACCCTGTAGTATAGGCAGCGATTAACCAATTCATTAACAGTGCAGTTGTAGCGTCGACTTTTGCTTGTTGCGAAACAGGCACTCGTTTATTAAGGGCATGAAATAAGGAAGACAATAAAGTTTCTAGTCTCGAAACTCCCAACGTGCTCGATGGTTCCAATGTATTTAAACCATTTTCCCGAAATGCTTCGATCACGTTCCATATATCCACATTATGTACTGTATAGAACAGAAAATGTCTAATTTATCAAAAATGAACACTTTTTGACTCATAATATAACATTAAGCACCGGTGAAGTGATATTAAAAAAAAGTTTTGTAACCTCAAATAGTTGATAAAACTTTTTATTAAGTGGTCAATAAAACCTAAGAGTTACTAACCAAGTACATGATAAAGCAAAGGATTCTTCGTCCACAGTACTGAAAGTTTTGTAACCTCAAGCAGTCTATAAAACTTCTCACCAAGTAATTAATGGAATCTAGGAATTACTAGCCAAATGATGATGAAGACAAAAGATTCTTGGTATGAAATAAAATATTTAATAAAGATGTATTAAATATGTATTATATTATTATGTATTATAATAAGATTTTTTGTATCTGGTTGAAACATAATATTCTGAATATTTGATTAGTTTAATATTATTTCAAAAACATTGGATTCTGTAGTAATTCAGTCTAATTAATATTATATTTAATAATAATCTAATAGCAATATTATAAGTAACATGATAATTTCTGAAGATAACTATTTTGGAGATTTTTAAAATTAAGAAAATGTATATAAAATTTCATAAATTTAATTCATTTATAAAATAGTTTGTATTATTACTCTTATTTTCTTGTATTAATTTTCTGATGCTTCTTATCTATTAATCTTTCTAATTTTTTATAATTTAACTGGCTTTATTTCATTTTTATTAAAATGTTGATTCTAGTTTTTTATATTATTTTAATTCCTTAAATTAAAAATGATTTTATATATATTATATAATATTTTAGAATTATTTGTATTTTATATGTATTTCATATGTATTTCTCATACATATGAACATTGAATGCAAATTCTTATATATATATAAGAATTTTTTATTTAATTTAATATATTATTAAATTAAATAAAATATTTAGATTTACTGATGTATTTAGATATATAATCTGGTTACAGAAAGTTAATCAAATAAAATTTTAATCTGAATTTTATTAATTCTTTTTTTTGAATTGTATTTATTATTTTTAGTAATTATATACTTTCGTACTTACAATGAACTTTCTTTTGAATAAATCGCAACTTGCATGCAGTACGGTATGATGCAAATCGAATGGTATCAAAATTTTGCTGTCGCATTTCTTGCAATAACTGCAATCGACTTGCTTCTCCTGTACTGCTATTTCCTGACCCTCCTGCGCCATCCTCCGCCATTTTATCTATAACATAATAAAACTGAATTAAAATTATTCAATTAATTCAATTTTGTAGTGATAATTACTGAATATTGAAAATACATTTTATTATAATATAACGTGATTTGTTGATAATAAAGAAACACGATTTTCTCTAAGAGATCTTTGAAGTAAGATCTTTGAAAGCATTGCGAGTTTAGTTGCTTCTTGCATATACAAGTTACACGTAAAACGAAGGTCATTCGTCGATTAGTCATCAACGCTCGTTAACTTAACTCATAATTATAAAAACTTGCTTGTTAAACTTCTTACAACCGGAATTTTTAACTATTTTCAGATGTTAATTACAACAAAGTGTGATAAAAATTTTGATAAACATGTAATTTCCTTACGAGTTTGAAAAATATTTTATATAAGTTATATATATTTAAAATTAATTAATAATTAAAAATAATTATAGAAAATAGTAATAAAAATATTCTTATTTAACAATATATCTTTTAACGATAAATGCATAAAAACTAAAGATATATAAAAATTATCGAAAAAGAAAATAATTCAATCAAATAATAAAATATATTCTTAATAATAAAATAAATTTCTGCGTTTTTCGTATAATCTAAAATTCTAGAGTTCCCTAGATTCACTATATTTCACTAGATTTTGTATTTCAATTTATATAAAGAGATCACAAAACAACTATCAATTTGCATATATAAAATGAAATTTATTCGCAGACAATTAACTATCTATATGAAATTTACATGCATTTTAGTCAGTAATCTAAATGCCAGAGTAATAAATAAAAGAGATTTCTTAGATTTTTTCATTCCTTATGTGCCTATGATGAATATTTCAAAGATTTCGATGATATTTTAGGCATCTACCGTATGCTCGAGGATTATTTGCTGTGGTAAGCTTCATTGTGTTGTTGATTAGTTTCAATCCATTCAAATGAATTAAGCATTGTGCAATTAATTTGATGCTATTAAGATCAAAAATCGCGTGGAAATAGAGACATACGAAGAACTTTTGATGTTCCAACAACAATAAACTTTTTTAACATTTTAACAAATTAATTTAAAAAAAGAGTTATTTCTTTAATTTCTAAAATTAAAATATACTTATTAAAGTATATATATATTAAAATTAAAATATACTTATAAAAGTAATGAATTAATAAATTAATTTAATCATATAAATTAATAGATTTCTTGTCATCCAATATTACTCATATCAAAATATGATTTCATTTTTTTTTTTTTCGAAGAACAAAGTAAAAATAATATATTCGCACTATTACTCATTCCTCATCTTCAAATTGTCTGCAATATAACCACGTTTGTTGGAAATATTGCAAATTATCGCGCACTTCAATATCGATTCAATTATTTCACAAAGCCAATATTTCAATTTAAAATTCCTAAACGTTTGTTCGAATCGCCGAGTAGTAACTATCGAGTAGTAACTATCGATCTACCAAGTTTGCATAGATAACAAAAAAATCGTGAAAATGAGGACGACATTTTACTTTTATTTGCAATACATCCCGCGAAACATAAACCTGGTTATTAATTTAAACCATTCAATAATTATTCGCTATAAGAGATATCGTTTGAGACGATAAGAGAAATCGAATTATATTGCAGGAACAATTAGGATCGATTGATGAATCAAAGCAATTAATATCTCGCTAGAAAATTATGAATGAATCCGCTGATTAATGCCATTCTATTTTAATGAAATATGTTTTAAAAGCAACTTTTTTTTTTTCTTTGATACATACAATCGATCGATGTTTTTAATCTTTGAAATATTCGTATAAAATTTTTTGATGTTAAGTGACCATTGAATTTTTTTTATACGCGTGTATCTGTAATGTAGCGTATGTTTATGGGACCAATATTTATCAGTTATTTATATAAACACATCAAGGCGGCCGACAACGACAAACAATATATATAACGGGTGAGCTCGTTATAAAGTTATTTCCTTGAACGAAATCTTTTTTTTTTCCGTAATACATGTATAACGGAAAATAATAAATATTAAATGTATAATATATATTAATATAGCTATGATTATAACTTTGATCACTGTAATTTCATTCGCCCAAGAATACCGAGTATTCCACATAATTTTAATATCAGGAATATTTCCCTTGTTTTTGAAATTATTAAAAAAATGTTTCAAATAAAATTGGAATTTCAAAAGAGGAGACATAATACGACATAAATGATATTAAAAGTTCATTGAGATCAATGAGGAGAAAGATTATTGACACATTGATCAAATCATGATTGTTTGTAAGGATATGAATAATAAAAAACGAAACGGTAACAGTATAAAAATCATTTTTGATTCATTTTTTTTTAAATAGAAAAAACTACGCGATATTACGTGAAACGAATCCTTCAAAGTTGTTCGAAGTTTGTCAATTCTCTTTCAATTCTCTCTTCCAAAATCTCGTGTGATTGCCAATGAGTTTCACCGCATTACCTTCTATTCCTCAGAACTATTTCTTAGTGCAACGAAGCGGGAAATCGATAGGAAAAATGGCTCGTCGGTTGTTGTCTGACAAAATGGAACGGAGACAGGTGCATTTAAAATGAAAAGTGCCGGGAGGAAGGGAAATCGAGTGAAAGAAAAGGGAAGGGAAAAAAGGTTGGAGCATTACATCTATGCTCCGAGAGAGTGATGTCTCTGGTTGCTTTTGCTCTGCCGCCACGTATTTTTATTTTTACGGATTACTCTCTCGGTAAATTCGCGACTCTGACGAAATATGATCCGGAAATATCTTTGAATACGTCTGCGTATCTCGCTGAAAAAATGAAACAGTGATTCGCATTAAAATTTATTTAATTAAAGCAGTTAATGCGTTTGAAAAAAAAGAAAAACAATTCTTGTATTTATTACATTTTGATTTCTTAAGAAATATTGTATTTATAATTATATTTTTGTATATTCTTTTCATTTGAAGAATATATGAAATACAAAACTTTGTATTAAAATATAATTCAATGAATCATGCGGTAAATTAACATATTTATTAATATATATTGTAAGATATTCTATAATTCGTAGAATGTTAAATATCTCGACATATAAATTGAAGATGTTTAACAACGAATTAATACCAACTATAAAATAGGTTCTGTTAATTGTATAATTGCATAACACAATTGTCGTGCAAGAAAAATTATATTAGTACAGATAAGTTCCAATTAACAGGTTCATATTATGTCGTTACAAGTATTTATCCCATATGATGACGATAATATTTATTTCAATTAATATGCATGCAATATCATTCTAAATATATATATTCAAAACACTACTTTATCTTTACATATTATTCAGTTAAGTTCGTCGCAATTCAATTCTTATCTTTGCTCATTAAAATTCTTTTCTTAGTCTGGAATGTGTTCTTGAGTATAATGACTGCTATACTAAGCTTGAAATAGTTTAAATGTCGCATAACTGCAATCATATTATAAAAGTAAAAACACGTTTGATTGATACATTATTTGATAAAAATAAAAATTTTTATTTGTTTTATTTCCATTGCAATGTCTAATAAATATTTAAAATACATATTAAATTATACGATAATAGATATAGTTGTTGATCAGATTTTAAATAATGAATAAAATTATTTTTTTGTTAAAAGTATCACTATCTATTCCATCTCAATTATCATAATGACATGAAATATATATTTGTTTCATTATATCTAAAATTTTAGGCAATAATCTTTTCCTAATTTATGATTCATTATCTATTAAATATATCACCTAAATAGAAAAAAATGTTTTTTTTTTATTTAATTAAAAAATATGTTAAAGTAGTATTCTGTTTTTTTTCTTCCTTTCTTCTTCTTCTTTTTTTTTTAAGAATACCATTCATTACTTTGAAACTTGAAAAAGCAATGTAAAAACAAGTTTATTCAAGTGTTTCAAATCTCATCTGAAGAGGTGGTGTACTAAATCCGAACGAAACGGGAATTCGGTATTTTCTCCACCGGTTCGTCGTGGACCGCGAATATACTTGAATACACTCGAATATACATAGCCGTGCTTTAGAGGACCAACAAAACAAACGGCATTTCTCGTCGAGCTACGAAAATAGCTTCTCGATGATTCCTCGAAAACGTGAGTATCGCTTCGAATACAGCCACTCGTTCATATTAGGCTTTTACCTTTAATAATTGAAATGAATAGCTTAGGAACACAATATGCTGAAGATTCAATATTTTCTTCAACAAGTCACTTCAAATTGTCAATACTTGAACAAGCTTTATTTTTTTTTCATTATTTAAACAATATTGATTATTTATACAATATTATTAAACAATATCGTAATTATTGTTCTAATTTATCTTTTATTTTCTTATGTTTTGAGATATATTTACATCTCATTTGTTTTAAATGTACAATTAATAAATACTTTCAATTAAAAATAATGGAGCATATTAAATATAATAAAACAAAATTTTGAAAGAAGAGAAACATTTTTTATAATAAATCATTTCAAAAAAATAATATCAATAATAAAATAATGCTTTGAAATCAACGAAAAATTATCGATACTTTAGAATAAGAAAGAAAAATTTTATATTTACAATTATAATCGACATTGCAATTAACATTCGTACATGTAATTACTTCTTTCAATGTTGTTTCCATCAAGTATCCATTTGATTCATTTCAAGTGAATCGAATTCAAATAAGTTGATTAATATTTCTGAAACGTATATAATAAAATAGCTATTCTTCAAGAATTATTATATATTAAATTAATTATATATTAAACCAAGGAATATTCTTTCTCGAGGACCAGTTTCCATTTTTCATGGACTTTTTCTGAACATTTTTCTGAAACGAATGAAGATATGATTCCTTCGATGAGGTTCGTTCATAGTCATTAAAGGCTGTTACGCAAACGGCGCGAATGTGAAGAGGTTTTGTTCGAAGGGAGGACCAGCATCGACGATTCTCGTATTGTTCACCACTTCGCGCTTTAATTACGCGGCGCAATGAACTTCGTAACTGGTTTCCGGACTTCGACCACCCCTATAACCGGGCATACACACGCACAAATTTCCTCTCCATTTTTTCTTCTCTTCTCTCTTTTTTTCGAGCATTTTCTTTACGTGCATATATATGTATAATGTAAATCGATTCTTCGTTCTGCTCGATTGACTATGGCATCGGGTTACTGCAACGTTGCGATAATAATACCTTCGCTAGCTCTAAAAACCGGAGCGCATCGATTTTTTTTCAACATGACGTTGGTCATGATTACACATTTTATTTTCGAATGCAGATTTTTAGGACATATTGATCTACGTTTATGTATTACGATTGAACAATTATAGTTTTAAAATCAATGTGATATCCGAAGAAGATTAAAGTTAAGTTATGAGAAAATTGATAGAAAAATGATAAATATTAATTAAATAATTATGATAAATTAACTATTTGGAAAATTAGTTTTGAAAAAAAAATTTTATTTATTGTATCGATATTGTAATGATATGAAATACTTTTAAAAGATAATATAAACTAACTGCATATTCCAATGATATTTCTTATCTTTATAAATATAATCTATAAATTTAAATAAATATCTTTTATTTTAAAGTTATTTTAAACTTATTCCAAAGAATTATTAGTAGTATTAAAATATTTTCTTTGATTTTTTAAAGTATATTCTTTTTATTTATCTATCATTTCTTTAATTATAAATAATAGTTTTCATTCTATGGAAAATTAAAAGATATATTTACACTAGAATTCGAAAATCTATATTTGAGAAAGTCATTAACAAGAAAAATATTTGAAATTAAAATTATTAAGCCATTTTGAATATCAAACTTATAGAAACAAAAAAGAGAGATTGAAATTCGATCACTGGAAAAATCGTCTAATTTCTGGAATAATTACAAATAAAGATTCGAGCTCTATCAATTGGTCGGAATATTTTCTTTTCCTATAAAAGATTTGTAATGATTTTATTTTATAAATGTTTATTTCATTAAGAAATAATTTTTATTTTAAAATAAATATTTTAAATACAATATAATACAATATATTTTACAGTATAATTATCTGTCAATTATAATGGAAATATAAAAAAAGAAGAGCATAAACAATAAAGCATAAAACACGAAAAAAAAGTAATAATATTACTTGCTATTATAAAAATAACATAAATTCTATTTATCTTAATTCTCATAAAATGTAACAATTTTATTTTATATCATGATTTTATTATCTATTATTAACAATAGAAGGTTATTTTTTAATTATTTTTAATTAATTATTCAAATATCAAATCATTTACATATCAAATATTAAACAATAAAAAATAACTCTGATGAAAACCTTCATGACAATCATAGTATTTAATCAATTTCACGAATCGGCTTTGTATAATACAATTTGATTCAATTGGCGTGGCTAATAACGATTAATGCTTAACAATGTCTTAAATACATGAAAGTGGAAAACTGTTTAGTAAATAGAATAGAATGTAATGTTAAATCGACGAGGAATAAAAGAGGGAAAGGGAAACCTCAACGGGATAACTTATGTAATCCCATTGAGCTTCGTTTCGCAAAGCTTTGTACCGAAAGCTGGTTTGTATACCACGAACAAAGCTTTTTCACTGATCTGATTAATATCACCAGCATGCAGAGAGCACATAAAACAAAAGAAAGTAGATTGCCACGTGGAATGCATGATAAATATAGAAACGGTCGGGATAAATGCAATAAAAACTATGTAGGTTTCTGAACTGGCTAATCGATATTTTACGATAGCCCTTAGTCGCCATGAGTATATTCGCGTGCGCCGCTAACGAATTTTATTTACCAAGAAAAAGAGAAAAAGAAAAGATTCCTAATTTTTCGCGAAATAATCAATGTGCAGAATGCACGAAAATTCGAAGCATTTTTTTGAATCTTTAATTTTATTCCATAAAGGCATAATTTGAGCACAAATAATATCGATTTATATTTTCCAATCTCTTCATTTTCTAATTGTTTATTTAATAATTTTGATAAATAATAAAAAATAATATGTGATTTATTAATTTATTAATAAATCATTTATTTTATTAAATTTTTTTGTTATATACGTCAGTAAGTTATAATTAAATGTATAAATATTTATGAAATTAATGTACTGAATACTGAATATTGATATACTGAATATAAATTTTACAGATTGGAATAAATATCTGTTAATCTTGCAAAAAATACTATATTGCAAATATTTGAATTTGAATTGAAAATTTGAAAAGAGAAAATGTATTTTATTTAAAAAAAAAATTCATTCAAATTTATACAAATAATTCTTAAAATCATATTAAAAATGAAAACTATTCATTTCATATTTAAATATAAATTATGTAAAGAAAAATATACATATAATTTTCGTAAATTTTTTATCACATATTCATTACAAATTGAAATGTATTTGATCCAATAATATAACATTAATTTATATATATATGGATATCAAAAAGAAGTATCGATAACACAATAAAAAAAAATATTTCATAAATGAAAAAAATTTTTGTAATGAAACTTTCATTATGAAATTTTTATTTATAACTAAATTAAAAAATATATCGATGGTTGGTAATGTAAAGAGAAAGCATACGAATGAAAGCTGCTGATGACAAAAGCTTTCGATCCCGAATATATCACTATAATCACTATAAACACAGCAATATGTACGATCAATAATATCAGTCATAAATCTCAAACATACAGAATTCTAACATTAAAACGATATCAAAAATATGGTGTGAATAAATAAAAAATTAAATATGAAACAGAGAAACAGAGAGATTGAAACAATATACTGGTGGAAAAAAATTCCACCGGATAAGTATAACCAAAAAGTTTCTAAGTATATCGACTTGTAATTTTTTCTAGTTCCCCTAATAAAATTATTGTAAAATAATGAAATACAAATTACCAGAAGGATCAAAAAGGAAATTAAAGGTACATCGTCAAACAGGAAGTTGCAAAGAAATGAGGAACGTGCAGATGCCTAAGTTTGAATCAATACAATAAGTGGGCCAGGTAGGGGTGTATAAGATCGCCCGAGGAGACAGAGGAACGGCCGGGAATGTGGGACAGTTTCGGTGCGTACAGAGGAACGTGCGAAACGGAGTGATCAAAAGGCGCGGTTAATTTCGGATTTCTCATAATTTAGATTCTTATCAAAATAATTTCAATCTTGATATATGGATGAAGAAAATCAAACAAATAATTTCTAACAATATCATGCAATCTGGCATATGATACTGAAATCTACATTATAAAATTAATATTATAAAATAGAAATATTATAAAACTTTATAGTATGAATAATTGATAATAAAATATTAATATTTATATTTCCAAACTAATCTAAATATAAATCTTCAAACACATATCATAAAGTTAAGGATAAATATTAATTACTGAAAGTGTTATATAATTTGTAACAATATATAATCGGATTATAAATAAATTTTAATATATATCAATTATATAATGATACTTCATTTCGTGCTCTAAAAAACTGTTATTAATGGTGTCTGACAATGTGAATCAACTGAGAATAATGTTTTGGACCAGTGCCGAGTAGAGGAAACAACGTGTGTCAGTGGAACATTGTTTAGGGGGGGAACAAACACTTCCTTTGCCAGATAGGATATATTTGCCGGGACAGTGTCCGTTATATTACATTAGACGCATATAAAGTTAATCTCATTTGTCGAGGTTTATCGTTGCCGTTATAATATACCATAACGGTATTTTATAAATAAGATAATGTTCTTTTTGCAGGTGCAACAAAATTAAAGCTCTAAAATCCATGAAACCGTATTGGTACTATCAATGCATCGATTTTAATAACAAAATTGAACCATAATCATTTTTTCAAACATTATTCTATTTTAATACAATTTAATATTCATATTTTTTAATTAATTACAAATAATCACAATTATCATTCATTTAAATCATTTTCCATGTATATTTCAGAATAAAATTCATTATCTGCAGCTAATAAAATAATAAACGTTGATAACTTGATAATGATATATGAATACAAAATAGAAAAATATTAAAAATTGTACGAATTTTCTATTTTCTATGAAATTATATATAATCTTTTCATTAATCATAATACAAAAAACGTATGAAATCATGCATGTAATCAATCAACATAGTTCGGAACGCCGTCACGAGACACGGTGATGTACCTAACCTGGCCTGCCGGTGTACATACCTTGGACGCTTTTGATGCGCGTGTCTCCAGGAAGGGTGAGAGGAAAAAAGTGCCGACGATGTGGGGTCGCCGTCCCCGTGTCGACAAAGGTTCCTTTCGTATCGTTATATCACATACGCGATGTCATTAGGACAACTGCTGTTCTGAGAAAGTTGCCTGAGTGGCGATGCAACGACACTTCTCGTGGCACTCAAGTGGCTATTGCTACTCTGAACACGGGACAGAACTGTCAAGAAAACTAAAGGCGTCGATTCTATAAACTGTTACAACAAATATAATTTATCCGTATAATTTTCACACGAATATGTAATAATACTCGGCCTGCTTCGAATGAAAGTCACTAAATTTTACTTAACACGAGAATCTTGCGGTAAACAAACTCAATGCAATCTCGACGTAATGTGCATCACGAGCCTCGCGGCCATCACTAATTTCAACTGGCACTGTTAGTGGCGCCATCGCCTCTTTAGACGGAAGAACAAGGAACTGGACTATTGCGCGCGCGATAGTCGCGAATAATGGCGAAATATGTGAGTATTTATCATACAAAATTAATTCAAAAGATTTTTCTTATTTATTTTATTTTTATTTAAAAAATATTCACTCATAACAATATTTAAAAATATCTTATTTGATATAATGATTGAATTATAATATATAATTAAATTATAGTTTAATCAGATCATTTTTCATGAATACTTATTTTACGTAAATATACAAGAAGAAATACATTTCATACGACAATAATTTAAAAAGATATTTTTAGTATTATTGAGCAAAAAATTTGATATCTTAGCTATTAATTGTTTCTTTTACAGTTAAAAATTTTATTTTTTAAAATTGATAAAAATACTCATAAATTAGGGTCCTTTCTCATTGCCACGAGTATATTGTAAATAATTAGCACTTGAATAATTGCATAACTCACAAAAACCAGGTAATCCTTGGGGTCCAGGTGGTCCTCTCATCCCAGGAATACCTGTCGATAAACGAAACTAAAAATACCTGAAGAAGAATTTAAAAACATGTTTTTAATTTTTTTTTCGTACCTGGTCTGCCTGATTCTCCACGTTCTCCTTGCCTTCCAGGTAATCCAATGCCATCATTGCCAGGTGGTCCTATTAACATAAAATGCATAAAAAAAAAAGATGCTAAATTTATCAAGATAATGATAGAAAAGAGTTTATGTATTACCAGGCGGTCCTCTTGGACCCATAGAACCTTCTACACCAACACCTTCCGGACCTCTATCACCCTTTTCTCCCCGTTCACCAGGTGGACCTTGAGGTCCTATATGACCTTGTGGTCCTGGTAAACCAACAAAACCACGTTCCCCAGGCAAACCTGGAAGACCTGGATCACCTAAGAAATAATTTTCCATTATAAATGAATTCTAATCTTAAGGTAAAAAATATATTATTAAGATATTTAATATTATAAGCACGCATTGCTAACTACTTATAACTATATTTTTATTACTATATAACTATATATTTTCCATTATAAATTAATTCTAATTTTAAGATAAAAAATATATTATTAAGATATTTAATATTATAAGCATGCATTGCTAACTACTTATAACTATATATAAATTAAATATTATATTTTCTTTTTCTAATTTTCTTAAATTAATTTTAATATAATTTCAATAAGGAATAATTAATTAATTAGATTTATCTAATTTAATTAATTAGGTTAGATTAAATCACTATAAAAAGCATAAGAAGACAATAAAATTAGGATATTTCATCTCAAGTAGGTACCTGGGATGCCTTGGGTTCCGGCTCGACCAGGACGGCCCTGTCGGGCCAACCCCGGCAACCCGGGTGGTCCTCGTAGACCTTCTGTTAATTCTTTCAGCTTCTCTGTGACACATGCAGGATTCCATCGTCTTTATCGACGTACACAGCCATGTGAGTTGTTAATCTCCGATCGATTGACTGTTAATCGAACGGACGTGCGTGTAGGTACATAAATCACATATTGATGAATGCTAATTCTAACTACGGATGAAGGTGGAACTTCAAGCAATTCATGACAGAATAATGACGACGAATATCATTGTGATATTTCAGGAATGCTAAGGATATTATTGTGCAATAACTATTCACCATTTATTATGGATTTTTGGAATTATTTTAAAAATGAAAAAAATAACAAAAATCCATAACAATATCACCATCATGTTCTATTGTGATTTTAGGATCGAATGCAGGCAAATTAAATTGGTAATCCTTTTTTTAGGGATATACCTGGACGACCTTGTGGACCAGGTGATCCAGGACGACCTGGACGGCCTCGGCCAGGTGGACCAGGTGGACCTTGTATTTGTGCTGCCATCTCAGTCATCTGCTCTATATACGTAGCAGCAATAAAAGGAATAGTTATTTTTCTATTTTTTTTTCTTTATATAAACATTATACAAAGAACAGGTCACATTAGATGTATAATATATATAAAAGTATATATAACACTTTTACTATTCCAAGATTTTATACTTTTGTCATTATTTTGACATTTCTTAGACAATCAGATTCTTTATTGTACCTATAATTATTCAATTTTATTATTTTAGATAATGTAATGATAATTTCCACCTTTTATTCTATTTCAATAAAATAAGTGAAGTAGAGTAAGTATATAAGTAATATTAGTAGAAGTAATATTTAAATATCTACCTCGTAACACACTGGCACATATATCTCGAATTTCTGAATCAGTAATACTACGGCCTGGTGGTCCTTGAACTCCTGGTATTCCAGTTTGCCCTCTAATTCCTGGTGGTCCTTGAAGTCCTGGACTTCCATCTTTTCCTGGCATTCCAGGTAATCCTATTTTACCTTCTGGACCTCTTTCTCCAGAAGGTCCTCTCTCACCTGGCTAATTTTTTATAAAAATATGGACTTCAGAATTTTAGAATAATATTTAAATTTTAAAAAATAATAAAATATTTAAAAATAAGCGAAATTATTCTGATTTAATAATTAGAATACTTACTAATCCTGGTGCACCTGGTAGACCTCTAGGTCCACTAACTCCTGGATTACCAATAGTTTCTAATACATTATTTGTACTTAACATGTCTGTAGTAGTTCCAGGTGAACCCGGTGGTCCAGGAGGTCCTGGAGGACCTGGTAAACCTGATCGTCCGTCTAATCCTGGAATACCAGCAATTCCAGGTAAACCTGGCGCACCCTAAAAAATCGAAAAATCTTTTTTCTTTCTATTTTTTTAAATTTTAAAAATTAAATTATGAATAAAACATAAATATGATTTGTTTAATAACAACAAAAAGTTAAACTTACAATACTTCCAGGTAAACCACGTGGCCCGACAGATCCTTGTTCTCCTTGCTGACCTTTATCACCTTTATTTCCAGGTTGTCCATCGCGTCCTGGTAATCCTGGTTTTCCAATAGGGCCATCTATTCCTTGAGGACCCGGAGAACCTGGTTCTCCAGATAAACCCTAATGATAATTCAATCAAATTTGCCTTATTATTTATATAATAAAAATTGAAACAAATCTTAATTACTTATTAAAAAACTAAATTCGACATTCAATTTAATATAAATTTACTTGTAATCCTGGTGGTCCTGGAGAACCAGGAGGACCGTTTTTTCCTTGTAATCCTGGAAGACCCGGTGGACCAATAAGACCAGGTTCTCCTTTTATTCCTGGAAGACCGTCTTCTCCAGGTATTCCAGGAGAACCTTGAGGACCAGGCAGTCCTGGTACTATTGAACCAACTATTGAACCTGGTAAACCTAAATAAATAAATTTAATATATTAATAATTTATATAGAAAATATTAATTTTTAATTTAATTTACAAACCATCACGACCGGGTTCTCCAGCTTCTCCTTTTGCTCCTTGAATTCCAGGAGCGCCAATTTCACCTGGAGGACCTGGCAATCCCTGCGGACCTGGTATTCCAGGAAATCCCATTTCTCCTTTAAGACCTGGAAAACCAGGAAGTCCTGATTTTCCCTCTATTCCAGGAGATCCATTTTGACCTGGATAACCTTTTTCTCCTGCTTCACCTTAAATTAATAGATATAATGATTTAGCCTTTGAAAATATAATTATAGTTTTTATTTAAAAAATTTACTTAATAATTTAATTTAAAAATAAGTATAAACGTTTTTATAATTTTGTTCTTTTTTGAATTTTTTTAAACTAGGTCATTTAAAAACTAGGTAAAAATTCTGCAATTAGATATATGTTAAAAGTTAATAGTCTCTTCTATTTTGAGAACGAACATACATTTAGTGATTAATAAAAGCAATGGGTTTACGAGTATTGCAACAGATTGCAACAAATTGATTTACAATCACTTTGAATAGCTGTATTTAGGTCGATGTCGATATAGATGATAATATATTGTTTTTGTGTCACTCATCAGAAAATACTAGAATTATAGTTTTTGATATTTGCTTTTAGATATCAGTGATCAAATCAAAGAAAGAAAAAGTAATATAGGAGAAAATAATATAAGATCAAATTTTTAATATATTTTTAATTGGATGATTTCTGTTATTTCACGATTGAAAAGATAGTATTTATCTATTAAAATTGTTCGATTAAAATTTATCTTTTAATTATTGTACTATTAAAATATTTTTAATCTTTCTATTTTTTCCTCAACTTATATTAATTTATTACTTTAACTTATTTCAATTTATTTAAAAAAACAAAATTATAAGTAGTAAATATATATAAAATTTTCTTTAATTTTTTTCTATTACATTAATTTTTTAATAACTTTTAAGAATAATTTTTCTATTTATTTTAGATTTAAAATTCATGTACATGTGAATATGCATAACATTAAACATTAAATTTATAATTGATATATTTTATACAGATTTATAAGAAGAGAAAAAAAGAAGAAAAAAAGAAAATAGAATAAATGGAAATATGCTAGTTAGATAATTGAAGCCATTACTTGATTGCGCTCGACCTTTAAATATGAGACTATTGACATAGTTTATTGAAAAGAATCATTCCTTCAAAAGTGTCAATGATCTTTTGTAACGCTGTAATTAATGCATTAACTGATTCGAAAAAAATTCATTTATTATTCACTAACAACACTTTCAATCAAGAGACAACACATAATATAAATTATAACAAAAATTTTTATTATATAAGAAATTATATAAGAAATTCATATCCATGAAACAAATTATTTTTAACAAAAATATGAATAATTATATAATTACCAAATTTTCTTTATTATTGAACTTTTTGGATACTAGAAAATAAGCACTCCATGTTCACTGGCAGAATAATATATTTAACGATGAATCACTATCGTGCACGTGGATAATGGATCCACAACTCCACGCGATTTTCTAACAAGATTAAATTAGTTTACGCTACAGTTCAAGGATTACTTATCTGATAAATCCATGTAATCGTATTTAACACGAACAATTAACATTTGACACAACCATAACAATCTAAGGAAGAAACTTTTAATAAAAATAAATATTTTAATTTTTAAAGCCATTACCTTTTTGGCCTTGTTCCCCTTTATCGCCGCGATTCCCTTTCTCTCCTTTTGAACCATTTTGGCCTGGATATCCTTGAGGACCTGGTAATCCTGTAAATCGTGATAAAGAATCGCGATAATCGCTAATATTTCCTGGAGGTCCTGGATAACCTCGTGGCCCTGGAAGACCTTGATCTCCTTTCAATCCTGGAAATCCCATGTCACCCTGCAAAAAACAAGCTGTAAGCAAAATGTAAGTATCTTAATCAATTATATTAGTTAAGAGTAAATTCAAAAAAATGATTAGTCAAAAGTGATGTAATATATAAATGTAATGTATAAGCCCACTCTTTCCCCACGTTCTCCTTTTGGACCAGGTGGTCCAATAGGTCCAGAAGACCCCTTAGGACCTGGACCGCCAGTAAATCCTCGTGCACCAATAAACCCCTGCGGCCCCTAGTAATCCCATAATAATTTACAATAAAACAGATATACAATATATATCATATATTTTTGTTTTAAAAATATCATTATTTATTATTAAAACACTCACTATTTTGCCTTGCTCGCCAGGTGGTCCTTGTAAACCCGGATGTCCAGGTACACCGGGTTCTCCAATTGGTCCAGGTGGGCCAGGTAATCCGGGTAGACCAGGTAAACCCTAAATAAATATATTAATTTAAAAAATAAATTTTAACTCCTATGTAACCTTAAGATCTCATCTCAGATTATACAAATATTTGAGCTTGAATACATGAGTACTCACTTGATGAATTTATTTGAATACTCAAATACACATTCAAAAATCCATAAATACTGGGATTATTATTATAATTCTAACCGGATATCCGTGATATTCGATACAACTTTTTTTGAAATCTGAATATCCCGATTTATGTTATTGTATTAAAAAAAAATTAATTTTAATTAGAAAGTATTTAATATTAAAAAGTACATTTTAAAGGGGAAATTATTTTATATTAATATGTATTTTAAAAGCATTAAATGTTGAATGAAAATCGGATAAAAATGTTTATCAATAAAGAGGAGACTTAACTTACATTAGTGCCATTAATTCCAGGAGATCCCTGTGGACAGATAATTTCACAGCCAAGTCTTCTCTGAGGTAATAAAGGGCTGTTAAGGCCCTTCTGCAATTACGTTAATTACAACCATGGGATCTTAATGGATTGCGAGATTGTGTAAAATGTATGTATAGACTTACCAGTAATTCCTCGCAGGTCTCTCTCTCAGGTCTCGTAGGATCGCAATTTAAAACCATCCATTGTATATCGATCTAGAGATACATTTCGAAGAGGAAGTAAATATTATATTAAGAATAAAAAGAAAAAGCATATTTAAAATATCGGATATTTAAAATATCTTTTATATTTTATACTTTAAAATAACAGCTTATAAAAGAAATCTATGAATTTTTTTTCTTTAAAAAGAAAGAAGATCTTAAAAAAAGAAGATAGATATAATTTACGCACGAGTATCTATTATATATTTAAATTTATTGTTATCAAATAGACATATATCTTCATATTTACATACAATGTTTATTTTTTTAATTCGATTCAATTATCATAATATTCTCATGATTATAATATTGTATAGAAGGAACAAAATCCGATATGATAATGAAAGAGGAAAAATATATAATTTAATATAATATTTAAATATAATTACATAACATATAAATAAAATTAATTATTAGATACGAAATAATTAAGAAAAATGATAAAAGTGCAATAAAATTCTATTACAATCGAATAAATATTAACTTTGAAAATTTTATTATTTTCTGACTTCTTTTTTAATATTAATAATATTATTTATAATCTATATCTAGATTTATAAAAAAGTTCAGTTATATTTTCGATCATTTCAAAAATTAATTTATCAAATTCCATAAGCGCAACATTCGAATTTTATATTTTTTTTAATTTTCATAAGTAAAGAACATATCTATGTTTATTATTTAAATAGAAACTTGTTTAAAATTCGATAATTTTAAAAACGAATTATTTACAATACCGTTATTTTAATTTTTTCTTCTTTCTTTGTGAGACTGTAATAATCATATGTTCGTTAAATTTTTCCGTACGCATTACACACTTTGACAATAATACTAAATCTAGCTTGTCCCAGTTATGTCTCAACCTCGTTCATTATAAAGTGTTTATTAATTAAGTGCTCTTTAATTGCTGCACACAAAGGATGTACATGTATCTCATATGAACAAATGCATCCTATGGATGTGTCACACAGCATTCTGTGAAATTTACGCATATTTCATATTACAATTGCGCGTCTTCCGATATTCATTAATAATTTATCGGAATTAAAAAATATTCCAACATTCTAGAAACATTTATTGCAACGTTTTACGAAACATCTAAAAAACATCTACATAAAAAAAATATAACTATGAATGATATCGTGCCATTTATCATTAATTGACAAAAAAAAATACGATATAATGATATATTGATGATATATTGACAAAATATTCAGTAATTATGTATTACAGATTATGTAATCGATTGAAATTGATTATTGAGCTATCAATAACGCTATTGATCTTATCTTTTTATCTTATCTATGTGTATCTTATAATGTGTATGCAATGTCAAAATTGAATGATCGAACTTACCGGTATAGTGAGTTTACTGTGCAACATCTTTGATATCGAGATCTCACCATCCACTTTGATCGGACCCCATGGCTTCACGTCTTGTGTGTCAATGTATTCGCAATCGATATATACCACCAGCCTATCTTTGAAGACTCCAATATCAATTTTGTGCCAATTCTTATCGAATATCTGTTCCAATCAAACTTTATGCCAATTTTGCACCAAGAAAAATATAAAACTTACAATAACAATATATGTTAATCTAGAGATTCAATCTAATCTAATTTAATTATTTTCTTAAGAACGAAAGATTTAATAAATTTCTCTCCAATTTAATAAAATATTCTCCAAAGCATCTTTGAAAACATATTTAAGTATTTACTACTACAAATATAACATCTTTGAAAAAGGATCATTTTTTAAATTACTCATATTTTATTAATAAATATATTGTTGTTCCTTAATATATTTTTATTTGTTTAAAAATGATAATTGAAATATAAATGAAAATCATTTTATCTTTCAAAATAGAACAAAATTCGATCAAACTTTATTCTAGGATTGAAAATAGTTAATCAGTTTTATTTAAAACATTTCTCGGACAAGAAAATGTAGTAAGCAGACAATTCTCTTTTGTTATTTGTTCAATGAATTGTTAATTTTCGTTATTCGTTAAGAATGTCGCGTCGCAAAGATTAACGCTTCTTTGATAATTTAACAAATGTCACGAATTGTATTCTCATCAGTTTTTTTCGATTCGCGAGTACGTTCTTTTGCGTCTCGTCGCTCTAAAAAACTTCCAAACTATTTCGCAAGATGCTTACTCAATGATCCATGACACGATTTCCACGCATCCCGATGAAGAGGGTTTAATTCCTACGCCAACATGTGATCTAGCGATTGATATTTGACAGGAAGCTCGAGTTTTCATGCGGCAATGACGAAATCACGTTTTGAAATATCCGCAATCGCTCGAGGCTTGCTTTAATCATTTCACAATCCTCCATGACATTTTTAAAAGACAACCAATATTAAATATGACATGATCTGACAGTCCTCGAGCTGATTAATAGAAATGCATTTGGCTTGCGAATATTTCATTCTGCTTTATTTAAATGTTTAAACTATACAAGGTATCTTTTTTTTTTCTATTAAATCAGCTAATATAATTTTGAAATTTGTACGTATATATTGTATATCAATACCACATACCAAAGATATGCAAATTTTTCAATAAGAATATGAAATCATTTTTTTAATTTTCAAGTTATAATAAAACAATAAAATATTTTTTTAATTTTATAATAAAAATTGAATCGAAGTAAATGCTCTTATTAAAAATATTTTAATCTGAATAATTAAATTAAAATAATTAATATTTTAAAACATATATTAAAAGATGATGGATACAAATGAAACATTAAAAAATAAATAAAAAGATAAACGTGATATAAGAAAATCTGATGAAATGAATTGAAATTAAAAAAACGTTTTCAATATTTTATAATATAAATTATCGATCGAATTTTCAACAAGATTTAAAAAAAATTTACATTTTACTTACATGATCGGCTGAGAATGACACTATTTGCGTTTCACCGGTTTGGCTTTTCACGAACAAATCCAAAGTTTGACCTTTTGGGTTCATTGCGATTAAAAACTGGGGCTCGTTTTCCATGTCGACGATTTTGATAATATGCCAAGTATATTTCGATAGTTTTCTGGCTCTGAATGTGCAAACTACACTGAATTCCTCTGGCAATCCGTTTGGAAATATATTTCTGACAAACAATACAAAAAAGAATTTTATACGATAGATCTATCACTAATTATCGAATCGATTATTTTTAAATCGTTAAAAAATAGATATATAAATCGTACTTGGTTGGCAGGCTAATATCAGTGTCTTTTTCCAATCTGTATGCTGTTTGCATACGATTACTACCTCTCACTCGTGTCACACCAGTGTAATGTGTCTCCAAAAGATCCAATTTCAATTTACTGATAAAGTCGATTGTTTGAAGATCATCTTCACCTTGTTTGTAACCTTCGCATGGTCCATGTACGAAATCTGGAATAGATTCTTCGCCGAAAATATATTCTACGAAAATTTTGTTAAGTTATAAGCAATTTCAATTCGCATTGAATCAAGGCGGAAACAGACTGTAACAGAGACAAAGAGGTTTCACTCTATTTCCGTTTCAATCTGTCTACGCAAATTACTTAATGAATAAGCCTTTACTGATATCTCTACGTTTGTTTTGATTTCTAAAATCGATATTCCCCAAAGATTCCCCATGAATATATTATATAAAAGGAATTATTAGAAATTATTTTTAAGATAAAAATTTAAAAAATAGATAATTCATTTATAATAAATCTTTTAAAAAACAATTATTAATAACAAAATATTATATAAGATATTTTTATATATTATTAATTAAAATAAAACATATTTATTTATCTATAATTTATATTTTATAAAATATTAAGAATGCAATATTCTCAATACTAATAAAATAAGTTTCTTTTAAAAAAATAATCAAATAAAAAATGGAAAAATAGGATAAAATAAATAAGATAAAATATTACGAAGAACAAATAAATTAAAAAAATTAAAAACTTACGTGTATATGTGAATTGCACAAATAGGAATATCCATACTGAGAAGTACATTCGCAGATCCAAATTGATTCTGTAATAAAAAATATCAATTTTAATATCATATTTTATATAAATATTTTATTTTTAATTATTACTCATATCTAAAAATATGGAATTTATTTTTCTATATCAAAATTATCTTATTAACAATCTTATTTATATTATTTATTTATAAAACTCGAATTGTTTCTATAATGTTTTAAAGATAATTGAATAATAGCTAAAGTAATTGAAGTTAAATTGCTGAAGATTAAAACTATATTAATGTTACATTAAAGACATTTAAAATATTGTGATTATTATAAAGAATTCTTATGATACATGAAACTGACATTGAAATTGAATAAAAAACATTAAGAAGCATTAGTAATTATATTACTAAAATTTTTTAATAAAAAATTATCATCGATCCTGCCAGGATTCGAACCTGGAATCTTCTGATCCGTAGTCAGACGCGTTATCCGTTGCGCCACAGGACCGTGTTGATTACGAATTTTAGTTTTTCTATTATAAAAAAAAATAAATTATATTTCTAAAAATATTTATATATTTTATATTTTATATTATTGTTTCTTTTTAATAAAATATATTAAAAATAATTTTACTCAAGAGTAAAATAATCGATAATATTTTATTTTTTCATTTATATTAAATGCACTATATTTATAATGATTTTTTACAAATAATTACAATAATTATAATTATTGTTACATATAGTTAATAAATAAATATAAAAAAGAATAATTATTTTCTTACATAACGTAAATTTATTACGTCTCATATTAATTTTTTATCAATTTATTTATTTTGTAAAATAATCTAAACGAACTTCTCTGTATATAACTGTTATATGTTATATTATCCTGAATAATAAACATATGTTTAATAAAGCATGTTTAATCTGATCTATTATATATTTCTAGTGATTATCAATCGTGTAAATTGATATAGCATAATAATTCCTAACAATAAAATTTCGTAAAATTTACATATATATATATATATATATATTCTTTTAGAATACAATATAGATAAATTTAATTGAATAAGAATAATTTTCATTATGCAGATTTATTCATTATAATATAGAGTTATATTATAAAATAATCATATATATACACATGCATAATGAATATGTATCATATTAAGATTTCTTTAAGTTTTCTACATACATATTTATTACCAAGTAAGAAAAATAAATACATAATATAAATATACTTCAATAAAAATTATTTTTTTTTTTACATAAATGGAATTTTAATTGATAAACATATTTAATGTTCTTGATAGATTTATAAAAATATAAAAATAACGGTAATAAATATAAAAAGTATTTCTTGTAATTTTTTTTTTTATTTTTATGCAACAATAATATATTATACCGAACTGATATATGTATTTCGTCGGTAGTCAGTCAGTAACAATACTGCGTCAGAAATTCTTTTCCGTTACCGGAAAGATAAATACACTGTAGCCGGCTGCGATATGGTGTTAGTGAGGGCCACATGGAATAAAATGCAGACACGCATTGGTTGTGTTTTATACAACCTTGCTTCCTATTGGTTGAACCTCGTGGGTCTTATCGGATTACTTGACTATGACTACGTGGCGTTGCCATACTGCGATGTTGGGTCTACCAAAGTTTCAGTTTTCTGTGTTACGTTGAATTGAATTGAAGAGAAAAAGTAATAGCATGCGTTTTTACTTTCTTATCTATTAGCTAGAAATAATTATTTTTGTAATTATTATATTTAAAAAGTCAATTTATAATCATAATAGTGGGGATAGAATATGTATTTGGCAACATTGGGATTACGTCATCTGATGCAACTTTGTTTACTTATGTTATTCACATATTTTGCAGATTTAATATTGTTTCTTCATGTTGTTTGATAAAAGTTTCGTCCTTTTTTATTTTTTTTAATTTTATGTAATCTGGAAAAAAATCTCTATATTTGAAGTTTGAAGATCTATAATTTTTTCTTAAGTAAGTATTGAATTTTTTTGAAATATTTATTTAATATTTTGAAGTATTTATAATGTAATAAGATAAAATAAAAGAAAAAAGATTTATTTAAAAAGCATTAAATATTTATATGAATAAAAATATTATAAAAAATATTTTAAATAACTTAACATCAAAAAAGATGAAACAATTTTAATTAGTAATAATAATATATTTGTTATTTTATATTAATTTGAACAAATATTTGTAAGATATGTATTTTTAATGAAAAAAAATATATAAAAAAAATCACAATGTATTTTTTGATTACTTATTTCTTATTTTTTTTGCAAAACATGAACCTTATTTACATAATTATTCAACAATAAATTATAAAAAGTTTGATTTGTATTTCTGTAAATCTTTCTATAATTAATATAACAAAAATATTATATAAATTTATTTTAAAAAATAATGCTAAAGTTATATTAAATTATATTAAAAATACAATATTAAAAGTGTATCTAAAATAAATTTAATATTAATATAATATATTAATTAATTTGATTAATTCTAGATTTAATTAAACTATACATCTTTATTGCTAATTTTAAATAAATAATATTTTTGTTCGATTTATTTATTTTGTACATAATAAACACTATTTTTATTATCTTATGTTTCTTATTTTTATCTTTCAAGTTAATAAATATACTAATAAAAATTATAATCAGATTATAAATATTTTAAATTAATAAAACAGAATATTAAAATATAAAATATAAAATATTATTACAATAAACATTTATAATTCATATATTTATTGTAACTTGAAAAAATACATTTTGAAATATTATATTCACGAATATGAAAAATATGAAAAATTAATTAATTTTATATGTGAACTTATTAGACACACTATATATGATGAAAATATTACAAATAGCTATTATAGCTATTAAGATTATTATTTATAATTATATTCTATATATTTCTAAATTACTAGTAAAATAATACTATAAAATTTTTATATAAAATATATCATTGCATTATAATATTTGCATCATTAATTTATAATATTTAAAAAAATTTCAATCTAGCATTTTCTATCAACAGGAATCCATGAATTTAGAAGATGGCGCCACATATGCAACGAGACTACCACAACATTGGAGATCCAAGTAGATACTCATTGAGGACATTTAGGCATGGTGAAAAACATTGTCTACAATATCACAATTTTGATGTATCGAAAGTAAATGGAAAAGAAGATTTTTTTCGTTGTATGGGTCTTCAAATGAAAAGATATCAGTACAAATACAAAATGCCAAATAGTGATCATAAGGTTAAAAAAATTAATATTCCCACTGGTGTAACATTACGTGATTGCCGTGTTATTATCCTGGGGGCGACATGTGAACTATGCGGGAAGTGTTTTAAATGTAAAACAGATTTGAATGTACATAACTCATTAAAACATCAAACACGTGAAAAAATTCATATAGCTATAAAAGGGACACAATGTAATGAAAACGATATTCATGTGTGGGAAGAAATTCCAAAATCTTTAAATTATACAACAAGTGAGTCTAGTAAAAATTTTATAACAAAACTACATAAAAAGTTACATTTAACTTTAAAAATAGGAAAAGAAGTTATCTCTAAGATATCGGTAAAGCGGAAACATTTAAAAAGAAAGAAAATTGACATACATACACAAACTGAGCTACATTGTGAAAGTGAATTAATTACAGGTGAGAATGAGTATGAAAGTGTCGTTTCTCGTATCGATCCTTCTGTGTTCTGTAATAGTCCTTGTCTACATTGCAACTCCTGTATACACGTGGTAGAAAGTTCGAATCGATATGTGGCTGGCAACATTGTAGCAGATAAGCAAGTAGTTTATGGAAACGGTATAATGCAAGAAGAAAATCATATTTCGAATAGACTATCATGTGCAACATGCGCAAAAGAAAAGTGTAGCGTTGTTCATGAATGCATTTCTTCATCACATGTGAAATATGTTCATAATAAAACAAAAGATGAGCTACAAAATAATAATTTATCAGAAAGTACAGATGTTTCGTCAAAACCAACTAGACAAATTTGTCTGCAAAATAAAAACGAAAATAAGAAAGAAACAGACATTAACGCAAATCAGATACGAAAAGATTTTATTATAAATGAGATAGAAAAATATGCATCTGAAAACTTACAGGATATTTCTAATAGAATACAAGTAATAGTGCCATTAATTATGCCAATAATCGTGCCAAATACAAATGTTTCAAGTTCACCTATTAAATTAACAATACAATCAGTGCCAATAGAACAAGAAGAACAACAGCAATCATTGCAACCAGAACAACAAATGGAAGAAGAACAACATTATCTTCAAGAACAGTCGCAAGAAAAACAAAAACAATCGCAACAATATTCACAGCAACAACATTTAGAACAAGACCGACAAGTGAAACAAAAACAAGAACAATTGCAGCAAAAACAATCGCAACAATGTTCACCACAACAACAACAACAACAACAACAACAACAAAATCAGCAAATGAAGCAAGAACTACATCTGCAACAAGATCAGAAAGTGAAACAAGAACAACAGCAATATTTACAACAAGATCAGAAAATGAAACAGCAATATCTTCAGAAACAATTGCAAGGACAACAAAGTCAGCATCAACAACTACTACAAGAAGAACAAATAAAACAAGAACAACAGCAACATCTGCAACAAAACCATCAAATGAAACAAGAACAACAACATCTCCAGGAACAATTGCAAGAACAACAAAGTCAGCATAAACAATTACTACAAGAAGAGGAAATGAAGCAAGATCAGCAGCAATATCTACAAGAAAACCATCAAATGAAACAAGAACAACAGCAACATCTCCAGGAACAATTGCAAGAACAACAAAGTCAGCATAAACAATTACTACAAGAAGAGGAAATGAAGCAAGATCAGCAGCAATATCTACAACAAAACCATCAAATGAAACAAGAACAACAGCAACATCTCCAGGAACAATTGCAAGAACAACAAAGTCAGCATAAACAATTACTACAAGAAGAGAAAATGAAGCAAGATCAGCAGCAATATCTACAAGAAAATCATCAAATGAAACAAGAACAACAGCAATATCTCCAGGAACAATTGCAAGAACAACAAAGTCAGCATAAACAATTATTACAAGAAGAGGAAATGAAGCAAGATCAGCAGCAGTATCTACAAGAAAACCATCAAATGAAACAAGAACAACAGCAACATCTCCAGGAACAATTGCAAAAACAACAAAACCAACATAAACAGCTACTAGAAGAAGAGCAAATGAAGCAAGATCAACAAGATCTACAGCAACAACAACACCAACTTAAAAAAATTTCTGTTCTTACTATCAAAGATGATGTTAATAATGAAATAGAAGAAGTATTACGAATTGTTAGAGGACGTATCACTAATGCAGAGATCAATCATGAATCACCAACTCGATTCGAACAAGAGATGTTAATACAAGACGCCATTAGAGATATGAAGAGAATGGAAGCGCAAGGCTGGCACTTGTTGGAAAAGAAAAACGGCTCCACGATGAAAAGGAAACGGAATATAAAATCTAATATCAAATGTAATACAAGTAATACAAATGATGAATGTGCCAAAAGAAAGAAAAATATCGTAACTGAATCAAATACAGAATCAAAATATAGAAATTTAAACAAAGAAAAATATATTTCAAATGCAAAGGAACATACGAAAATACAAACTAATAATAATATAGTATCATTGTGTGCATCGGATAATACAAAAGAAAATTTAATGACATGTAATGAAAATATCAATACAACATCTGAAATATTGCGACAATATAATATTAATTATTGCAATGATATATTCGAGATAAAGAACAATACGGAGAATAATCGAGAATCTATTAGCCGATTTCTTGCCCCCTGTTCCGATGGAATGGAAAATAACGTACCGGTCGTAATAGATCTAGTCAACGGTACCGATGAATAACAATGGAAACGGAAATGATGCGTCCGGTGAATGATGATAGCTTTATAAAAATGATATTGAACTGAGAAATAATAATGGATTCGTTTATGAAATGAAAATGTTAAAAATGTTATTTGTTATGAATAATTTTCTAATTTTTAATGTTGATTTTGAAATTAAATTTTTCCAATACTTTTTTTCTGATATGTCTGATTGAATGGAAGTCAGTTAAATAATTAAATACAAAAGGTATTAGAGAATAATTTTTATCACGTGATAATATTGAGAAGTTCTGAAAAATTTCTGATGATTAAATTGCTAAATGGAAGTTTGTATAATAGTATAAAAATATAAATATTGTATATTTTTTGTACAAATCATTTCCAAAACATAAATTATAAAGGACAATATATCGTCAATATTATTTCCATCATGAAATACTTGTCACATATTTCATATGTGAGATCTCGTTATAATAGGATCTCAATTTTTAAAAAATCGAATACTTTAAGAATGATTTAAACAACTGCTTTTGAAATATTATATTTTAATTGACTTTTCTACAATTTTTCATGAATCAGTCATAATATAAATTATTATCAGTATAAATAATGATAATTTCTTTTAATAGTTAAATTTATTATATTTTTTATTTTTTATTTCCGTTTAGATCAGATGTATATTTATATGTATATGTGTTGATGTTGAGTGATACTTCTTAATAAGTACGTAATTATACAGTTTAGCTGAATTTTGATTATTTTATTATATAGCTTCATTTTAACACTTAAAAAGTCAGGCGAAGAAATAATATCAATAAATAATATATTTTTTATTATTTAAAAAAAAGGGGGATATACATAAAAATGCATCCATAATAATGAGTATATCGTCATTTATCTTTTGTTAATATAAACACATTGTAACGATAGGCAATTAACATAAGTGAATTGAATTAAAAAAATACTTTCTTATGAATAGATAACAGGTAACAATATTTTAATTATATCGAAACATTTCGCAGAAATCATCACATCATTTGTTAATATCTATTCATAAAAAGTTTGAACATTTCACGAATCACGAATTAAAATATATATTGATAATATCGAATTAGCTGTTATTGCAATATGTTTGTATTAATAAAAAATAAATAATGGTCACATGCTTGTTAGGAATGCATATATATAAATGAAATTCTATAATAGTAAAAATTTTGTCGCTTTTTTTTTTTTTTAAATAATTTACATTACTTTTTCAATCTCCCCCGATCGATTTCTTGTTTTAATGATAAAATAAAAGTATAGTAAAATCAAAACTGAGAAAACTGTATAATTATTATTTAATTGTTGTGTTCTATGAATTACAACAATAATTACATTAGTAATTATTATTGCCAAATATTATAATACTGTAAAATGATATTACTTTTATATATTTATTATATTCTCTTGGAAAAAGGGAAATAAGATGTGCTTTTTTTCTGTACAAATAATATCATAAATAAGTATAATGACCACGCTAAATCATATTTTATATTACGTTACTGTTTAATGTGCGATATACATATATTAGTAATTTTGTATTTTTTGTAATAAATGTTCTTAAAAAAAAAATGTTATTACACAAATTATTTAATACATAATAATAAATACTTTTTAGAAATTTATGAAAAATATTTTTAGAAAAATATTCTCTCCCGTGTCTCGGCATTCCAATTACACGTGGAATTAACATTGCGTGATTTAAAGTGCCGAAGATGATTTATTCCAATAAATTTAAAAAAAAAAAGTTTCTATAATCTAACATTAGAGATTAGATTACAGACAGTAATCTAAATAACAGTAATTACTAAATAAATATTAAAAAATAAAAACGATCTTTGAATCATGCACGATTCTTATTTTATACTTTATCGAAAAAATTTGAATTTATTTATGCTTAACTCTTATTTTTAAGAGTTATTTTAGAAATTATAGTTCTCACGACATTTTAATACTATAGGAATTTTCTTTATCTTTGCACGAGATCGATGCATTCGTAAGAGAACAAAATGATTGATGATGACAGTTGAAATCGGCAATGCAAAGAACGTTAATTCAGGCCAATAGAAAAATTTCATTATCATAATGATAACTAAAAAAAAAAAGTTATTATATAAAATAACACTTGAAGTTTTCTGACTTCAACTGACTAAACCAAGTTATTAATCTTCTTATTTTTCGAAATTCTTTCACGTACATCATATACATTGAAACAATTACAATGAAAGATATACCAGTTTTAACTATGGCATAGAAAACACGTAAAATATATTATCGATTAACATTATTGAAATTAATGTGCATATTGTGCAACTTGTTTTTCGAAATAAACGTGTGGTTAAAAAATTAGCAAGTGAAATCTTATTTATTTATCGACATTGTCGTGTACTAAAAGAAAGAATATATATCATAGTATATCTTGTTACAGAACAATGGAAATAATGATTTAAGATTTAGAAGCTAGAAATATTTCACTGTAACACAATAAGAGAAATGTAAATCAAACAACGACAATGCAATCAAACGACTAACAAGAATTGAATCGCAATGATAGTACAGATTGAAGAATTGAAGAATTCATATTTGTTGCAAAATCGTTGATACTCTTCTTCAAATGTTTTTGTTGTTGTAAATATACTTACAAAATAACAAATATATTTAAAGATTGTTATAATTGAAAATGATTAAACATAAAAATATTGAAAATTTAACATCCTCACTCTAAAATCAAACTATTCATGATAAAAAGAGATTTTTTTTTGATTTATTTGATTTATTGATTTTATAATTACGAAAATAAATGATGATAGTTTCTTCTTCTTATCAATTTTAATGATTCTGAAATATATTGCAAAAGACATTATTTTGCAATTTTTTGCAAAATAAAGAATTTCATTTTTAGTTATTTTTTCTATTATACAATCAGTGTAATCAATTTTCAAATTATTCGCAAAAAATTTTTGTATACCATTGAATCCTACTTATAGGTATGCATCTGTGATAGAGTACGCGTCACTATGCAACCGTCGTTTAAAGATGGTTGGCAACCATATGTATGTATAACGGGTGAGTTTATCAAAAATCTATTTCTTTATGAATTTAAACGAGATTTTCCTTAAGATTTTCTTTGTAATGTATATATACAATGGAAAAACTAACTTCAATTATTGTAATTTCGATCACTAAATATTATTTTATATTTTATTTTCACATTCGAAAAATCCAAAAGATTCATGCACCCGTTATATATAAATAGAAGTAGTATATTGTTGCACGTGCTTCTACGAATGCATACATCATGAATGCATATAGAGTTAAGTCAAGATAATAGTATCGAAAGTTTTTTTTGTAAATGGTTCGAAAACTAAGATAAATCATTAATTGATGAAAGAAAAAAATTGTTCAAAACGATGTTTTTTACAATATATTTCAAGATCATTAAAATCGATGAGGGGAAAAATCAGATTTATCTTGGACATGTATAATATCTATAAATTATTTACTGATAATAATAATAAAAATTACATATTTGTGATTGTCATTGTAATTTAAAAATGAAAGGATCAAAGAAAAATTTCCACCAAGAAACTAAGAAAAGAAAAGAAAGAATAAAAGAACGTTATAAAATAGAGAATATTTTTAGATCGTGTCAGCAAAATGATTGAATTTCTCACGATCGTTAAACCTCTCGATACAAATAAGTGGTTCGTCAAAGTTTTAGCATGTACGAGAAAGCCCACGTGTTACCGGCTTTTTCTGAAGAAGCTTCTTCCGGTCGTGTTAAAGCGCGACGTAGCCGAAAATCTTTGTGGTTGGAGAACGTGTGTGTCGACTTTCGATAATTGCTGCCCGATTAGCGGAAGTCAATGGATTGGCACATATAAATATGCGTATATATTCGTTTAATTTATATCACACATAATATTTAAAACACAATTAAAATTGTAAGACGAGACAACGCATTGCACGACTGCCTGGCATAAACTGATAAGCCCTGGAGAACCGCATGGCTTGCCTCTCTCCATCTCCCTTCAAGGAGATTCGATCTTGCTTTCCATCTTCCGTCATCGAGGAGAAGAGACAATTACTGTTGATCGTGAATTAGCATATGTATGCAGAGAAAGGAGTTGTGCGTTTCATTGGAATTTCGATCTTGTTCTTTTCGTTTGTTTGTAATAGAAACTTCTGCGCTATTATGTTATCAAAATCCTAATAATAGTAAAATTTATAAAATTTTGAAAAATAATTTTACCGAAAAAGTGTTATTTTTTTTGAGATAAAAAATATAATTGTATTGAAAAATAAAATATAGTTGAATTGGAAAAAATGCCTGATTTCAGAGGATAAATATGATGATTCTAAATTTATTTAGAACACATAATGATACTTGTTATTAGCGTTATCATTTTAATTTTATTATATACGTTACGTTTTGCTTTATATATAACATTAGTGGAGAAAGTAATTCTATGCCAAACCGCACAAACTTGAACACTTTCTTTGTTTTGCAACAGATTCGTTGTAATACATCCAAACGGTCTCTCATTATCGTTGTGAAAAACTGAATAATAATTGAACATATACGTGCTTATAATCAGGAAGTTTGGATCGAAGCGATATTAAGTTACAACTTTATGCGTAATCTTCTAATGAAAGTTATATTTACAAACATGTCTTAAAATTTTTTATAAATCACTCTTAATTTATTTATTTTATTAAATATAAAAAATAATTATCTCATATAGAAAATTTTGTATGAATTCATATAATTGAATATGAATGGAATTATTACCAAATAAATTATTTATTATACCAAATTATTAGGAAATAAATTTTTAAAAAATTATCCTTTTTATTCCAAATATAAGAGTTTTAAGATTTATAATTGTAATTTAAAAAATAGACTACAAAAAAATGTAATGTAAAAAATGTAATTTTTTAAATTATTCTATTTATTTTGTACTTTCTCATTTTTTCACAATTTTCTATAAACACATAAAGAAAATAAAAATACGTACCTTAATATTGAATACTTTCTTCTTTAAAGTTTTAATTTTTAAAATTAAAATTTAAAAATTAACTTTTAAAGATTTTTGTAATATAAGAAAATTTGTTTTAATCGATTTTATCTTTATGTGACATGTTACACGCATTCGATATAATAAGATTTTATTACATATTACAAAATATTTAAGCAAAAAGAGATAATAATACGTATATTATTATTATATAATACAATAATAAATAATATTATTATAATATTATGTAATATATGTAATACGTATACATACGACTATGAATAATCATAATGATTAAATTAAAACAAATATATCATAGACTATTAATAAAATATCAGACAGACCTAAAACATCATATATCTGTTAATTTTCTTTGATAAAGTATTTTGATAAAGATTTAAATAGGTGCTCGTTAGGAAAAATTTATAATGATAAACGACTAAAAATTAAAGATCAGGCGATGAAAGAAATTCTTTCAAAGAATACATTGCTTATAGCAATGCTATAATATAACGTAGTTATATCAAAAATAAAAATTTAATCATTTTTTTCTTTTTTCACGTGCATTTTTATGTTTCTTAATTTACTAAATTGACTAAGGCATTCCTCAATTGTTAAACATAAATTTTCCTCATTCTTCTCCATATTAATTGTTAATTCGAGAAAAGAGAATAAACTTTCTAACTCATGGCATGGCCATGATTCTGTCACCTGAACAATTTTTCGAAGCAATTGGTCCATTTGAAAATCAGTCAATTTCTCATTACTCGATGTTGATAAATTGAGTGGAGAATTTCTTACACGTTTCGATGATGGGCCTTCACCTGATGCACTATTCTTTCTCTTAAGATTAATTTCTGAGTAAAGAATCAGATTTTTGTTTCTTTAGTTAAGAATAATCTTGTTTCTTAATTAAGAAAATTGAAAATGTTAGATCGTGAAATTCATATCATTATTATATTAGATAATATTAAGAAAAGTTTCGTGGCAGGAAAGAAAGATGCAAGAAATTATATTATATTTAAAAAGCAAAAATGATAGAACTTTTCGATCAATCTATATAATACGAAACAATGTTAAAATATAGATATTAAATAATAATAATTTTATACTTGTCTTGGAATTGATCATCACGTGAGCTGATCGTACACTGCAAGGTTTGTTTCGAGCTCTGAGTTTACTTCTTCGGAAAGATACCATCTCTTCTATCATTATGGCAATGTTATTAATATTTTATAAGATCATTTTTTTTAAATGATGATATTGAAAATTTCATTTTACTCACGTGCTAGAGGATTTTCCATAACATCGGTCCGACCAGTTAATTTCCGCTTTCTTCCTACTTCTTTCGTTTTTTTTGAATTCATAATTTGTTCAAAATCCACTAGATAAATAATAAAATTTATAATTAAATATTTTTCGTTATATATTTATAAAAAATAATAGTAATAAAATAATAGTACTATTTAATCTTTTAATATTTAAAATTATTGATCTGTAACGTATATTTAAATATACTATATATATCATAAAATGGTACTGAATGGTATAATAAAAATAATTAGCTATTTTAATAAAAGTCAATATTAATTTTTCATAAAAGCATATATTTTAGTAATTAAAAATAAAAAATATTATACCTTGTGAAGAGCTATTAGATTCGAAATCACACGTCGAATGAACAAACAATTGCTTGAAAAATAGTTCACGATGTTGTTCACGAGGAGATATAACTTCAAATATTTCACCTTGATATTCATCGAATAAGGATACAATCTAAATTTAGATAACATGAAAATGAAAAAAAAAAAAACATCTAATTTAAATATGTTTATAATAAAAAAAAAATTGTTAAATTAATATCGATATCATTTGAAGAAATGTAAATATATTTAAATTTATAATAAATTTAATATATAAATTTTTCTTACATCTGCTGGTAAATCTTTTCGTGAACAATTAGCCGTAACCATGATTAACATATTGACCGATCGATCTAAATTCTGCATCAAAGATGTAAAAACAATACGTGCCGCTTCATCTACTAAGTCCCACCAGGTTAAAATATCAGGAACATAAATCAACGATGGTAAATTGCGTCGAGCCATCTTTATTTTCTATTATTTAATCATATCAAAATATGATTAGACCATTAATCAGATCAAAATATGATTCAATAATTAAATCATAAATATAAATATTCAAATATTATAAAAAAGCAAATAATAATCATGTGAGACGTTGAAACAACAAAAATTTAAATAAAAATTTTTTAAAGAACTTTCTTTTTTAGTAAAGAATATAAAATATTATATAAAATTCTATTTTAACATTATATAATCTTTCTATGATAATATGATATAATTTTGTGTGATAATTACTTGAATCAAAGCTTCTTCTGCAGCTTTTCCTGTTTCTTCAAACAAAGTCGTAATATCTAACAAATGACAAGGTAAATGCTCTAAAGAGTGAAGTAATGCTGGTCCCAGATGACGAGTGTGAGAGTCATCGTCACCGCACAATAAAATCCTAGGACAGCTGTTTGACCTCGATGCAGCTTTACCAGTGCTACAAAAAAAGAACTTTTAAAACTTTTTATAAACCAATGTGATTTATTATTAACTCTAGCTGCATAGTACCTAAAAAAACTTAGCTTAACAGTAATTTCGTCAAAGCAAATAAAACTATAAAAATCATAATTATATGTCAATTTTTTACTTACATTACATTGTAGTAAGAAAATTTAAATTCATAATTTTATTAAATTTATATATAAAAAATTTAAATTAAATTTTCATTATGATAAACTTGCATCTTTCCGATTTCTAAATAGAAGTTATAAATTTCTCTTGTTTTTTATTTTTTAATCTTTAATTAAATTAAAGTTTCTTTAATGAATATTTTATAAAAACTAATGATTGTAGAAAATATGTAAAAATTCCTGCTTTATTACTTATTAAATTGGACAATAATTCAATACTCACATGACGTTGCAAGTCAACATTCCTGTTGGACAAAGAATTTCAAGCTGTGACAAAATGTACGACAAATTGTCTTGGAGTAATGGTTGAATTTTATCCGATAAAGATTTAATTGGGGCAATTGAAACACGATGAGATGCTGGTAAAATATTTTGTTGTGCTTTCAGAAAATCTTGTTTCTCAACCTATTAAAATATATATTCAATTAGATTCAATTCATAAATCATTTCATAAATATTATTTAAAAATAATCTATTCAGTTGAAATAAATTAAGGAACAAATAATTATAATTTAGATTAATTTTATATTATAGATAATTCTATGAAGATACAATTTTTTTAAAAATAGGGAGAATTATATCCAGATAAAAATATCTTAGATGTTATCAAAATCATATATTTCTATAAAATATTTTATAACTTCTACAATTTTTCAAATGTTTTTACAATGACCATATTCTTCGATTAAATGTTACAAGTTTGTAACAATCATTTTATGGTTACTGACAAATTAAATTAGTTATTTTATGACACATAGCATAATATGTTAATAAGAATGTTTTAATCAATAAAGGATTGATTTAATCTTTTTTTCTGTAATAAATATGTATCTTTTGTTAACGATTATACTTCTTCATAAAAGATTTTTATGAATGTTATAATTATGATTAAAATAGAATTACTATTATCGAAATATATCATGTATGGATGATTAAAATTAAAATAATATAATAAAAATGATTACATTTTAATAAAAATTAAAATAAAAATCAACGTTAAATTTACCGAAGCTTTTTACAGAAACATTTTTATATTTTTAATAATTGCAAAAATAAAAAATCTCGAAATTTTAGCTTCTAATATTAGACTTTACTGTAAAAATATCGATCAATTAATACCTTTGAGGTTTGTATTAATAAATTAACATTGTATAAATAATTTTGCAAAAATTATTTCTATTTAAATTATTTAATAAAATCTTGTTCACATTACTTTAAGATGCCGCTCATTAATTTGATATTTCGCTTTGGATGTATATATTTCCGGATAATTTCTTCGAACACAGCACATTACCGCCTCGGCGCAAAGAGCTTGTAAATCACTTCCGCAAAATCCAACAGTTTTCGATGCAAGATACGCCAAAAATTTCTGTGGTGGTTTCTGTTTCCAACTTTTTATGTGAACCTATTATCGTATTATCATTTTTTATTTTTAAAATATTCTATTTTCAAAAACGAAAGTTTAAAAAAAAAAAGCTTTTTACAGTTAATACCGAGAGTATTTCTTTTCTCGCGGCATAACACGGCAACGGAAAATACAATTCTCTATCGAAACGGCCAGGTCTTCTTAAAGCTGGATCTATAGCGTCGATTCTATTCGTTGCTCCAATTACTATGATCTCTGAATTGTTCTCTAAGCCGTCCATCAAGGCCAAGAGAGTGGAGACAATGCTGGCATGTACAAAGTCTTGGCGACTGGATCTTACTGGTGCTAGACCATCAACTTCGTCGAAAAAGATTATACAAGGTTTCGATTGCTGAGCCTGTAATATTAACATAATAATGAATTTTATCTTTTTGAAATGCAAATTTTTATGCATTATGTATTCATTTCTTAAAATGTGATTAATAAAATTAAAAGTATTTTGGATAAAAAAAAAATTATTCTGGATAAAATTGTTATAAATATTAATTTCTTATTTAATATAATTTACAAACGTTTAAAATTTAAAATAAAATAAGAAATGCTTATAATGCTTATAATGAATAATATATATCGAACAGTGAAACAAGTAAATCGATAATAATTCTTCAAACGAAGATAAATATATTTATATATTTGTAATATAATTTTCATGGAAAATTTTTTAAAAATATTTTATCATTATAATTTTATAATCTATGCATTTTTAAATCTTTTATTTTAAATTAAATTTAATTTAATAAAACGAGAATATTCATTTGATGAATTTTTCTCTCATTATTATTTCATATAACATGTAAATAAAAATCTTCCCTATTCGATTTAATTATTATAGATAATTATAAATCAGTGAACTACCTTTATTAATAATTTTTAATTAATATCTTAAAAAGAAAGAAAATAAAATAGTTGTGCTATTAACCAGGAAAAAAATCTTCTGAAGCTTTTTCTCGCTTTCGCCAACCCATTTGCTAAGACAATCGGAACCCTTGCGAGATATAAAAGAAACTTTCCGTTCAGCGTTACTGCATTCCACCGCTAAAGCACTAGCAACCAGAGTCTTTCCTGTGCCTACGAAACAGAGAATGTCAATCGAGAATCTTGTTTCGAAAAATGTTTCGTTTTATTACGAACCGTAGAACGCTTTATTTTACCAGGAGGCCCATAAAAGAGCAAACCCCTCGGTGGTTTCAAGTTGAACTTCGCATAAATGTCACCGTATATAAGCGGAAATAGAACCGTTTCTTTCACTATGCGGATATGCTTCTCCAGTCCTCCGATGCAAGAGAAATCCTTTGTGCAGGACATTTTTCGTGATGAAAATTACACCCAAACTTTTATTTCGCATACCCGACAAACGTATTCTCATTTAGGTATCACGATTTCGTATTTTTATAACTGATCCTTGAATTTTCATCCAGTAAAATCCAGTTCGACAACTTAAATCATTAACCATATATATGCATCGTGTTTTTCTAGATATTTTACTGGAAATTTTATGCTGCGTTTGATGATTGATTCAAGTCAATTCACGATGTAATTTTATTGTATTTTAAATGTTTCATTGATGCGATTATAGCGAAACATGCGAATCGTGTTCCTCTTCGGAGCAATGTTCGCGTAAATAATATATATAATAAATTATAAAGTTCTCTTTAATAAAATAGATATTACTTTTTATGAAATTTAGCATTGTTTAAGAAAAAAGTTAATATAAAATATAAAAAAATGTTTATTTTAAAGTGTATTATTTTTTTTTTATTTTATTATAAAGATATATATTTAATTTAATTAAATAATAAAAATATATAATTTACAATATATCGTATTTAATTATTATGTGATATTATTTAATTACAAAATATATGAAAGCAATATAAATATTTAAAATAATAATTATAAAATTACATTATTTTCATATTGTTATATAGCATGAATTAAAATGTTTAAAAAAAAACAAATTAAATTTGTTAAAGAATTACATGATTTTATTAAAATTACTTATAAATTTTCATTAAAAAATAATATGAATTTTTATTATAAAATAGGATGTTAAAAAGTAAGACAAATAATTATATTATAAATTTCAATTTATTATGCTACAATGAATGACAATAAAACGTATTACCTGTATGGTAAAATAAATAAGGCAGTGTATGCTCTCTTGCTTTGTTTCCTATATCTTCTACACATCTGCTCCATATACTGTCTGCCAAAGATCATATTATACGAACATATTCAACAAAAATTTTATTGAATTCGTAAGTCAATATGTTCTTTTGCAAAAAACAGTATTACAATCTTTATTATTTGAATACTTTAGCAAAGTAATTATAATAGTTCAAACGGCAGTGGTTACGAGAACCTCTCGATTAATACAATGTACATATAATTACATAGTTTTTTTATCTTTTGCAATATTATTGGTAATACAGAGATGATAGTACATCAGAAAATAGCACCAGAAATTATTCTTGGAATAATTACATGTTTTGGATTTCTTTACCATAAAATGGAATGTAAAATACATATATCAATGGAAACAGGAAAGTCACAATAATTCAATTAATATTTTTTCTTTTATTAATCAGTATTAATTGTATATGTGATTTTTCTGTATCATTTACTATTTATTGAAGTTTACATTTGAATTTTTATCATTGAAATATTATACAACTTCTTTGGCAAATATCAGCGATATTTATTTGATAGATATATTTGAATTAAATAGAAACTTATTTGTGGATGCTACATATTATTGAATTATATAAAATTGATAAAAAATATCTGCATATAGATTATACCAGTAACAGAAATTTTTAACAAATTTTTATATCGCTGAAATTTTTATTAATATTTTAAAAACTAGAAGCAATATTACAGCCTGTTTTTAGCATTAAATAAATTTCTTGCATTTTTAAGATAAATATTATAAATGATATTATGTAATGGTAACAACATTTTTTGTTAACTTAATTTTTTTTATCTATTTTAATATAAATACCAATATTTATTTAGTTTTTATAATGTGGCACTAATTTGTATAATGTTGATTTTTCTTATCATAATGGTGATGTGAGCAAGAGAAAGTTTATTATTCTAATTACCATTTTTACTAAATTTTGTATGAAATATCTTGGTATAAAATTAAATATAATAATTTTAAATATAATAAAAATATTTTTTAATCATTAAAATTTAAATTAATTTTAAATTATGCAGAAACTTAAACTAAAATTTATTAATTTGTATCTAAATTCTCATAACATCATATTCATTTCATTTAGTTATCATCTTGTCAAAAAATATTATCAACAAATACTTCTAAATTTCTTTATGTAAAAGATTTTCAAGTATTTTTTTGCTCAATATATCTTAATTTTATATAAAACAATATATATGTATAGAACATTTTTATTATAATAAAACAAAAATATATCTTCATATATAATACTAAATTAAATTATGAAAATTATCCGAATTTTTTTGAAAATTATCATTAATAAAAATAAAATGAATTTCTTTAGCATGATATATAAATATAATATAAATTATATTTATTCTCTACAAATTAATTATTTTAATCTTAATATACTATTCTAAAACATCAAGCATATATTAAAAAATTAAGCAATACGATACAATACAAATAATATTATATACATAAAATTATTTTATCTCAAAATTTGATATTTACATTATAAAAGATTATTTAATAGAATATTGAAAATTACTTTCCTAATTTAATTTGAATATAAAAAATAATACACAAAAAAAATAAATACTATGCAATGAGCATTTCTATAGTTCAGTCTTTTGATTTTTATATTCTAACAAATTTTAAGTATTTCAATTATAATTTCGTCAAACTTAATTGTAATTTTCATCATAAATGAAAAATAATTTTTTTATATTTATTATTTATAATTTATATATTCCAAGATTTTGACTAATATAAAAATAACAAAATGCAAATTACCAATCTAATAATAACATAATTCTATTAATAACATTTTTTTTAAAGATTTTATATTATTTATTATATTATATGCTTGATTATAAGAATTATCATTAAATTCTTATAGTCCATCTTAACTTATAATATTTATTTAATATTATTTAATATATATTTCTAAATAATTGAAAGCAAATAAAGAAATTCATTTTTTTTCTAACATATTATTCTTTTATATTTTAATAAAAAAAATATTATTTATATGACCAATATAAATAATCAATAGGCAGAATCTTATTACTTGAATTCTAGAATACATCAAAATTTCCTTGCCATTTATAGCATTTGGTAACTATTCTTTCACAGTTATATTATAATCACAACCACTGTATGAATCTAGAATGTAAATTTTATGTTAAATATTTTTCTATTTATACAAATACAGTATTCTTTGTATATACTTATGATTTTACCGAGGTATTTAACATTTATTCAACAATTTTCAATTATATTCATTTTTATATTCATAATACAAAGGAGAGAAATAAAATTTATTTCTTCATTATTTCACCTATGGTTTAACTTTGGTCAAAATAAACTGACAAATATGTACTACATTTCAATTATAAATCATTGATAATATAAAATTAATTTATTTGTTTGAACATAATTAATAGGTTACTTGTAATTCAATTATATCATACTAATTAAAGCAATAGTTTTAAATTTGAATAATGCTATATATAACATTAATAGCTATCAATGTATATAAAAATTATATTCATATTAGATATCATTAATTTTTACATATATATATTGATAAAAAGTTATTATATCAAATATTATTTTAAATAATTTACTACCAATCATTTATGCAAATATATTTCAATTAAAAATTACAAATTGAAATCTAGTACAAATTACTCCTAAAAATAAATTATGTACAAAGCCAAAAATAGTTATTTATGCAATATATAACATTGCTCATAAAAGGAATGTATTTACATATTTTTCACTTTATGAAATATTTTCATCGTTTTAATGATTAATTGAAACTAATACACGAAGTCGTTGATATTATACGAATTTAAAACTTATATATTTTTATGTTATGTATGAGTATTATTTCATTAAATAATTCCTTTTTTAAAAATAGGGCACATGTGATTTCATATGCATGGTGGAACCATATGTATCAAGATATATCTATCTTTAAAGTACTTTATAAAAATTACCTAAAGAACTGTAAAAATCCAAAGTAATAACTGGCGCATATAATGAATCTATAATGTATTTTATCAAGGTTTATCATGATCTTAATATATTCATATACAATAAAATAACTTGATATAATATACTGCCAAGTACCACATGTAAAAAACTATAGTTAAGTACATATTGTATTAAATTACCATCATCTTTGTATAACCATTATTGCAAAATTTTGTTATTATGAATACCTTTTTGAGGCATAAAGTGCCTCATACACAAAAACGCAAAAATTATTTCACAAGTACCCCATTAAAATTATATTTATAAATTTTTTATATGATTTATAAAGAAAACAAATTATTTGTCATCTTCTAATTAATTTTTTATCTCTGATTTTTTAAATTAATTTTTTTGATAATGTTAATAATAGCAAATAATTAATTGCAACTCACAATATAATTATTGAAATATCTAAATTTGATATCAAAATTTGTTACTAAGAGATATATCATCTCAGCTACTAATAATTATAGATAATGAAAGCCAATATAGTTATAATAATTTATCATTTTATATTTAGATACTGAGATAAATGTTTTAAATCGTTTTCTCTTAGTTTCACATACAACAATAATTTTTTTTCTTGTTATATGAACGTACAGTTATATTTCACCATGTCTTTAAAAACCGAAATTTAAATATATTATTATTTCAGTTTTTCTTCATATCTTTCATTTATATTTGTATAATAATAATTACCCGTTCTTTAAACTTTACGCAATAAAACAAAAAAAAACATACTATTTTAAATCATCATGTGATTTAACACTAATTAATAATCTTTGTTTAGTGTAAATGTACAAAAAATTTTTTATAATGATACTAAAAATAGTATGACTTATAACATGTCGGTTTGATTAGCGACATGATGAACTTTCTCATATGTTGTCTTGAATTCTTCAAATCTTTTCACTTCCTTGAGCAAGTCCTATACATATGTTATAAAATATAAGATATTTTATACTATATTATTATTTATTATATATTAATATGTTATAATATATTATTTATATCTATAGCTCAATTAAGATATTATGAGCAATAACATGATAAATAATATAACAAATAATAATTTGTTATATATAAGAAATAATATTATAATAAATAATTTGTGTTTTATATTATAAAAAAATTATATTATTTACATCACATAACTCAATTAAAAAACGAACAATAGAATTCAACAAAAAGCAAATAATATAACAAATAATAATTTATGTAATATTATTTAAAAATTAAATGTTTAATAATATGAATGTAAAAAAAAATGAATATAAGCAATAAATTGTAAATTTAGTTGAATAAAACTTATTTACCTTTGGCAGTGATTTTCTATCATAATTCTGAGCATATTTTCCTACACATCGACTCAGTTGTACATAAATGTCACATAATACTTCAACAGGAAAATCCTTCGTAACTTCAACAGTGATTTGCCATGCATTTTCTAATTCATTTTTATCTACTACAAATTTCTCATTTTCTTCAAATCTGGCTGGACTAGAATCACTCTCAATAGCAAATGATAATTCATCTATACTTTCTCGTCTGGATGATGAATTAGATGCATTATTTTCTGCATTCTTTTCTTCTTCCATAAAACATATTTCCATATTTTCAATTTCATCAATATGTTGATCAGTAATATTATTGCTTTGAATACCTTGCATATCTTTCGAACTTTCATTTTGTGAATCATTCTCAGAATCAGAATTATCAAACAAAGGTACATGACCATTTAAAACACTGTTTGCTTCGGTTTCAAATTCTTGAAATTTTTCTAAATCTATACTTGTTGTTTCATTAGTTAAACAAATCTTGTTATCAGATACAGTTACATTTTCTTCAAATGCGATTTTCTTCTTCTTATGAACTTTTTTCACGTAGCCTCTTGCCCAAGCTGGTATTCGGCGTTTTCTGGAATTATTATATCTTCTTCCATTTACAATCAAGGAATGACTAGGACTCGCATTATCTTTTTTTACATCTATTCGTTCAGAAGCAGACGTAGGTTGTTCTACTTTAGATTGGCTTTTATCTTCCACCTCATTATTAGCCGCACTTTCAATAATTCTACGATTCTTTGAAATCTCACGACATTTATCCTCAAAATCGGAATCCAATTCTGCTTTTATTAACGCATATGCATTATCACGAAGGGAACATGCACGATGCCTTATTAATTTGTCAGCTGGGTCTCTGTAAATACAAAATATAATATATAATATATATAATATATATAGTATACAATATATACATATATATTCATAAAATATATTACTATCAATAAGCAACATTAACTATAATATTAGTGGCCTTCAATAATTAATATAATAATATAACTATATATATATAATATTTATTTAACCAATAATATATGTGCCATAAATTGAAGGTCACTTTAAGTACAGAGCAACAACAGCAACGGATAAACAGGAATATCTCAACTACCTCTTTAATATTCCAAGGGAAGGCCTATCACGTAAGCTGACATGAAAACACACAACATGAATGTCAGTATGAACTTTAATTTTGTTATTTATATTTGTATATACAACAATAATAAAAAATATGTAAATTAATAATATATATTATATAATAATATAATATATAATATAATAATAATATAATATAATAAATATAAATAGTAATATGAATAGTAAATAATAGTAAAAATAGTAATAGTAAAATATATATTAAATATTTTTATGAATTTTAAAAAATTTATGGAAAAAGGAGGGAAAAAGAGGAATAGAGATAGACAGAGAGCGAGACAGAGAGAGACACAGACAAACAGACAACAAACAAAGAGAAAAAGATAGAGATAAATAAACAGATAGAGAGAGCAAAATAAAAAACTTATTAAAAACGTTTAGTTAAATTAAAATATTTAAATACATAGGTTTATATATAAAATCTGAAGTTAAGAATTTAAAACATTAAATTCTACTAACCTGTCAGGATTATATTCTAAAGCATTTTTGCAAATGAGATCGATATCGTCAAGAAAATCTCGAGCACAAAGATAACAATGCATATCAATCTTTGTCATCATGGTTTCTAAATCCATAGGTTGTTTTATTATCATATTATAATCTGGTACTTCTTCTGTATCCACTGGTTTTGTAAACATGAAAAATCTATAATACATTAATATTAATTATTATTTTTATAAATAAAAATTTATAATATGAAAATACTTACTGCCTATTCCTTGCAAGTTTTGCACAAATTTCTCTTAAGAAAATTCTCAATTCTCTTAATGAAATTTCTTCTTTTTCATATATTATTTTTTTTTCTTCTTCTGTTAATTTCTTTGGTAAAGGATCTGGTGCTAAAGGAAGCTCTTCTAAAACTTCTATTTTATGATCTTTTATTTTTGGTGGTTTTAGGCTTTGAATCATGAAAATAGGTCTGAAGAATTTAGATCTTTGATCTCTTGTTGGCGTTTTCATAGAATAAACTTCATTTCGTAATTTACTAAACAAACTTTGAAGTTGAATAGGAAGATCTTGATATGTTCTATCACTTGTAGCTAAAATTAAAATAGGTAATGAAGGATCAAGTGCTGCAATACGACACAAAAAAACTGCTTTTACAGTTTCAGGTACAAGTGGCCACCATTGATCAATTGACCGAATATAAATTATGGACGGTACATTCCTGGCAGCTTCATTAAATACCTATATTATTTAAAATTACATGAAATATTTTAAATCATAATTTATTAATAATATACACTTTTTTTATTATTATTAACTGACCTGTACACAGGTTTCTTCCGGAGATCGTCCACTTTCTGCAAAAAGAGTGCTAACATCTAATGTTTGAACTGGCAGATGTTCCATATGATATAATAATGCTTGTGCTAAATGTGGCCCTTGACCTTCAGATAAATTTCCACCAGAAATTAATAGTCTTGGACGATGTATTCCCTTGGTAATTTTCACTCTAAATCATTTAACAAAATAATTTTAAATATATATATATAAACAGTATTATAAAATAATTTTCTTAAAATTTTATTACTTTGCCATGGCAGGATTAATTCCTTGAGGAAATATTCCTTTTATTGAATTGAGTAATTCTTCCAATAAAGGTCCTAATAATGGTTCCATGAAAGGTTTTAATTTTCTTCGAGCGCAAGGAGATACTCTTTGTGATGATGGCACAAGAATAGAACTAGCTTGCAAAAAATCTCGTTTTTTCACCTATATAAAAATATATTTAATTTTAAATTATGATTATTAGATTTATTATATAGGTAAATATTCATAAATAATAATAACTTACTTCAACTCGTTCAGGATCCAAAAGTAATCTATTATTTGTCATATATATTTGAGGATAAGTTCTTCGCAATCCTTGCAAAACTGCTTCTGTGCACAAAGCTCTTAAGTCTGAACCACAATAACCTGTTGCTTTTTCAGCTAATATCTCTAACAATTGATCAGATGGAGGATTTTTCCATTTACTGACATGAATTTTTAATATTTCTAATCTTTCTTTCATAGCAGGCAATGGAAAAAACAATTCTCGATCGAAACGACCTGGTCTACGTAATGCTGGATCAATAGCATCTATTCTGTTTGTAGCTCCAATAACTATTACCTATTATTAAATAAAATTATTAAATAAACAAAATAAAAATTAATTAAAAGTATTTAAGAATTTATAAAAATATTGTCACTTCAAAATATTGTTAAAAAGATAAAATATAAAATATTTAACCTCTCCTCTATCACTGAGGCCATCCATAAGCGCTAAAAGAGTAGATACGATACTAGCATGGATTTGGTCCTGTTTCGTACTTCGAACAGGTGCAAGGCCATCTATTTCATCAAAAAATATTATGGACGGTTTCATTTGTTGAGCCTGCTCAAACAATAATCGCAACTGACGTTCAGATTCTCCGACCCATTTAGATAGACAATCTGCACCCTTTCTCATAAAGAATGACATTTTCTTACTGCCTTGACTACACTCATTTGCCAATGCTCTAGCTATTAATGTTTTACCAGTTCCTAATTTAAATAAATAAATAAATATATTACAATACGTTATTTTATAAAATAAATATAATTAATATATAATGTAATAAATATATATAATATACCTGGTGGACCATGAAATAATACTCCTTTTGGTGGGGTAACATGAAAACGTTCAAAAATATCTGGATACATCATAGGAAAAACTACCATTTCTTTAAGGCAGTGAATATGAGATTCTAAACCTCCAACATCATTGAATCTAATATTAGTATCTAAAGTAATTGGATTTATATCTGCTTTACGATCAGGTGGCCCACCTTGAGGTATTGCTGATTGCCTAACAATAACATGAATAATAATTTGCATAGTTACTTTCAATAGAAAGAAATTTTCTTTAATTTTTCTTTTACCTTGCTTTTTTACTTTTTTTCTTATCATAACGTTGAGGTTCTGAATCACTGGAATCACTAGAGCTTGTACTTTTGCTTCTATGTTTACGCCTCCTCATGGAATTACTAAGAACACTTCTAAGTGCTTTTATAGATCGCCGAACCGGTTCTACATTAGCTTGAAATCTATCTACAGCTGGTTTTTTCTGACGTAAACTATACTTTCTAGGACCAGGAGAGTCAGAAGATTCACTTAAATCACTATCTACTACAATAACAATAAATTATAAAATAATATATAAGATATACTTAATCACATTAAATACATATTTATATTATAAATAAACTTCAAACCTGTAAGCTTCTTACCCCTTGGTAATTGCCGTTGTGCTGTTCTTCTAGTCCGTTTAATACGAGTATACATGTCTTCATAACCCTATAAGCAATATATTTATATATAATACTTATTTTAATATATATATATATATATATATATTAATAATATTTACATGATTATTTTATAAAAATATTAAATTATATAAAAATTTGTGAATCTTTATTTTTATTTATTATTATTATTTATTATTTCATTATTAAAATTATCTATTAAAAATAAAAATGACTGTTTAAAATTATTACATCCTCATTTTCAGAATTATTTTCTGCTTTTTCACTTTCTTGTGAACTGTCTTCATCAGCTTCCACACGTTCTACTTTAGGCTTTATATCCTTTTCACCTAAATTTCCACCAAGTCTTGTAGCAGGTCCTTCTCTAAGTCTACTTGGGCTATCAGATTTTCTTGTTCTGCATACATATTTTTCAAAAATATATTTAATCAAATTTTAATTTTACAAATTATAAATTACATTAATAGATATTTACCTTGCATCTTTTTCCTCATTAGATTTACTTCTGGTTTCTATTTTATCTTTATGTTCTCTCTCTGTTCTTTCTTTAAGATCTCTAATATCTTTCTCTTGTTCTGTTTTTTCTCTAAGATCACGATCACCTCTTCCTCTAAGTTCTCTATTATTTTGTCTGTCATGTTCTGTTCTTTCCCTAATATGTCTAGATGAATTTTTATTTGGAGGATGATTTTCACGTGACCTAAGAGGCATACGTTCCCTAACATCACGTTTTCTTTCAGGAACTTCATCCACCATTTCTTTATCAGATGAAGAACCATGTTGTTGAAACATAGGATAACCTTTCAATGTTTGTGTACCTAAAAATTATTATATTCATTTAATATGTTTTAAACAATTATTTAAATTTAACTATTAAACAATTTATTTAATATAATTTAAAATAATCTAAATTAATGAATATAAACTAAATATAAATTAAAATATCACATGATATATTTTACCTAAAATCCAACTAGTATTAAGATTATCGTATGTTTGCATTCTATGACGTGTACTACGACGCACACTTAAATTATTCATAGATATATGAGAAGTAGAATTTGAATGTGATCGTAAAGTACGTAAACTTTTAACCCTTCTGGCATTAGAGCCCAAGCTACTGCAGGCTTTTCTTGGAGAAAAAATATCCTCTTCTGTATCCATTGAATCCAATGCAGCATCATCATCTGACATTATCTATAATTATTAAAAATTATTATAGATAATTATATTATTATAAATATTAATTATTATACAATTAATATAATATTAATTATCATATTATTAATAATTAATTATATTAATATATATATATTAATATAAATAAAATTTTATATAATAAAATAAAATTATATTTTTAAATTTTAATTAATTCAATCATATTATATATTAAATATGATGTTAATAATATAAAATTACTAAAAAAATATAATATATATTAAAATTTATTTATTTAAAAAAATTTATAGAAATAATAAAACATAGAGATCAAATATAAAAAATATTATATCTATAATAGGATATAATTTTATCTATGTTTGGTTTTCAATATGAAAAAGAGGTTAATAATAAATCAAAGGATCGTTTGACAATTAACACGTGTTTTTTTCGTATTTTTTTATTGCTCTTTTTATGAAATGATGCACTGCTCATCTAAATACTTTTTCAGAAGATCAAGAAATATAAAATCATAAAATATATAAATATATAAAATGTTTTTTATAAACAAAGTACAATAATTAATAATTAATCATACAAAATTTAAAATAAAAATATACATTGTCTACAATAATAATAAACAAAGCACCATGGGAGCAATTAGATTCGCCTTGAAATACATGAATTTTAACTTTTGCAAATATATATTACTTAAAGTGCAACATTGTTTAATATTTCCTAAAATAGATTACCTTCATCTGGCCAGTTCTTGCTGACAATTTGTACTTAATTTAAAAAGAAAACTCCTAATATTCGTCATATGCCTTAGGTAAAGCAACACCACTTTCTTGATCAAGTGCACGTAGCGCATGCACACTCAGCCTTCACAAAGGTCGTTTTATGATCGACTATCACTTAAAATTGTTACACTAAAAATATGAAAAATAAAGATATGCATGATATACACTAAAACTCATAAATTCGTTGTTACAATACAAAAGTTTCTGCCGGATTGATGGTTACAAAATTCGTATCGTAAACTATCATTGCATATGTGAACTCATACTGAAATTAGCTGTAAATGTATCCTATAAACCTAACCTAACCCACAATTTACCAATTGTGATCACCTTTAAGTATATAATTTAAGAATACGATATTAGCGCGCTCCTACATGAAAAGATGTAACTACATATGATAAATTACGAAATACAGTATTTAATTTTTTAATTATTATATTTGAATATTATATATTATTAATATAATTTCGAAATTTATAAATCAAATGTTATATATATTTTCAATTTTATATATATTTTATTTGTATATGTACATATGTGTATGTATATATATAATTTTTGAAACGATTATATTATTATTTCATAAAAACATTTTAAAATTAATATTCATTTTAAATATTTTATAATAAATATTATAAAATTGTTAACAAAATTTTATATTTAAACTAATATAAGACATTTATTTAAAAATATATTTTAACACAATAAAATTAAAAATATATTTTAATTTTATTCATACATAATGATAAACTTTATTACCATTTTCGTATTACTTATAACATTAACGATTTGATGATTTGAGAATAAGTATAGACATAACGAATATAAAGTATAAAATAAGTATGATATGCAATTTCGTGTATTACGTATTCTGAAATACCGATTGTGCAAAAAAACTAGAAGTTAGAGCACAAAATAAGCATAGAATAAATTTAATATCTAATCACACAGTTCGTCTGTGATTTAATATAATTTTATATTCCACAATCTTTATTACCATTCGTGTCAAATACAATATTATCGATTAAGAATGGAATGAAACAACAGCGCTATTGAAATTAAAGAAATTAATGTCATTTTCTCCAAAATTTGTTCATAAAATGATGGCTGCGAAATGAAATAGTTATTAGTAAGAATCAAATCATAAATGCATATTTATATGCTATTCGCTAAATAATTAATATTCGATATAGAAGACGATTTTTTCATATAAGCATTGTCGAGAGAACACAATTGTAAGTTCCCGATTGCGAAATTATGGAAATTATTTAATAGAATTTTTAGTATTAGAATTTTTTTGACATCATATTTTTGTTTTTAAGTAAATAAATAAGAAAAATAATAAAAAATATTTATTTTTTTTGAAAATCATAAACATATATGTATAATATTAATATTTAATTCAATTCAAAAAATTAAAGCATAAATTTAATAATATAATAAACAGAAAATGTCTTAAATAATTTTTTTACGAGATTAATTATAACAATTATGCTTTAATTTTTTGAATTGAATGGCAATCTAAAAATAAAAAATATATAGTATTTGATATACTTGATCATACTTTTAGAGGATCATTTATTAAGCATAATTTGAATAAAGTAAAATTGAATAAATTATGTAAGAAAAATTTTATTAATTAAATAATCTTTGGTTATTAAAAATTGAAAATGAATTTTTGAAAAATTTTTTATAAAATATTTTTTTTTATATTATACAAATTATTCATGTTTTATTCATGTTTTTTATCTATTAGCATCAACTGAGAATCTAATCTATTCTTTTTTGAAAATATTTTTTATTTGTAACGTTATTTTTTTTATAAATAAATAATTTAGTTTAATAAATTCGATTTATAAAAAATATCGACAAATTATTTATTTTGTAATTTATTATAATTTATTAATCAAATTAAATAACAAAATTAAATTAATAAAACACAATGTTAATTATTTAAATAAAAAAGTTAATACAAGACACTAAATTTTATAATAGAATACATATATATTTTATATTGTTAATATTTACGATTATATTTTAATTTTAATATTTTTTAATATGATTTGAATTTTGTATAATATTTATAATATTATTAAAGAATTTATTTTTTTTTTTCATATTGCATATAATAAAACAAGATGATAATGAAAAACGATTGAGATAAAATGAGATAATACTTTATTTAATATAAACTTAAATTGTTTAAAATTTAATAATTAATCAATATTTGTATATTAATATTTATATTTGTTTCAATTTAAATCAATTCTTTAAAAATATTTGATGAACAACATCTTATATTAACATTTTATATATTTAACATTACATACATAATATTAACATATTATATATATATATATATATATATATATATATATATATATATATATAATATACAAAATTAAGTTATATTAATTAAGTTATATTTTTTATATATTATTATAACTTATTATATTTTATTATTATATAGATTATATAAACTATATTTTATATAATCTATATCAAAAAATAATAAATTTAAATATATAGTTATAATTTTATAATCTTATATAATTTATTATATCAAAATTAAAAGAAATGTTATAAAAAAATATCTTACACAATTTTTCTTAAATCATAGAATATTATATAATTTATATTATGTAATTTTTTTTATTCTATTATCCAATAATTATTAGATAATATTATTCAATAATATAATACAAAAGATAAATGATAGTTTATAAATCTAAGATACTGATAATATATGCATATTATATGCATATTATCATGGTAGCATAGTTTTTCAAAAACTTTATTAATATATACATATTTAGAGATAAATAAATAATATTTTAATTTCAATGAAAATATAATAATATATTTTATTAGAAAATTGACAATTTATTAATATATTTTGTATTATGTATGTCTTGTATCACATGAAGGCATTGTTTTATGTGTTTCTAATTTTATAATAATGTCTTGAATCCATGACATATGATTAGAAACTCGAGTAAATAAAGAATAAGAATAGCTATCACAAATCCTACTTCCTCCCACTATTTTTGTACCAATGCTAAGACTAACAATACCTTTTAAATACCATTGATCATGTTTTTCAAAGATTAATCCGCCACCGCTATCACCATCACAAACAGAAGAACCTACAATTTAAATATTAAATATTGTTTTATATATTTTAATAAAAAATTAATAAAATATAATTTTATTATATATATATATATTTATATAATTAATATAATAAAATATAATTTTATTTTATATATATATATATTTATATAATTAATAATTAATATATAATATATATAAATATAATTAATTCTAAAAAAAATTGTTTCTAACCATTTGCATAACCTGCACAAAATTTATCATATGTAATATATTTTTTTGAATTGTTAGTACTTGATGACATGCATTGATTACGAGGAACATATGGCAATCTAATTGTCTGTAAAATTTGACTAGATGGACTTAAAGCAGTTCTTCCAAATCCTGCAACTTTTCCTAAAATTCCTGTTTCTAATGAAATCTCATCATCCAAAATATCTAAACATATAGGAACTAAGAAAGATGAAAATATAAATGGTTCTGTTATTTCCAATATAACTATGTCTTCAGCATAATTTCCATCAAATCCAAAATAAGTACAAACATTGTATATATTTTTCACCTAAAATATATATATATATATATAGATATAAGAACTGAAATATAGATATAAGAAGTTAAAATATTAAATATAAATACCTTTGCTTTTTTTACTATTCTCATGTCATGAAAAGGATAATCATATTCTCTAAAAATATTGCCTGTAATTATATCATACATTGAAGCATCATAAAATTGTTTATTATCATCATCATAAACACAATGTGCTGCTGTAATTAGAAGACTTTCATGTATAATAGTTGCACCGCATATAAATTCTTTTGATGCAGTAGAATTCTTTGTTACATAGAGTGAAGCATGCCATGGAAATTCAGTAATTTGTGGTTGAGTTCCATGTACAATAAGTGTTTTAGATGGTGGAGTTAAAATACCACATGCTAAAACATACTTTCAAATTATTATATTATTAAAAATAATTAATTATTATTATTATTATTATATAAATTACAGTAACAAATAATATTCAAGATATTAACAAATTTTTAATTTTATTGTAATATAATACGTAATATATATATTTTTATTATATATATTATATATATATAAAATTTATTTAATTTATATATATATTAAAAAATGAATAATTTATATATATATATATATATATATATATATATATATATATATATAATATATATATAAAATATTAGTTATTCACAAAAAAATTTCAATAACAAATACATAAATATGACTAATATATATAATTATATATAAATTTGCAATTTATAATTATAATACATCTTTTGTTTAAATTAAGACAAAATAATTTTAGATACATATATCAATTCAATTCATAAAATTATTTTTTATTATTTTTAATATTGAAACCGCAAAAAGTATTTAATGATTTACTTTTATATTTTTTTATTTTTTATTTTGTATATCAAATCTAATATCGATATCTGGATCAGTAGTTTTGTTTTTATACATATGAATAACAATTTTATCATTAAGAATTTCTATAAATGTAGAATTATTTTTTGTTACATCAGTTTGCAGTAAGACAGAAGAGTCATTACTATAAATAATTATTGTTAGCGGACCTGGAATACATTGTATTGGTTCTGGTTCCCATTGACCATTATTATTACATCTAATCCATGAAGATGATGTTAGTCTTGTATCTTCACGATAACCAGGAGAACATTTTAATCGTGCTATTGTTTGAGGTAAAACAGAATTAAAACATGACACTGATCTACTATTATATTTACAATCAGCAAATATAGAAGGTGATTGCAATTTTGCACAACGTACTTCTGAAATACACAATATATGTTCAATATCTTATTACTATTTAATATAATATAACTTTACAATATTTTTTCATACCTATACAAGCAGGAATAGTTAACCATTCACCGTGACTACAAAATGCATTACCAGAATTGTTTAATTTATAACCAGAATTGCATGTATATACTAAATATGCACCTGATTCTAACCATGTACCCTGTTCAATATCACAATTCTCACATTGATCTTGTTCAGTACAACATTGTGACTTATGTAATTTCCAATAACCATTTGTTGGTTGTGATGGTACAAGACAAGATTTAGATTTAATTATGACAGGAGATTGGGAAGTTGTTGAAGTAATAGAAATTAATCCAGTAGTTGTTTCTATTTCTTTGCATTGTCTAGGATATTCATCTGAACCATCTGCACAATTTTTAATTCCATTGCACTTTAAATCACCATCAATGCAGGCACCATAATCACAACGAAAAAAAAATTTAGGACAGCTATAAATATATTACATTAATTAATTGATAAATTAATTTTTTCAGTATAAATGTAAATATTTTTAATCATTATATAAATAAATCAAATTAAAATTGTAATATAGTTGAATATTCATATAAAATTAAATTTTAAATTTTTCCTTTTAATTATATATTACTTACTTGATTGAACCGCATTGAATAATTGTTTCATCTGAATTATCTGTACAATCTGCTATGCCATCACATAAATTACTTTCAGCAATACATTGTCGATTATTACATTTAAATTGATTTTTTGCACATGATGTAGATGCATTGAGTGAACTATTTATACAATTAGGTAATGTTTCATCACTATTGTCAATACAGTTTTTTATTCCATTGCAAATTGCATCTCCATCTATACATGCACCATATGAACAACGAAATGTATAATCTGGACATGTAGCCATTTCAGGCTTATTACATTCTGTATATGTTTCATCAGATTCATCTTTACAGTTTGCCTGTCCATCACATAATAATTCACTTGCTATACATTGTCCATCTTTACACTTGAATTTGTCTATTCTGTAAAGAAATCAATTCATCATTTTATTATAAGTTTGTTTCTTAGTGAATGTTAATAATTAAATAAATTTATAAATGATATTTGATAAATTGATAAAATATTTGATAATTTGATATATTGATAAAATAAGTATGTAGGAAGATATTAACTTACCCACATTGTGCATATCCATACTTTATCAAACCTATAAAATAAATATAAATTATTTCATTTTAATAGAACTTTTTTATCTTATTTTATAATAATTTTACTATTTTATTTATTATTTTAAATTTAATTTTCATATTTTTACATTTTTATCATAAAATATCTATATCATATATTTTTTTAAAAGATTTGTTTAAAATAAAATAATACAAATTTGTTTTACTATTCTATATTTTTTATTAATTATTTTTTTTATTATTATATATATTTATAATTTATAATTAAGATATATTAAAATTTATTAGAGTTCAAAATCATTATTGTAAATTAATTTTTAAAACTATACAAACTTAATATTTTTTTAATTTTTTGGTTTAATGTCATAAGAATTAATGAAAATGAAAAATATAAATGTAGAAGAAATTAAAAAAATATATATATAATTTAATATAAAAAAAAATAGAAAAAAAATATGACTTAAAATTACTATTTATTGTTACATTATAAAAATTAATCTTATATTCAAAATAATTCCTAAATATATATTTACAGATAATGATTTTAACATTATGGATGATATGCATATATATACGCATGCATGCATCATGCATATATATATATATATATACACAAAATAGATATAAAATGTATTTATTTTGATTTAATGCAAATATAAATGATAAATATATTATTAAAAATTTATTAAATATTATATGTTAATACATAATATAAACAATTAATATAAAAAGTTTTTATTAAGTATCATTAATTATATATTAAATATTTCTAATTTAATATTAAATAAAATATAAATATAAGATTTTAAAAAATTACTTACTATATTTAGTTATTAAAATTATTGTAATTATTGTATTTTTCATAGTACTAAAGAAAATTGCAGAGAAAAGCAAGAACTTTTTTAGCTTTTTAATAACGATTAATGATCTTGAATCACTTCGGAATTACCAGATTGAAGCAACAAGTTTCACAAGTATTTATATCTGTCTGCGTGCATGTTTGTGAAGGAAAATACGAAATGCGAATACATATTATCTGAAGATAATACATAAAAGCGAGACAGAAATAATGTATATTTTACTATAGATAGTACAAAAAATAACAAAATGTTTTATAAACATAAAAATGATAAAATGAATATCTTATGTTAATTTAAAGATATAACATTAAATTTTAAAACATAATTGAATGAATGAAGGTACTTATTAATAAATATATTTAATATACTTTTGATAAAGAAATACAATGATCTTAATATATATATATATATTTACATTATACTATAGGTTCTTTAAGTGCAAATCTTTTTGGTGTCAAAAATGATGCTAGCCAATATAATATTCTATATTACACTGGTTAAGGTAAATATTTTTAATAAAATATTCTGTAATAAAATAAATTAAAATAGATTATTATGTATAATAAATTATATAATAAATGATTATATATCATATGTTATATATACGAGAAGGATACACTTTATCTGATATTTCTGTATCTATTATATATTTTAAAATATATTCTTTATAAAATTTTTCAATTTCTTCATTACATTCATTCCAATCTAACATTTCATGAAATCCATCTTTTCCAAATCTTTCATTATAATACGTATAATGTACCTTAAAAAATTCTAATTTAACAACTTTATATTTGAAAAAATATACAAGGTGTTCCAAAAATGTTGAAACATTCTCCTGGAGTTAAAATAATTCTTGATAATTTCTGGTATCTTCTGAGGTAATTTCAAGCAACATTTCCCTTTGTAAAAACATTCATTATCGCACTATTATTAACCAAAGATATTGGTCAATAACAGAATGCGTAGTCGAACCACTATTAACGTTAGTTATGTATTGCCGACCGAACACAAACAAGTTTGAGTAACATATCTCGAATAAAAAATATTGAACAAAAATTTTTTTATCAATAAAAAATTATATCGAATTATATCATGAAGAATGAATAAATAAAAAAATAAATGTAATATTTAATATATTTTCTTCGAAATATATTGCTTGTTCGTTTTGATTAGCAATATCGATCGTTATAATTTCTACAAATCTCTATCTATTATAGATATCATTTTTCTAATAGCTAATGTTATTATTGCAACTCAACTAATACATGCTCTGTGATTGTCTAATATTTTTTATTAATAATTCATTAATAAATGTTTTTGCAAAGAAAAATGTTACTTGAAATTATCTTAAGAATCAATTTATGGATATTCCAATATTTTTGAGACATCCTGTATATATATGCATATATATATGTGCATATATTAAAACGTTAAAATATAAAAATATCTTACAAAATGTAAACTCAGTCCTAAACCTGGTGCAATAGGAATATCAATTTTTTCTAATGAAAATGCATCTTTGACAAAATCGATCGTTATAATATTTCTACAAATTCCTATTATTAAAGATATCATTTTTCTAATTTGATGTAACATAAAACTTTGTCCTTGCACTTCTAATATTGCAAATTCCATATTATTTGCAATAAATGTTTCGATACAGCGAAAATATACTATATAACGTTTGGCTCTTGGATCCATTGGTCTTCTAAAAGTATTAATATATATATAAAAAATATATTATAATACATAAAAAAATAATAAAGAAATATTAAATTGTAAAATATTATATTATTATAATATTAAATTAAAAAAATATTAAAATTGTATTATATAAAATAACTTACATTTTTGATGTAAAATTATGAAAATTATGTGTACCCTCGAATAATTTTAAAATTTCATTTAACTTATCAAGCATATCTGAAGTTAATCGAAATTCATTATATGGTTTTCCATTTATCATAGAAAGTTTTTCAAGTCGTTTCTCTTCATCTATTTCTTCTTCTTTGTCCATTTGTAAAAAACTTGGATCTTCTGAAGCTAAAGCAAATGTAGGAAGAACATATCTATATGTTCTAGCATCACATTTATTTTTGCTATTAAAATTTCTTGTTACTCTCTTTATATCAAATACTCTGATATCCTTTGGAAGATGTTTATTTATGTCTTCTTTATTTACATGATTAGCTATAAATGATTATTATGAAATTATTATTTAAGTTTTTTCAAAATATATATAATTTAATTATTAAGAAACATGATATTATTATTATTAATAATGTAGCTATTAAGAAATAAATAATAAAATAATGAAATAATATAATACTTACGCAACTGTAAAGAAACAATTTGCCTAACTGCTGATACACCTTTATCTGTACGGGCAGCTCTTTGAAATTTAATTTCTTTTAAGTCTTCAAATTGATCCTTTGTAATAAAATCTGCTTTTAACAAAGCAGATAATAAACTTCCTTCAATAGTTTTTGTACCACGATTAATTTGCATACCAGAATAATTTTTACCAAGATAACCTAATACTATCACAAACTTTTTTCTTTTAACATTATTTTCCTTTTGTATTATATCTAACTTTGGTGCTTTTGCTACAATTTCAGAACTTTCATCAATAATTTGTCTTTTATTTGTTTCTTCAACAACATTCTCAAATTGTTTATTGGTTTCTTCTATTGACATATTTTTATAAAAAATATTATCTGAAATTAAATACATATAATTAATATAATAACAGATAAAATTAATTAATAATTAATTAAATAAATAGATTTATAAATTAATAGTAATAATTACAAAAATAGATTTTTATTTATTATTAATATTAAACTTAATATTTACTTTTTATAATTTATTGTATTAATTCTCATTTATTTTTTATATCATTATATTTATAATATATTATAATATATATATTTATTTAATATATATGTATTTTTTTAACTTTTTTTTATAGATATATGTTATATTAAATATGTTACATAGTATATTAAACTTACCGTATTGAAATCTTATAAAACGGAAAAGAGTTAAATTATTTTTATTATATTTTGTAATATAAAACATTTAAATTATTAAATTATGAATATTTTATAAATTTTATAATATATAAGTAAAATCTTTTTAATTTTTGATTATTTATAATATATATTTATATAATTATAACCTATAAGTAAAACATTTATTTACATATCTGTACTGTGCACTATAGAAACAAATATATGATGTTCATAAGTATTATAAAATTCATAGACATTATTATTATTAATGTTAATTATTGTCTGATTACTATTATTAATAATAATATATTTATAATTCTTATTTTAATTTATATATTATATATTATGATTAGAAGAAGCAGCGTTGCTAAGAGAAGTGTTAATGATTGGATTTAATAAAATTCCTATGCTCACCATTCTAAATTATAGATAATATATTAAATATAGATTGTTTGCATAATTGATATTTCAGAATATAATACAAAAAGTCCAAATGTTATGTTTATTTTGTATTTCGTTTATTACTTGCCTCTTTTTTCTTTCACTTGTTATCCTTTTCTACAAAATGTAAAAAAGAATTGTGAATTCTGATTGAATCATATATGGATTAAAAAAATATTTTTCAAAGTTTCTTAAAATTGAACCATTTTATACTTAATTAAATTCATTAACAATATTGTAGTAAAATAAAAATTGCAAAAATTACATTCTTTAAAGATTAAAATGAATTTATTGATTTTTATTTTTTTCTTAGATTAAATTTACAAAAATTTTAATGAAATAAAATTATTTTCTCTAAGGCATTTTGAATTATATTTTCCAAGCTATGCTATAATCATTAATTAAATATGCATTATTTTTCTAAAACAAAAGATACTCGAATTGATTATTTATCATGTGATGAAATATTTAAAATGTGATAAAATAAAAAATAAATTATGAATAATACGCATATTTTTTAAAAAGTTTTTTATTTTAAATAAATAATGATATGGAACCATTATTTTAATTATTTTTTATTTAAATTAATTTATATAAATATAATCATTTATAAAATAACAATATTTCAAATATGTTTATAAGATATTCTAGTAGTAGATATTTATTCATTTTTTTCCTAAAGATATTTGCTTTATTTTTTATAATTTTATTGAATATTATATTGAAATTTTAATTTATTATTAATATTGCAATGTTATTCTGAATTATAATCAAATACTAAGAATATCAAAATGATAAGGAAGTTATAGGTTAGAATTTTAACAATGAAACTAGAATAAGTTACTACACTGATCTTTTAACTGTATAAAAATTTCTCAAATATTTTTATTTATAAATTTGAAATATTCCGTTACATATGTAAATAGAATAGAATATAAAAATTAAACGTTTTTAATCATTTTAATTCTTTATAGATTATCAAGATTAATGATTTGTATATATAAGTATATAATTATTTTTTAAAAAATAATATATAGTATTATAAATAAACAAATAATATAAAAAAATTAATTATTTCAAAACATAAAATATAAAATTTTATATTGTGATAGATTTGTAAATGTTATATTTGTAAATGCAACATGTATGTATAAACTGTCAAATAACCGTAATATGTACTAAACATTAAACACAAAGTTAGAATTTAACTATACGCTTCGTTTGAAATTATTGTAAATGAAACATATCAATTTGTACATTAAAAAATAATATATTTGTTTTTTTATTATAAAATATTTTTTAATAAATTAGATATATAATAATAGATTTTCTAAAAAAGAATAAAGATAATATATAAAATATGACAGAAAAATTACGAAGATATGAGAAAATTGATTTTTTAGGAGAAGGACAGGTTAGTGAAAATTTAATTAAATTCCTTTTTAATGTTATAAAAATATTTATATTAAATTTCATTTTAGTTTGCGACTGTTTATAAGGCTAAAGATGTCGAAACGTCTAAGATTGTTGCTGTGAAAAAGGTTCTTTATTTTAAAATATATATATAAATATTTATTTGAAATTTATATATAAATCAAGCATTAGTTTTTGGAATATTTTTAATAACAATTTCAGATTAAAGTTGGAAGTCGTGCAGAAGCCAGAGATGGTATAAATAGAACTGCATTACGAGAAATTAAATTGTTACAAGAATTAAAACATGATAATGTGATAGGTTTATTAGGTAGAATCATATACATATAGTATCATATAAGGATTTATATTATGTAATTAATATATTATAATATTGATATTTTAGATGTTTTTGGTCATAAGTCAAATGTTTCTTTAGTATTTGACTTTATGGATACAGATTTGGAAATAATAATAAAAGATAGCAACATAGTATTAACAGCTGCAAACATTAAAGCATATATGATTCAAACTTTACAAGGTTTAGATTATTTACATTATAATTGGATACTTCACAGGGATTTAAAACCAAATAATTTACTTGTTAATGCTGAGGGTGTTTTAAAAATTGGTGATTTTGGTTTGGCTAAATTTTTTGGTTCACCTAATCGAATAAATACCCATCAAGTAGTAACAAGGTGGTATAGAGCACCTGAATTACTATATGGTGCAAGATTATATGGAACTGGAATTGATATGTGGGCAGTTGGTTGTATATTAGCAGAACTTTTATTACGTGTACCATTTTTACCTGGAGAATCAGATTTGGATCAGCTTACTAGAATATTTCAAGTAAAATCTTTATTACTATTTAAATGAAAGTATTATTATATTGTTTTGATGTATCTATATGTATGATTTTCAGACATTAGGAACTCCCACTGAAGAAACATGGCCAGGAATGACAGAATTACCGGATTTTATTCAATTTAAACCTTTTCCTGGTACACCATTAAAACATATATTTACTGCAGCTGGTGATGATCTTTTAGATTTAATTGCTAGTTTGTTAAATGTAAATCCTTTGGAAAGGTGTACATGTGATCAAGCTCTCCAAATGCCATACTTTAGCAATAAGCCAGCACCAACTCCTGGACCTAGATTACCTCTTCCTACATCTGTAAAACGTCAACCTGAAGAAAAACCTAGTTTAAAAAGAAAACTATTGGAATCAATGGATGGTGCTTCGCTTGCAAAAAGATTACAGTTTTAACTATAAATTTAATTAGAATTAATAGTATAAATTTTTATAAAAGATAATTTGTTATTGTTTTTCTTATTGATTTTAGAATGAATTATCAATATTATACACCATTAAATGAAACAAAGCAATATAAATTAATTTAATTTGTATGAGTAAATTTAAATGATAAGATATATTAGGTAGATGTTTACAATAAGTTTCGTTATAAAATCATATATATAATTAAAATCAAATAAACATTAATTTTATATATTAAAAATCTTACATGAACTGAAATATATTGTTTGTATGTATAAAATGTATAAAATAAAATGGAAATGTTATAGGTTAAAATAACAATACATATATTTGAAAAATACAACATTATGCTGCATTATTTTTATTAACTTAAAAACTAGTAAGAAATGTTTGATACGTGAACAATTTCATAACTTGTGAGTCAATTTCGATAGCATAAAGAAATAACTTGTTGATAAATAAAACTAATCGTATTTCGCAGCGTTTTCTATAGCAAGATTAATTATTCATGTTTCATAAGTACAAACATTAGATTTTATCAGATCCTTTTCTATTTGTTTCTATTTTTATTCGATGATGTTTTATTATTTTCTTTTTCAAGAAAAGTATAAATAATGTTTTTTCAATATTTCCTCTTTATAAATAAAAAGGATATATTTATAATTTTTTCTAAATTTTATAATTTTGCATTGTTCATCTGTGATGAATTTGCAAATAGTTTTTTACGAGTACCGCTCACGACTGTTTTTATTTTTTTAATTAACTTCTAACTATCCGTGCATGATTTTAATATACATGTATCTATTACACATATACATAAATCTATTCAATACTGATGGGTAACAAAACATAATACAATTTTGTAAAGATGCAAATTATACATATGTTATATCAATGCACATATTAACATAAATTGATTATTTCTGAAATTGATGAGAAAGTGTTTCACATTAAAATTATATTATAAGAATAAAATGAATTTCGTTATTTTAATATATTACATAAAGCTGTAACAAAATTTGTTGTACTGTACATATAATTACATTGAAAGCATAAATTAAGACGACGTGTGTATTTAAATACTAAAGCAACATTTAATGTTTTTTTTACATGTTTTTGTTAGATTTTGATATATAAGTGAATAGAATTCTATACATATAAATAAAATGTGATCATTTTTTAAGATGTATTAGAGGATTACCACGTTCAATATACAATCAAAAATATATAGGAAATATAAATAATAGAATTAAACATTAGTATTACAATATAATTTTACATAATATATCAGATTTTTAATTTAATTTTTGAAATATTAAAAAAATTATAAATGCATAGATTAAATAAATTGATGTTTTCAAACATAAGTAATCTCCTAAAACATCTTAGAATATATAAATTATAAATTCATTTTAATATGTGATACTGTGGTCCCTCTTACTCAGATTAAACTATAATAATTATATAATATTCTTTGTAATATATAATAAGTGAATAATTTTGTCTATGATTATATATTAATATTTGCCAGATTCATGATAATGAGAAAGAACAAAAAATCATTTTCAGTATCATTTTTAATTTAATCAATAATATAAAAATGCAGAAATAATTTTAAAAATAAATAAAAATTGAAATAATATCATAATATATATTTTATAAGAAAAGAAATATAATTTTTAAAGAATTAATTTTTAATAAATTTAATTGTTTGAATGATATATGTAATGATACTTTACTATTTTTACAACACAAAATTCTCCCTTTATGCGAATTATTTACATATAAAAATAATATACTTGGTAAGTATAAGATCTTACTGTACATAATATACTTAAAACAATATTTAAATTTACAAAATTCACATTACACAGAGTGTAGTATAAAAACAAAGAATTCGTTTAATAATTTTTAAAAAATAAATTTTTAGTGAAGTAATACATTTGTCAAAAATACAAATTAAAATTTTCCCTCATTATTTATGACAAAGCATTAACATGTAACAGAAGATAATTGAGCTCAACAATTCTAGGAATTGCAGAAAAATAAATTTTAATCATTCAATGTTTTGTTCAATAACCTAATTCATTTAAAGTCACCACCGCTTTCAATGTTATATAATAATGCAATAGACACATACATACTAATTTTCTATCCTGCGTGCATTTTGTAAGGAACATTGTATTCAATAACATTAGTTTCTTTTCACATGTTCTTCTGCATGGCCCTACACAAAAATGTGCTGTTATAACTTTTTTATTTTGGTAGGGCTTAAATTTTATGTAAGATACATAATTTGATATATAAAAGTAGAATATATCAGAAATACGTAGGACATAGTATCAAAATATTAAATTAATAATTAATAATAATTAATAATAAAATTTCTTCATATTTCAAACAAATACAAATATTATTGAATTAATTTTAATTATTGAAAATCCGAAGAAATAAAAAATATATTTTACATATAATATTTTTATATTTTTTAATTGCTGTTATGTGTATGCATGTGTTAAATATATATTATTGTCTTATGTTAGCATTCCACAGAGAACACGTATTTGAAAAATTGTAGTAAAAGATTATTTATTAGATATGAACTATAAAGAAGATTTAACAATTGTACATAGCTATAAGTACAATTGCTTTTTCTTTAAATTATACTATGTCCTAAGCAAATAGTTTCAAGCAATAATTGATGCACAGTCTATAGAGCACATGCAGCAGACAATTTGCTCTTGCATTTTGTTTCTAGATGTTTGATTCAGTTTTAAAGTAACATGTAACAACTTATGTAATCAACAACATGTGTTACAACTACTTTATAATAATGCTTATTTTCTTAATTCCTTACTTTTTTATATTAAGTTATACCAGAATTTTTAAATAATATTATATATTTTTTAAATCCAATATATTTTTCATTACGTTAAATTGAAAATAATTAATTAATTAATAGATTAACGTATAAATTTTAAAAAAGCTGCATTCAGTTACACATGTACACACATAGTACATAATATTTTCTTAAAGATAATATTAACCACAGTTATTTTATATTATTTAAAAATTGTGGCATTTAAATTTTAGGATAAAGATGTTATTTGCAAATGAAAATAAAATTATATCCAGTCAGGGATCTAAAATAAGTAATACATACATTGCAATATAGCTGTCCGTAATAATAATATCACATCTCCAAATACTATTTAACATGAAATGTTACAAAGTAAATGTATATACAAACGAATCTAGACAAAAAATATATGCGGTATATTATCTAGGTAACTGATATGATTTTTCCTTGGGTATGAAGAATATGTTAATATACTTTTTAACACGAGTAATTTAGCGAAGTACGTCTTGCTTCCAATATTGAAGATAATTTCATAATTTTGTTTAATAAATATTTGTAAAATTATTTTTCAGTTCACTCGTGTTATTATTGAATAATTTGAAATTTATTATAGAAAAATTCAATACCTTAAATTCTTGTTTGACTTATTAGTTTAAAAATGTATAACTTTCATCTTCAAAGTAAGTTAAAATATTATTAAGGTGAAGTGTATATATTACATTCAAAATTATGTATTGAAATTCTGATATTACATCAATTGAAACTTCTTATTTCTCTGTTTTATGACATTTCTGCGTTATATATATATATATATTATATTTATTTCTAAAAGTAAAAGATAAAAACGCAGCAGTCTCATTAGTCAAATTTTATCTTTCAATTTATAACTTTGGATCGGTTCATAGTATGATATAAGTGGGATTTATATATAAATATTTTTTTATAAAAAACAAACAAAGAAATTTATATAAAGACAATAATTAAATAATTTGATACTATTGATTTATAATTCATATAAAGAAAAATTTAATTATATGTATACGCCGTCGTGCATAAACATAAATGAACAAAATACCATTGCAATGTGAAACACTCTGTGTAGTTTCTTGATTAGGCACAATGTTTGAAAGCAATAAATTTTTATCTTTCCATTTAAATAAAAAAATTCTTTGTGGAACACACTTTCCCAATACAGACTATATCTCCCTAGAATTCATATTAATATTAAAAGTAGAAATACATATTTCATTGCTACTACTGTTTTTTATTTTATTATATTATATATATATATATATATATATATATATATATATATATATATATATATATATATCAGTAGTCAGTCCAAGGCAAACATTATTCGCAATAATATAATATAATATAGCTACTATTTTCATATTTTTTTAAATTGATCTACCTATATATTACTTTCTTTTAAAAAATGTATACTTAACATTTAATATCATATATATATACATTATATATATATGTAATGTATATGTAATATATATAATGTATATATATAATATATATATCTCTTTAAAATATTTACAGTCATTATTATGATACAGTAATTTTAATTGTGTTTTGTATTCATATTTTATAAAGGCAATTATTATCATAATTATAATTCTTATTTAATACATGTATTGTGTAAATATGTTTTATGTTTCTCTCTCTCTCATACTAGGATAGTATTATAATACAAGGATATTACATGATTTTTGACACTTTTACATATGTACATATTGAGTGTCATGATCATATAAATCATAATTTATTTTATTATTGCGTTGTATGTCAATTTTTAAATAAAATGTTTTTATTTAAAACAATATCTCAATGCATTCTAAGAAATAATTTTTATGAACATGTTATATTTAGAAATATGTCCTTAAAAATATTCTGAATATAACATGCAAAATGACACCAATCATTATTATAGACCTCCTTAAATTAAATTTTTATTATTAACATATTAATATATTATGAAATAACAGTAAACTAACTAATTTCAATGATAATTAATATAGACAATAAGTGCATAATAACAATTTTTATATCATATAATAATTTTTCAAATTTAACTATTTTTTACCAAAAGTAAAAAAAATCATAAATCAATCTGTGCATTTTTCTTAATATAAACTAATTAAGAATTTATTATTATAATTTATATAATTTCAGAGGTCATTATTAATGATTCTATGAATTTTAGATCTTTTTTTATTTCAGACTCTTTTTGATATAAAACTTAGGCAAATTATAATAAACTATTTGATATACAATTTTTAAACAAGACATGTAAAGATTGGCAAACTTATGAAAAAATTATATAGATTTCGTTAATTGAATATGATTGAATATTCAATCATATAATATCATATAATAATTTTATTTAAAATTAAAATTATCAAAAAAATATTTTAACAATTTGAAAATATATCATATTGTACAATGATTTTTCGACATAAATAAGTTAATACTTTTTTATAGAGAATGATTAAATAAATCGATTAATGCATTCAAAATTATATGATTTTATTTAAAATTGAAATTGATGCTGAAATTTTCACTACTAATCATAAAAAAATTTTTTTTTGATAGTTTTAATTTTTCATAAAATTCACTTAAATGAAACTCTATATAATCTTATTTCTATTTAAGAAAAGGTCAATCATAATCTGCTATTAAATAAATATAAAGAAACATAAATTTCAAAAGTAACAAAAAAAAAAGTATATATATATATACATATAAATATATGAATTGTACTATTTGTAATATAAAAATTTTAATACGAGTCTGGAATAATAATTGATCATATAAAATAATACATTATATTTTCATTAAAATGATTTTTAATGAAAAAAGAAATAGTATTTTTGTAGACACTAATATGTAAAATTTTTCTTATGCAAACAATTAATACTTTATTGTCATTTGAACTTCGATTACTTAATTTAAGCATTGATACAAAAAGTTGAATCTAGTTGAAGCCAGAAGATATTTTTTAGCTATTGCAATGTATACAGATACATATAATTTCTGTGTGTTTATGTAACAAGAACAAAAATGTGACATGAAGCTTTATGTCTCTAGTATCGTATTTAAAAAATATGTTGAAATAAACAATTCATTTGAAAAAATGTTAATGATATTTTTATATTAATGCTACAAAATAATTATTTGAAATTTAGTGATGGAAAGACTTACAATAGAATATCCAAGTTATAGATTAATAGTATCCAATGTGTGCGAATTTTTGGATGCATTATCCTTTGGTGATGTAGTGGCAACATTAACTTGTTTGCTAGTATTGTTCGTAAATGGCATAGCGAATTTAAAATCTGCACCATTTGGTAATTTTCGCATAATTTTGCCTGATGTAATGAGTTTTCCAAAACCTTCTTGATGCGCGAAAGCGTATCCTGAACGAAGAGATCGTCGTGTTCGTCTTGTGGATGGTGTACGAAGTATATCTTGACTTTGGCGAGAACGAAGTTGTGCCAATCTTTGTTTAAGTCTAACTCTATCAGACAGTGTTGGTCTAACATCGATGAAAAAGAATCTCCACGATAATACAGGTATTACTAATATAATACACGAAATGACTGCCGTGAACCAAAACGTTGCTTCAGACATTGCCTAAAATTGTATACATGTATTAAGATTATGTCTAACTTTTTCATTTTTATTACTACAATATCATTAAAAAAAAAAAAAAAAAACATACCATTGTAAGACTGCCAACATAACTACCACCTATGACAAAATTATAGAAATAATCTAAAACGAAATACCAAATGAGCGAGCCCCAAACCATAATATGATTAACAATTGTCCAATATGATGTATCAAGGGCTATTTGAACAGTGACAACTATGACTAATATAGTAGCTACAACACTTCCCAATAACATATGATCAGAAAGTACATAGCCCTTTGGCGATACTCCATCTTTATATGTTCCTGAAGATATATTTATATATCCATAATTCGTATTATAGTTTAATTTTTAAATATAATAATATAATGAAAAATAAATTATTTGAACTTACCATATGGAACTAAAAATAATACACAACTAGCAAAAAAACCATGTATGGCACTCCAGCAAAATTCTTTTTTATTAAAAAGTAAATTTTGTAATCCAGGTGCATAAAGTTTTGGATAAAGTAAACTATTTTTATCATTAACATCTTGATCAAATATACCAACTGCCATTACAGGTAATGATGTATAAAAGAGATTGTAAACAGAAATATACATAGGATCAAATACAGTCTGTAAATAGATATAATTTTTCATAAGAATAAAATTTATTTTTAAAAATAAAGGTTTTGTTATAAATACTGAAAAATCAGAATTACTTAAAAATTAGTTCATTTTTCCAATATTCGACTTTGGAACTAATTGCTCAACAAAGGAATTTCGTAAATTACATTCGCCTTAAGTTCATCATTTTATTATTATTATATTATATTATTATACTACAGAATGTATATTATATAATTTTATATAAACATATAATAGAATATAAATAATATAAATTCATACCTGTGCACTAAATCCACAAAAAAAGGCAAACCAAATGTGGCACAATGTAAATGCAAAATTCTTATAAAAAAAATATCTAAGAAATTTGCTCATTCTATAATATGACCATCTGCCATGAACAAGAAGTAATCGTTCCAAAAACCTAAATTGTCCTATTGAATAATCGGATGCTAATACAGCTTGTAATCCTTCTTGTCCACTAATACCAACACCTATATGAGCTGTTTTTATCATTGAAACATCATTAGCCCCATCACCAATTGCTAAAGTTACAGCATTTTTATTTTTCTTTATTAATTCGACTACCATTGCTTTTTGTAAAGGTGTCACGCGACAACATATCACAGCTTTACCTAAAAATTTATAATGCAATATTGAAACAATTATATGCATAATAGAAGAATATTTCATAAATATTAAAAAATTTTGTGAACTTACATTGGCTTGATACTTCAAGGAAAAGTTGCTCAAGTTGTGGATGTAGTGCATGAACTAAAGAATGCCCATTAATAACTACTGCAAATCCTGTTGCTTGTTCCATTTCATGTTCGTCTTGTTCATCTCTACTAGGATTGTATTCAGTATCACTGCTATATGTGAAAAATATAAAATTTAATTGCAACAGATTGAAATAAAATATTAAAATAAAATATAATTTAATATTATTAACAATATATTTTTTTAGAAAATTTTCTTTTTTTAAGTTATTTAACTAATTGAACTGATAAATTAGAACTTAATTAGAGAAAATGTATATTCAATTATCGAATAAAAAAAAACGTAAAGAAAAAATTTAAAATTTGTTCTATTAAATATAAAAATGATGCGCATTAATCATAAACAATACACACAGTGCACTGTATCATAGATTACTAATATAATAACATGACATAAGCAACATACTTTTGTGTTGTTGTTATTATTATTACTATTATTATTATTATTATCTTATTATTACTATTATTTATTATAATTATTATTACTAAGATTAATTTTAAGCATACAGAAAGAGAAGGAGTGAGTTTCAAGCACATGATAATTATCATTATTCATTTTGACTTGACATTAATGTTAATACATAATCATAAATGTCGAGAAAGTGAATGAAACAAAAATTTAAGAAAAATTTAAAAAGAAATATTGGTATTTAATCTACTATATAATTAAATCTACGTATAAATCTAATTAATTGACAAGCATGAACTAAATGTTTCCAACATGTTTTTAATAATAATAAAATAAATGAAAATAAGAATAATATATAACTTAAATATTTATATATGTATATATATTTTTTTAAAATTTGCATGCAAATATTGTGTAGAATTAAATATTTTATAAAATAATAATTTATTTTAAATATGATAAAATTGATATTGTTAATATATATATATATATAAATATATAACAAACTAAATTAAAATAATATAGTGCAGTTCCACTTATCAATTCTTTTGTAATATTATAATTATTACATGCTAAAAAATATTTAATATTATTCATATTTAGTAATAAAAATATTATTGATAATACAATATTTTATAACATTTTGAATTCTAAACTTTCAATCTTATTGTTTTAATTTAATGATGAAAAGAATTTGAATTTGAAGTAATATAATTTATAAATTCTTAAGCATAACCAAACGAAGAAAGCATTACACAAAACATGATGCCACATTCAAAATATAAAAGAGAAACTTTTAAAATAAATGCATCAATTAGTTATTGAGGTATGGAAAAGATTAATGATTGGTACTCCGTCTCTTTCATGTGCCTGACCTTTCCTTGTCCCACCTGAATGTGACAACGGAGAGAGTTGGCCGATTTTGATGACCTGAAGTTGTTTTGATAGTTTCCAAATATCGCGATAATTGATTTTCAACACCATCATAAGTAGTGGAATCTACTATAAAAACATCTGTCAAATCGTCTGTTAACAATTGGCAGGAGTAACCAATATTGATAGCTGTTTCTGTATAAAAAATAAAAAAATATAAATATCTATTCATGTCATATAGTATTTCTATATATATATATATATAAGTTACTTATATACAATACTTATATTTATTTAATGTATTAATGTATTAATAATAATTATTAATTAATAATTAATGAAATATATCAATTTATTAATGTATTACCTTGTTTATCACCAGTTAATACCCAGATCTTAATGCCGGCCAGACCTAAATTAGCGATAGTTTGAGGTACACCATCTTGCAATTTATCTTCAATAGCAGTAGCGCCTAATAATGTCATATCTTTTTCTATTTCTTCATAAATTGCATCTAGTTTATCATCTCTATTTTCTTGACTCATGGCAGCTTCTTGATGACGTTGCTTCCAATCATTGAAAAATTGTTCATCTAGATCTCTAACTGAAAGGCACAGTGTTCTTAAGCCTTCACCGGCAAATTTATTAAGATGTTCTAATGTTTTTGCCATGATATCTTCACTGCCTTTTTTTAATCGTTCATAAATAACATTATCTGCTCCTTTGCAATATAACCTAAGATGTCCATCCTTCCTCAAAATTACAGACATTCTTTTCCTAACATTATTAAAGTCCAAAATACAAAGTAATTCATATATTTCACGTTTTCCCATAACTTCAATTGTTATACTATTTGGAGATCTTTCTTTAAATACAAAACCAAAGTTCCTAGCAGCAGATACAAGGGCAGACTCATCTGGTGACTGTGCTTGATATTCCAGCTTGCCATTTTTTTCTTCCGGCATTACTGTATGACAAAGTGCCAATAATCGAAAAAAACTATGAACATCTTCATTATTCCTTTTTACAGCTTCAAGTAATGCAGAATCGTAGAATTTGAATTCCGGTTCGAAATCCTTGTTAAATGAGAAATCCAGTGATGGCATTGTCTGTAAATGTATATTAAATTACATTTAGAAACAATTTTTTGTATTTTGATATATGTTAGTATGATACACAAGAGATAGTATGTGGAAATGAAAGTACTAGAAATTAAAGTAAATACCTTGCCTCCATATAAATAGATTTGTTGCAAGTCAGCAGGCACATATGAGATGTTATAATTTTATAATACCTTTAAAGCATTGTGAGAAAATTAGTGTTTTAAGCAGTTTTAGGAATTGAATCTATTTATAAACAAAAATAAAATACTATGCAACATGCATTTGATGTACTGAAAAATACTAGAAAACAATTGAAAAGCAACAATTACAAATTTCTATATAATGATGTACTCAAAATATTTGTTAACTCTTAATATACATTTGATAACTCTTTACATCATATAGTATCTAAATATTTTTAAATAGCATAGCATACAAATAAGACAACAACAGAAAAAGATAAGCTGAATAATACACAAAATTTTCTTTGATTATGGAAGAATGTGTTAATTATTAACATGCGTACAGAAAGTTTATGTGGAACCATCGGACTGCCATTGGTGCCTGGCTCTCCAATTATATTGGATATCCTGTCCACCTGTTCCAGTAGACGTACGTTTGGACCAGTTATAGATGTATAAACTTGAACAAATTCTTGTCCATTTTTCCATCGCATCGTAGGTGTTCGGGCAGCTTTGTTCGTCTACATGCAGCACACACATGCTAAGTGATGTACATGAAAACTTATGCAAAATATGGCCAAACTGTGAAATGATTTTATTGTTTGTGTATTTTGTTATCAAGAAGACATGATTAAATATAACATTTATTTAATATTTATCTAGTACTTATTTATACAACAATTATATATTATTTATATTTATATAACAATTATAGTAATAGACAAAATGAATAAAATTTTTATTTTTCATAAAACCTTCTATGATATTATTTTATAATTTAAAAATTTTAAATAATTATATTCTGTCTTGATAACAAATATGAGATGAAACTGATGTGAAGATATTTCAATGTCAGATGATTTAAGTTTATTAAATATAATTATTTATGATTCAAAAATACAAAACAAAAAATTTGTATTTAAACAAATTTTTTTTAAAAAATAAACTTGTCATTCTAAAACAATAAATTATTTATATTTCTTGATATATAAAATATATACATCATAAAAAAACTCAAACAACATCGATGCAATTAAAATTATAAATCACAATATGTGTCATTAAAACGATAATAGAAATTAACTTAAATGTAAAACTTTACATTTACAAGCTAGAAAAAGACGACTTTGTTATACAGTTATACAAAAAACTGGTAATAACATACCCCATCATCCGCATCGAGTCTGGTTATGGATAAAAAGGTAAACAGACTCACCTCACTTGAATCGACGACTTCCCCAGTAACTTCGTCGATAACATCCCCATAACATTTTCCTGCCACAGAACACTTGTTAAAAGTCATGATATTCTGTGTCAGTGTTCCGGTTTTATCGGAAAATATATATTCTATTTGTCCCAATTCTTCATTTAATGTAGTAGTCCTTGCTTTAGCGTGTGTATTTGTAGGTGCATGGTACATTTCTTCATCCCAATTGATCAAAAATGATTGAACAAATCTGATAACTTCAACACTCACATATAAACTGATTGGCACTACTGTGTTCAATACAATAGCATAAGAAAAGAACACAAGTAAAGCGATCACTGTGGCACCTCCCATAGGCTCGCTAGGCACTAATGAGTCCCAAGGTAAATACACTTGAAAATAACGGCCCACGAGACTCTCCCAAATACCACAGCCGATCATACAAAACAAACACATAGAAAGTAAAAAGAACACTATTCCGATGATGAGAAGATTCAGCAATCTATCTATAGAAGTCCTCTTAAATTTGGTCTTCCCTGAGTTTTGCATCAATTTGGTATCCTTGCCTGCAAAGATGACCACACCATAGCACCATTGCGTGTTTCGGAGTACGCAACCTCGCAATATAATTTTGTCGTTGTCCAATGGGTATCTACGTATTATACATAACGTATTATACATAAAACAATTTTAAATATATTTATTATATATAAAACAGTATTTGACTTTATCTCTATATTATATGTTACATATAAAAAAAATTAAAAAAAAAAAAAAAAAAAATACTTACTTTCGTCCTTTCCACGTAAGAGTTCCGTCAAATTTATTTAATAAATTATTAGGAGTTTCACAAACAATTTCTCCATCAAATTGACCAATCAATTCGTGATTATCCATCATTTCGGCAGTTTCAGTTAAACACTGCCGACACTTTAAATTCGTTTCTCTACAATAATATATGTTATTATGTTATTGTTTTTTAATTTTTTTGTTACATTATTGAACTATAATTTTAATAAATAATTTATTATATAAAATATGTTAAAATTTTACAAATGATAAAAATATAGAAATGTTAATTAAAAAAGTACTAACCCATCTAATTCTGCAGTTTCAATATAACAAAGACCATTTGGCTCACTAGTAGATAAAAGAAGCACATCGGCTGCAACGAATTGATCATTTTCCATTCTAATTACATCGCCTACTTGTACTTGTGACCATTTTTCCTCACGGAGACTAGTGCCTCGCAATGTTTGAGATTTTCGATTGTTCACTTGCGAGTCGCTGTTGTGCCGTTGCTAAATAATAAATAATCAGACAATTTTTCAAAATCTATTCATAATGAATCACATGATATTCATAAAATCATATTTTATAACATACAAAAATAATTATTAATAAAATAATATTAAGTACTATGCATAACACTTATAATATACTTACAAAATCATCGTAGGCATCTTTAACGGCAGTGAGCATGAGCACCCCTATAAGGGGTATAGCTGTAGTGATGGGGGTCAAGGAGGAGATAGCGGGGATCATCTGAAGCACCAGCAGGCATAGGAAGTAAAAGTTAGCGAGCCGCTGAAATTGCTCGAACAAATTTAACGGTAGGAACGTCAGAACCGAATACTTGGACGTCTTGATGTAGTTGTTCTGGAGAGAGAGAGAGAGAAAGAAAAAAAAATGCGTCTCGTCATTATTTTTTTAATTTTAATTATTACTTTAGAATTGTTTGATTGTGTCTTGATCTTACCGCATAATTAAACTGTGAGTTGAACTCGCGATTATTGGCACGAATTCTCCTCTCCGTTTCTGGAAAAAAAAAAAAAAAAAAAAAAAAAAGAGAGAATAACGATATTGAATTATGATAATTATAAGAGCATTAAATTATATGTAAATTTTTGTACCAAGAAAATCAATGATTCTCATTAAACGGTATTCCTCACTTTTTTTTCTATTATAACAATGATTTTTAAGTTTTTTTTGCTTTTGTTAAAAATTTATTTAATGAAATTATATTATTCGTTAGTATAATAATAATATTCTACATGAAATTTATGAAATGCAAGTAGAATATACTTACAAAAAATACCGGAATTACCACTTAAGCATTAGAATATTACACAAGAAAACAGTTATTTACTATAATTGATTTCTGATGAATGATATAATTTATTTCTAAGTTAATCTAAGTTAAAAATTGCGAATTGCATTTAAAAAAAAAAATAGCATATTGTATACATTATATAAATGATTTTCATTAAATTCATGAAATAATTTAGATTTATATCTCGTTATTAAATACAACATAAATTCAATATAAAAGAAGATAAAATCATGAATATTAAACATAAGGAATTAAATAAACAAAAAATAAAATGTATAGTTTTCAATTCCTTATAAATTCTTCCATAATGTAATAGTACATTAAAGTAAGAGAAAAATAAAATTAAATGAAATAAATAGAAATTATGGAAAATATTGCTGTAATAATTTTATTGTGCAACTTTCAAGGAATTGAATATTTAACAAAGTAGAAACTCCGTTCATATATTATACATGATTAAAATTAAATAAATGAACTGCTAAATCAAAACTATTAAAGCGAATATATTTATTTTACATATTTAGGATGTGATCAAAGTATCGCGAATTGCATTTTGCAAACAAAATAAATTACAAGATTACATTGGAATAATTGAATTAAGTAATGTGTAATAATATTTTCCTGATATCCGTAACAATTCAGTAACAATTTCATTCAAGTATATATTAAAGTATGTAGTAAAAGTATTGCTTCTGTAATCCATATCATCTAATCATAATAGTATTGTAAATGTAATTAATATTTGTATGATGTTTCTTAATATTATTTTTAATTAAATATTTATTTTCTTTCTTAACATATAGTAGTTTATATAAAATATTATTTATATTTCAGATAATAAAAATTCATAATTAAAATTTGAAAATAAACTGTGTCATTTTTAGAAAAATAATTTCAATGTTTTATTATTTTTAGTAAATTTCAATATAAAATATTAAAAATAAATAGAAATATTACTTTTTGAATATGAGAATTTTGAATGAGAAAAAAATGCATATGTGTATAATTTCGCTTAATTTTTTATTTTAGTCACAATATTTTATAGACCTACTAATTATATAACACATAAATTTCATTTTACGATAAAAAAATGTTTAATTCTCCATTTTTTAATATTTTTATATGCTTTGATATTGAATTCATATTTGGATATAATCCAAAAAGTGATGTTTTGAATAAAAAATTGAAATGAAAATATAAAATTTCTAAATATATCACTCTTGAGAAATTCATTTAAATAATTTTTATAAAAATGTAATATATATGTAAAAGATACATTAAGTATATTAACAAAAAAAAACGGGCTATTTGATAATATTTTATTGTTTATTTTTATTATTTTTTAATATTGTAAACAAAAAGACAATATAAATAGTGCAAAATAACGTACATTGGATTGAAGCATTAGTGAGGTCACGTTTAAGTGCACGCGTACTTAAATAAATCTTCAACATCGATTTACTCGAATTCAGAACTAAGAAAATATCAGATTACATTTTTAAATTATGATTTATTAATTTAATATTATATAGAATATAAAATTTTACAGATATTAATTTTTGAGATATTCAAATTATTACTTCAAAAGATAAAAAAAACTTATCAAGTTTCAAATTTATTATATATAAAAGAAATTATCAGTTGTAATGATATTTTTACAAAATAATTTCCTTTGTAAAAACTACTTTTTTATATGAATATATGTGTAGTGCAATTATAAAATTAAATTTCAAAATATCATTTTCCAAAATGACACAGTTTAATTATCCGAAAAACATAAGAATTCCAATAAAATGTATTGTAAAAACAAATTTATATAAACTATTTTTCATCATTTATTTAATGCTGTCCATAACGCCTTTACACAATTCTTTTCCTCTCTTATATATCATAACTTAGAAAAAAGACAATACAATAAATGAAGCACAATTCCTTCCTTTTTCTATTTTAATTTTACAACAAAATATATGAGAAGCTCATTTTTATTTTCATATGAAATTGGAATACTACTAATTTGAATCAATCATATTACATATTTTTACTTTATATTCCTACATACTATACATTCTTTATATTTTCTTTTATATTATTCGAAAACTTTGTATATTCAAATATACAATAATGAAAATTCGCGAGGATAAACTCACCGCTGCAGAAAAAGGAAGTGCTACGGCCTATGCACTCTGTCGCGGGGGGCGAATTTGGTGGCGCCGAGGATGAAGACGACGCAGTAGTATTCGAACGATATCTAGTGCCTTTCCATATCACCAATTTGCCTAGCACAGTAAGCAATGATTCTCGTAGAGTATTGTGCCTGCTTGCGCCACCCAGACTGCTGGATGAGTCTCTTTTCGAGCATTCGCCAACTGCCTCAACCTCGTCCGAAGATGATGGCAGATTCAACACCGAGTGCACTTGCTGACTATCGGTATCCTGCGGCAATTGTTGTAGCTGTAACTGCTGTTTCTTCCTAGTTTTTCGACGTTTCTTCTTCTTCTTTCTGCTCGAACCAGAATTATCATCATCGTTGTATATCGACGCGGCAGTCGTCGATCCTTTCCGGCTATCTTCTGCATCCGATTTTGTCGCCGTGCATGCCACCGAGACTTTGTCCGCCTCGTCGCAGTCCTTCACCTTATTATCACATGATAGCATTATAAGCTTCGCGATGAAAAACGTATAACATATTTTTGGTCGAGGACACGCCGTTCGATATGATTGATGCGCTTTTTTCTTCGTGATTCCCTATGTGCTTCTTACATTTTTTTTTCTTTTTTTTTTCATTGTTCAATTGAATATATATTTATTATGATTATTTTTTTTTTAATTTTTGTTATTAATTTACATTTAATTTTATATTTATAGAATGTTTAATTATATTCGTTATAAATAGTTTTAATCAATATATATATATATATATTTTTTTTCTATTATTAGTTTTGAAAATAAATGTTGACGAATTAAAAATGAGATAAATGTTAACAAAAATTTATTAAATAATTTTTTTCTTTCAGTTGAAAAATTTAGAAGAATATTTGTTAAAATGGCAATAAATTTTAATACAGTTTGAAAATAAATTGTCATATTCATTCAATAAAAAGGAACGGTTACGCCATTGAATAAGAGTGCACTAGATGTAATTATAGATCATGAATATTCATCGTTCAATCTTAAACCAGTTTATATCTTCGAGCGATTAAAAGAATCGAAATTTTCCGTCTAACCAGTTCGTTCAAAACATTTATGCCCGACGAAATTAATACGAAAAAGAATAGACAGATTTAAAGATTTAAATAGATTTAAACAAGAGTAATCGGATAGGATTCGAAGTGAATCATTAATGGTAGCGATTTCTATTTTTCTCTGATGTTTACACAGCTCTAAAGAGAAAGGAAAATAAGCTGATGATGCACAGACTACTGGAAACATCTATCCTATCGAAAGAAAAAGAAAGATAAAATGCAGAGTGCAAAGAGCGTTTTAAACGTGTCTTTTCGAATTCGTTTTCCAAATTCTAAAAAAAATGAATAATCGATATAAATTCGCATTATTATATTGCAAGTATAATCTTGGAAATTTAATGAGATTTCTATGAATAAAAAAAAAGAGGAAAATATGTATTAAATTTCATTCGTTGAAAGTATCTAATAAAGATATATAAAAATTTATTTTAATATATGAAATATATGAAAAATTATTATGAAAAAATAAATTAAAATTTTAAAGATTAAAATAGAAATGTTAATTATGTTAGAATATTTAATAAAATTAATAGAATATTTAAATAAAATAAAAAAATATAAATTTTGATATTTTTATCTATTTTTAAGATAATTTTACTTTTTTATTCTTTTAAATGAAAATTTTTTTTCATATTATGAAGAAAAAAATTATATATTAAGCGTCTCGTTCTCATAATAGAATACATAATAGCATACATACAATGCTTAATATAATGAGATAGAATATCTTTCATCAGAAGCTAATTATATAGTTACGTAGATAAGTTTTATTTCATTTATGAATAATCCTTACACAATTCAATACAATTGATTTTCCTAACTGAATGCCTTAATGCAATTTTCTTATTCGAATTTTTAAAAATTCTACAATAAATGAATTTTTATGGAATATAATTGAACGATGATAACATGACGAATGTTTTTTCATGCAAAAACAATTTAGAAGAAAATCTGATTTCAATCTTTTTATTCTATATGAAAGAAATATGTGAAAAAAATTGTTTTACGTATGCTACATTGTCTATGACCAATTTCTGATATTAGTTATTATAAGTACAATATTTGTAAAACGGGCATAGAAAAATGATTAAAGACTGTTGTTGATGCTCCAGAAAGTTGTATTTAAAAACTAGTTCAAAAGTGCGGGATGGTAGAATAGCTTGGACGCGTGTGAAAATGTGTCATGGACAGCATGCGATACAAGTCGTCAGACTTTTCCGTCTGTAATAAAGCCGCGATATGCAGATAACCGTAAAGTTGAATGATTATAAGAGATCTTTATTGTGTTACAAAGATTAATTTACCGTACTTAACGCCATTTATCAAGAATTATTACATTTATTAGGATGATTTTTTTTTTAATAATTTAATTAAAAAATGTTATTATTTTTTTTTTATAAAATAATTTTAATCGAACGAATTTGGTAGCGAAGTAAAAGTAATAAATAAATCTTTATTAATTTGTATCATCTTGTATATAAATTAATATACTTGTATATTAGAAAAAAAAAAAGATTGTTTGAGGTATGCTTGACCACTTTGAGGAATATTATTCTCAAAACTGGCTCATAGAAACACCTCAATAATCATTATTCTTGCAAGTATTTCATGTTACAAATAATAATGATATTTATTTATAACAAGACCTGTAAACTTGCATGAAAAAACATACGAAAAGAATTTTAAAAAACCCGAGAAGAAGACTTGAACTGACGACTTTTGGATTACCAAACACGTCTCTTATCCATTCTCCTATTTCTTACCTTTCTACGTTCTTTTTCTATTTACAAGTATATCATAAAAAATTTAAATCATTTTTAAATCAGTTTTTTCAATTATTTTCTTTTACAGTTTTTTCTCATTACAATTCATTTACAATTTAATTGATCCCATAATAAAGGCTCAATTCTTCTTATTTGAATTACTCTTAAATTTAGAAAATTAATTCTCGAAACCACGTAAGGATTCCACTGACACAGTAATTTGTATCTTCGTTAATCGGATTTTAACGATTACCCTTGAACGCTATTCAATGTGTGGTTGAAGTGTGGTTATGTTGATGGTCATATAATATTTATTAACTTATTAGAAATGAAATAAATATAACTGTCAACAAATATGTCATCAATTATTTTTTAAAGATAATAAAAAAAAAATCAATCAATGAAAATGTAAGCTAATTTAATACAAAAAAATTATTATATTAATATTTTTTATATTCTTATCATAAATATAGTTTAAATATCTATTGCAATTTACTTTTTTGAGAAGTAATTTTATTTTCTATTAAAATATTTATATAACATAATTTTTAGAAAATTATTTTTTTTTATTAAAAAATTATCGATTTATTTTAAAAATTATTTTAAAAATATGTTTGTTATATAAAAATATAGAAAAGAATGAATAATTGCACAATAATTAGTTAATAATGAATAATGAAATAAAATAATAAAAAATCCGTTTTCAAAGAATTATTCTATAGACTAAAGAAAAAGTAGGTTTACAATTATAATTTACTTATGATATGATCGTATTTAATCGAAGTAGTTCATCTATCAAATATAGTTTTTATACAATTAGCAATTTACATATAGTTATACTCTTGTTTTAATTATATCTGTCCTGATTTTAATAAATGATGAATATCATGTTAATATTTTGAGAATTTGAAATATATATTTTAATTGTAAAGCAAGAATTATCTTTAATATAAATCAATAAAATGATTTTAAATGGGCAAAAGAATACTACTACTTTTATTCATTTGTCATTAATAATAAAGTTTATACTATACTAAACAAGTTATTTTTTTTCTATATTTTTGTGTATTTTAATTTTAGAGATTGTAAACAATATGAATATATATTTATGTTATATATTATATATGTTTATAATACGTGATAAAATTTTATAAAATTAAATAAAATTAACAATTTTATTTTTCTAAAAAATATAATTTTATAAAATATATAAATATTTTTAGAATGCTATGTAATTTAATCATTAAAAATATTTTAGTACATATAGGGAATCACAAAAAGTGCAGTGATCATCAAACGGCACACGAGAGTCATCGAACGGAAATCCCATGAAAATATTTAAAAAATTCTTTAATTTACAGCACAATATATACACTAAACAAAGTGTACTGAAATTACTACAATCATTAGGTTGACCATATCGTAACGAAAAAATATGTTTTTATCATATTCTGATATTCTAATATATAAGTTGTAATTATATATTGTGTATATATATATATATATATTCTGATTTTATAAATATATATTACAAAATATGCTTCCCATTTTATTATCTCTAAACAATTATTTTTATCTTTACTTCTAAAAGGAAAAAATTTTTATATGAATTTATTTATACGATATATTATTATACGATATTTATATTTAATATTTATATAATATTTTATATTTATAATCTATAAAATAAATTTTTTCAAATGTCATATATTTGATATATTCTATAATCCTACATTCTGTTTCTAATCTATGGAATTATGGTCAGTCTTATGATTATAAATAATTAATTTAGATACATCATTATATTGGAATGATTTATTTTTAATATTTAATTGATAAAAGTAAATATCTAAAATAGAAATTTCAATGAAAAAAATTAAAAGTATTACAATAAACTGTTATAGACCAATTATTTCCTTTTGTCAAGAATTATCAAGGATTAATATGTTTTACTAGCACCCTCACACTAATATGTTTCGACTTCAAACAAGTTTCTGCATCCTTGCCGATCACCACGCGACTTCCGTTCATCGTGTCCTCAAGAGGATTGGAGGACTCACCTCGAAGACTTCGAGTTCCAGCGTGTCAACCTCGACGCTCATCGTCTATCCTACGCAAACTATAAACCTTGTATAAGGCCAACCTCTTCTTCCTCGTGGCACTTTAGTCGTGCCGACGAGACGATGTCCGCCTCGTCTCTTACATATTTCCACCTGAGTCCCTCCTCTTCGTCGTCCTCGCGAATCATTGCAAGTGCAGGACGGCATTAGCCCGTAAATTTTGTGTTCGTTGATTCACGATATCTATTTATATTCACGTTTCTACTAATCATTTGATAGTCGTATCTTTTAATTGGCATTTTTCTTCTAGTGATACATGTACCTATTTATTATAAAAATTTCACTGTTTCCTGCGAATTACTTGCAGATATAACAATACAATATGATTATCTTATTCCATATATTTTTGACTTTTTCTTGATGTCCTTGATTAATTCACAAGAAATTAATTAAATTCACAAATTCATTTATAAAATATCGCAATATGATTCTACAATTCTATATTCTTGAAGTGAAGTATGGAAAATATATGTGTCACGTGATAGTATCGATATTGTTTTCGAGACGAAAACTCGAAACACTTCATATCGTTGAAAAAAGCACCGTAAGGTGCGACTTGATAGCTATTTGTGGTTAACTTCTTATGCGTAGTTAAAGGAGTTTCTGTAAAGAAATCAATCGTTCCTTGAGTCATTACTTGATTCTACATGCATATATAAGGATTCGTTTCCTATTTCGTTTATTCGTAAAGTATCATTATTGTAGAAATATAAGTGAAAATTAGGAAACAATTTTAAAATGCTAAAATTGATCGTTTGCAATATGTTGATGAAACATCGGTCAGAAATACTTCGTTATTTTCGTTATATTGATCTGGCTTGAACAATTTTATTTTCATTTAAATTTAAAAATAAATTGGAAAATAAAAGTGTTCACATTTTTTGTTATTATGTTATTTTATATTTTATAAAAAATTCTTAGTAAATTTAGGTTAGAATAGAAATATCTATGTTGGAAGTTATATTTTATATATTTTAATATATTTCAAAATATGATGTTAATCATCATATTTATAAGAAATAGCATTATAATTATTTGTAGAGATTTTTTCTTGATTAAATCGTTAATGTTATTATATACAGTTATATAAAATAAATGAAAACAGAGGTAGTATATATATACGGAGAAGTTGTGTCGCCCGTATGTAGTTATGTATACATTTTGTACTTGTTGCATGACATGTGAGAATAGTGTTACAAGGGATTGTACATGTATTTAATTTATTATTGATGAATTTCTGAGGTTGACACTAAATAGAGAAACTTTAACAAAATACTACTCTTTTTTTCTATATTGTAATCGATAAATATTCATTTTTAAATTTTTAAACTTCAATAATATTTTAAAATCTTTAACTATAAAATTAATAAAATCCAAAAATTAATTTAAAATTTAATCTAATAACAAAGATTCTTTTATTAATAACAAAAATTGATTATGATAAACGATTAGATAATAAAGAATAAATCAAAATGTTCATATGTTTATGAAAAATAAATTTTCTATTTTAAATATAAATTCTATTTTAAATCTTACATATAAATTTGAATTGGATAATTATTTACAATAATAGATAAAATAATATGTATCTCTATTTTGCTTATCGAAAAAAATATAGAAATTTAGGGAAGAAAATTCAATCTAATAATATTTCCTATTGATAAAAATAGAATATTATGAGTTCGAATCCTTTAACAGTGATCTTTTCTTCACTTGTCCTTGATTCCATATACACGAATGATGTCAGAGTTTGACGAAATTGTTTTGGGCGTCTATGAACGAAAATATCCGATGTATGTACTTTCTTAAAATATTAGCGATTCTTAGTACGATCTATAATTCGGTTAAAGATTTCCAGAAAATCCATGACGAAGAATAAGACAGTCTGCTAGCCGATCTTCTAAGACGCGAGAGCCACGATAATGGTTCTTACGTAAGGTGCCAGTGGTTCTCAATCGGTTAGAATTGTGTTGATGTTTTCGCGGAAATTGCTTTTGTAGAACGAATACAATTTCATACATTACACTTAGTGTATAGATACTTCAACTATTCTGGTGTAGGCGCACGATGTTACGAACTTTACTGAACGATAAATCGAAAGTGCGCGTGCATATAAATACTCAATCGTATTCAATTGTATCTCGTATCTTTCGAAGGTTCTTTTCAACCGGATTATAAGAATTATAAGATTTCTTAATGTGATTTTATACTATATCATCCCTTTACAGGAACGATCATTAATTGCCGTTGAAATTCTTTTTTAATGTTGAAAATTGGATAATTTCACTTATAATAATTAAAAAAACATGCTAGAAACAATATTGATAAAAAAAATAAATCGTATAATATAAAATATTAATTTTAATTCTATCTATAATATATAAATATAATAATTTAAAAAAGTGTTAAAATTATCAAATTCGAATCTCTAATATGTCTTGTATATAATAACCTATCATAATATATAAATTTGTAATGAAATTCTTTACGATTCGTTTTAGCAAGATTTACTTGAAATTTGCTTGAAAATATTCGTCATTTCAATGATAATGGAAAAGCTAGAAGAGATCTCGTTTCCACGCCCTTCTACTACGTTATTTCACTTCAGAAATAAACTGGAGTTCGAGAAGTCTCTCGCCAAATTATAAATTGGTTTTTGATAAATTAGAAATCGTCGATATACATGCAAATATATTATATTAAAAAGCAAGAAAAAAAATAAATAATAATAAAATTTCCATAGCTCTTTTTATTATCAAATATAAATATGTATATGTATATAATAAAACAAAAATTTTTATTTATTTTCATTTTCTCATTCTTTTTATCAAAAAAAAAAAAAAAAACTAATAATATATTTTATTATCGATTAAATATAATAAGATCTAAGATCTTAGCAATATAAAACTTTTCTAACAAATATAATTATATAATTTATGCTATATAAAATAACGCAGTTAAAATTTTAGTGAAAAATCATTTTGCAAATTTTTTAAATATTAGCTCTTATAAATAATTGATTTTAAATTCAACAAATGGCACTGATACAGCTAATTTTAATTATCGATATCAATGAAAATATCTGTTTAATTACATCTAGTTGCTGAAGTACCTAGATTTCGATATTCATTTCTTTCTTTGCAGATGATAAAAAAAAATGTTTTATTTGAAGAAAAAAAGGAATAGTAAACGTTAATGAGAATGAGAATGCAGACATTGCGTTGTTTAGAAAGTCACGGAAAGTCAAAAAGTAACGGAAAATAAAAGGGGACGCAATTCCAATAATAAATGTAAGGAGTTTCATGTCGTTATATGAGAAATTTTTATAGAATTTACTGTGTAAGTTCTTATAAGCATTGACACAGTATATAACAAGTTCAGCAAATTTCGAACTAAAAAATTGAAAAAAAGATATAAAAATTCGAGTTCTATTATATTGCAATTCTTCAAAATTATATTATTAATTATATTTTATAATTAATTATAATATATAATATATAATTATATATATATTTTGCAATGTCATTTTTATAATTTAATTGAAAAAGTTTTTTTCATGTGATTTATAATATATATTTATTGATTGAATATTATATGATTGTCAAAATTAATTAATATATTTATGGAAAAAAATTTAAATTAAAAATAATGTAATATTTATATTAATACATAGAAAATTTTATGAAATAATATATTTTAACAATATTAATTTCTAGTATTTTTATAGTATTACCGTTTCAAAATATATTTTTAATATCTTTTCTAACATACAATCATTATCATTATATTTATTCATATTTGTTTATTTAAGCAAATATGTGAAATAAATTAAAATATGTAAAATAATTATATTTATAATATTCATTTTACGTAATGATTTTTGCAATATTTATGCCAGTTTTTTAAATATAGTTATCAAATTAAAATAATGATTGTAATGATTCAATTTTTTTTTGAAATTTGCACAAAAGAAATGAAATACTACATAATTAAACAAATAATTCATAATATTAAAAAGGAAAATTACCATTCAATTTATACCATTAATATTATATCATTAATGATTGTAATATAATTTGTTAATAAAATATTTACTTCATCAAGCATTTCTACTTTTTATATTTTATAAACATTATGCATATATGAAATATATATAGTATAAAAATATATTAGATATAATTATATCACATTTAAATGTAAGATTTTTTAATTTATTTTTTTTTAATTTGAATTATGAGACATTTAAAAATAAAATAATTTTACTCTAATATCTTTATCGAAGTCAGTTTCAATACGTTGCAGAAAATAATAATAAAGTAAGGCATCATTCATAATCATCGACACCAATCTCAAGCATATCATTTACTGCTAAATTTACATTTGTTTAGAAAATTGCTAAATGGGCGCCGTCTCTAAAAGTGTTCATGCGATTCCAATTGTCTGTTAACTACACCCACTTCATTTCTTTTATATAAACCATCAATGAAATTTTAAGATAAATAAGTAATTAACATTATTTGAAAATAATTAATAAGTGTATTATTTAACAGCATGTTTTAAATACATTACATGTCATAAATAATCATTTAAATAATATCCTTATCTATTAAAAAATAGATTTAATAAAACCTATATGAGAAAAAATAATATAAATGTATAATATATATAAAAATTATATCAATATTTAATAATCCTAACATTATATATGTAGATAATATTCTATAATTTAATGTCTATTGACTAATATTTCAACAACATGTGTTCAACGTATAAATGTATGTATACATACATACATACATATATATATATATTTATCAGATGTTTTCTATCGTTGATCATTTTGACCGATTATCGGTATTATATTTGATAATAAAATGTCATCGACATATAACGTTTGATCATATCGATTCTTGGTTGTTTCGTTGATTTCGTAATATAATTGACGAAAATGAAACATATAGCAATAGTTTCCTAATTTTCTTTTTCAACATTAATAGATATAATCGTTTCTGCAGTAGTATATGACCTTCGTTTTTTTTTCTAAGGGAATCAGGTTACCTCGTTGTTTTCGCAGTTAATACAAGGGTACAAGCGGTCGAAGCGCCCGCGTCGACGAGGGCGACGTCGTTATAACGATCGTCGTTGATGAGAGAACATATCGAGGCCGTTCAGTAAATTTTAAAACAAAAGAGCTTTCATTTACTTCACGCATCGAAAAATATTCAAAACGCGTCCACGATAATCAATAGTTCGATAAAGATATTTCCTTCAAAATACGAGAACTAACCACATAGAAATTCACATCAGAATGTCGCACAATGTCGATGGTGACAGCGACGATTCGATTGAAGCACACGATATTGATATTATGATCCTTTTATGATTTTCACGGTAAACCGTTCAACCGGTGCGTATTGGACGAGTACCGTCTATCATTTCGACGATTGTCGAACATCGGCACCGGCATTCTATGTTTTTTAGCACTGTCAGCACTGTCGTCACTATAACCATCATTTCTAACACCTTTAAACGCGAATTATGTACCAATTATGGATTATTGATTATGAAATACAAGTATCGAAATTTACATGTCACACACCGCGTATATATCACGTTTCTCACGCACTGCACGAGGGTGTCGTTGCACGGCGGCGTGCTTTGCACTTTGAAAGGTACAACGAAGAGCCGAGTCGTCGAACGAAGTATTGTTCAATGATCGTCTAGAGACTTCAAGGCGTCGTCCCTTGACGGCGCCACAAGTCACCTCGCCGGTGGTGCCATGAATTTCAAGGCAACAACCACTGCGTATTATCGAGAAACATCCACCGTTTGGGGGTAAAGAGGATTACTACATTAACGATTGCCAAAATAAGTGAATCTTTAGCATTAATAGGGTTTAAACGTGAAACAGCAAATATTTATATCACAATATTTTCATTTGCCGCAATATGATTTAGATATCAAATACATTTTATAAAGGGAGTTATTAATCATTTGACAAATCTTAAATAATCATAAAATAATATTATTCGAAATTTCATGATAACAATTGTGTTGTATCATTTCAACAGTTACATCCAAGGTACATTTCTCAATAATACGTCGAAAACAAAATATTTATCAAAATACCGTTTAAAATGAAAATCATTGAATAAATATATATAAACTGATCATAATAATGTTATATCAGTAAGTGACATTACGAAAGTATTAATACAATTAATACTTATATACAGTTATAATTTAATAATTACTTACCTTGCATAGGACGCGTGGCAGCGCTGCGCGACATTGTTTGTGTGATCTATTAGGCTGCAGCTCAGAGTTAGGCGCTTTTGGACGGAGTCTATAGATATGTTTCACGTAAAAAGTGACGCCTGTTAAAAGTACTTTTTTGACTTTAAAACGCTTCGCGATTTGTATTATAAAAAATGCATCAAATTTACGGCACGATCGCCGTGGTGTAAAAACGAGAGTAAAAAATGATTTCTTGTCTCTGTTCCACGAATTTAATATCGTTGCGAACGTTTCTATGTTGTTTCTCGTCCTTAAAGCCGTCTTTGTCGAACCGGCAATCGTTTTCGGACACCAGTAGCAACTTTGACTTTTCGACGTTACGATTCTTCTGTTTTTAATCCGGATGTTTAACTTCCGCGAGCGTACAGGTTGATTATTATTATCGAGGACGTGGAGATAGAGAATCGGCAATTGTTTCAATTTACAGCAAAAAAGACGAGAGAAATTGAGGCACGTATAAGATAAAGATGACGCGTAGGCGGTCGTTTTCGTCGTACGGCGAGCATCAAGTAACGGATGTCTCGATATTCGACGAGAACGTTGAGGACGATATAGGGCAGAGTACGGTGCCCTTACGTTCAGGTCGGATATTCTGCAGCTAGATAATGATGACAGGATATCCGATGTGGGGGATACGGAGGGTCCTTTGGGGGTGGCGTCCATGTGGGGTGGATGGTCACCTCCTTTCTTTCCTCTCTCCTACGACCCACCTCCTCCTCCAGGACCTCCTCGTCAGGGTGCCCCAGCTTTTGGTGTCCGAAAACACCCTTTTTGTTCGTCGCCAAGTCTCACTTATCCCCTCCAACACTGAACTTTGCGAACACACACTGTAAAAAAAAAAAATTGTTAATTGATTACATATTTTGAAAATAATTTTTCTACTAAATGAAGATAATATAGAAAAAATTATAAGTTTATTTTAATTTATTTATTTTTATGTTATTTGATGGTTAAAAGAAAATATAGTTTATATGACATAGTTTAAAAAAGAATTACATAATTTATTAAGTTTAAAAAAAAATATAAGTTTTATAGAAATAATTAAGAATAATTTTGTATAAGAATAACATAACTAACATTATAATAAAATATTGATTATTAAAATAATATGCACTTTATATTTTTAACAAGAAAAATATGGTAAAATACGTATATAATGATAAATCATAATTTATAACAAATCTCACATGATGGACTTTGAATAATTAATTCGCTTTTGACGAAAAAAATTATAATTTGCAGTCAGATAATATTATTGTGCACCAATTGTCGTGTTTTCTTTGTTATTAAATGTGGCATTGGAAATATTTAAATGAATTGATCTAAAAATGATATGCGTTAAACATTTTTATCGTGGAATCTTTTTTCTATCATATGCTATGCTATTCATTAAATACTCTTATAAATATTTCATTAGTAGATGTTGTTTTAAAATTATTTTATAATCTTTTTGTGCAATAATTCTGTTTTTATTTAATTTTAATTCATTTTGATTAAAATAATTTATATCATAATTATATGAATAATATGAAGAAAATATAAAAAGAATAAAAATTTCTAAAAAATATATTATTCATTTTTGTGAAATTATTATTATTTACATAAATATATCAAACAAAGATTGTTATTGTACTCAACACAAAAACGAAAAAAACAGTTCAATTATTAAGACACTATAATATATGCATATAATGTACAGATATATAAATATACATAGATATGATGAAATAATGATAATGATAGTGATAGTGACTGATGAATTTTTAATAAGAAACAAAATTAATGACGTTAATAAAATACTTATTAATTATATCTTAACAAAAATACATAAAGTTATGTTCAAAGTACATAAACTTATATCATTCTTATCATTAATAGACTTTTAATTTTAAGTTTGTGGTATACATATAATATAAAAGAAGAAAGGCAATGGGTCAAAAGTACACACAGCTGATCCATAAGAAGTTGGAACCAACGAGTTTAACCAATCGAAGAAAAGTCGCAATTCTTATTCCATATGCATGTATCCTTGGATTTCAACAGTAAAGTTTTACATATCTGACGTGTCCCTATATAAAGCGGAATTATATTAAAAATGTAAGGAAATTTTTTTTCATGTACAAGTTTATTAAGAATCACAGTGAAAAACATGTCTATAATATATGTATTTTTACAACACTTTATACTAAATTATAAATTATAAGATTATAAATTAAAGTGAAATATTTTATAATAACTTCACTTAAAATTGTTGTCAATTATCTATCGATTCGATACCAATTGAAGGTTATGGTTTGTACCCGAAGAAAGTTTCGAAAAAATTAGTTTTTTCGTATGAAAAAATTAAACCGTATATTTAATAATCTAATATTGATTAATCTAGTTCCGACTAAATGCTAAATTCTTCATAATTCGATTCTCGTTCTACCTGATTCTTTTGAACGATATCGAAGCGAACGACGCGTGATTTGCTTGAAAATCATTCTGCTATATGGGTCATTAGTGATTAGACATCAGAAATCTGATTGATTGGAATCAACGTGTTGATAAGATATATATAATAATCAGCCGAATTATAGTAATTTTGAATATAAATTTTAAAACATTTGAATTCGAATCAAAGAGCTATAAGTAATAAATATATAACATCGTGTATAGCGCATCGTAGTATAATGGCAAGTAAAGCAAAGTTTGATAAATAAATCAACTATTAGATTCTAACTTTATTCTGCAATATATTTTTATTATTATGAATCATTTTTTTTTTCAAATTTGGATAAGGTAATTTAAATTATTTCATTGAAACAATATCATCGAAATTATATATCTTAAAATGTCGTTTGAATACCGACTTAAGATGTAATTTTAATATTAGAAATTACGCGATGACAGGGATATAATGTCAGTGAATCGCACTTTTTGCTATTAACAAAAGCAAAATTGTGCTTTTAACAGCAGTGACCGTCGACCTATATGGAGAGTTCGTCATTGACGGACATTTTTCATTCCTGGTGTATTCGTGACCCCGATAAACGATACGAAGAATTCTACAGGGCTTGCAACCCTATCGACGTACTGAAAGCAATGTTAATCGATCTTTAACTGCAGTCTTAGCTGGAAATTTCGAGATGCAAAATATTTATTATATTTCATAATGTCTTTTATGATAAGTTTCACAAACTTCACAAAAATATTTCACTTAAACTTAATGATCTTTTGACATAATTATTTTTTTGAAGGAAATAATGAATTGCATCGATTGATACATTAAAAATTGATCCTATTACGAAAAAGCTATTAACATCACATAATCTCTTTACATTGAACAATTTTTGTAAGAAATATTTTTTGAACGACAAATATTCTCTCGAATATTCCATATCATTTCCAGTTAAACGAATCACCTTGTATATACAGTTAGAAATCGAAGTTTACAAAGGTGGTCAAACAAAATTTCCTTCGAAAAATATCGAATCTATACGCTATTTTGGGTGATTTGTTTGATCTTCGTGTCACAGGTTGTTTGCAATGACGTTCAAAGGTTTTAGCTATCGGTATGAATGAGAGTTTAATGTATGCTTTATCCTCCCTGAGATGATAATTGAGTTAACGCCGTATACACTGTGTGCGGAATATAATCTGCAACTTGAGGCTTTGCGAGCGTTGCAACAGATTTTAGTTCGAGTTTAACTCTAAACGCAAGAAATTTATTTATAAGACTCTTTATTTTACATATAATATATATTTATTATATTACTAATATGAATAATTATAATCCGAATAATAAAATTTATTAATATTGTAAAAAAAGAAAAAAAAGAAAAACTTCAATTAAATGCATCAAATTTCGAGAAAATTACGTATATGAAACTATTTTAATTTTGATTTTAAAACAAATTGGCAGTTATATAAGGTGGCCACATATTAATTAGTAACGATCGTAATAAAGTTGGATCAATACCGAGACTCTTTTCTCGAATATTTAAAATCGCGTGTGATTTGATATTTTTGAGAGGATAATAACATCATTTTTAACTCAGTCTAATAATTTGTTTATGTAATACACTGAATAATAATAGTATAAAGAAATATTTTACTTTATTTCATAGAAAAAAAAATATATATACATTGAAATATCTATATAAACAATTAATGTTGTACATTTCTTCTTTGATAGAACGGAATATAAAAATTCATATAACGAACAATCAAGAAAAATATTCTGATGGCGTAACAGAATAATTGAATATTCGAATAGCACAACATTTCAAAGATAATAGAGATTTTTCTGCAACGTGTATTTTAAAGATAATACATTGCAATTATATACGTAACGTAAATTCCGCTGATTGAATGCAACATTAATATCCGACGATAATAAAAAGATGAATAACTTATGTTTATATAAATATATAATATATTTATATATATTATTTATTATATTTATTTATATATTATATAAATATATATAAATGATCATAAATCATAGTAATAACAATAAGAATAATATTAATCGAATATAATAATTATATTAAAGTAAAACAAATAGGGATCTCAAATATAATATCAGTGGTAAAAAAAAGATGTTGAGTATTGTATGATAAATTATTACATGATAAACTATATCGAGATTGGGATGAATAAAAAGTGACATAAAAGTGATTCGTATTTCTTTCTTATAGTGTCGACATGTAAATAATACACCATCTGCACGAGATATGAAGGTCACTAAAAGGTTAATTCAGATATAGCGTACGACATTGTTTTAGTTTATGCCAACGCTCAAAAAATCAATTTAATTCTGTTTCAACGTTCTCTATATTTTAAATCACTATATTTTAGTATATTCAGATTGTTGTAACGTGAATGAAAAAATATAATGTTAATGATACGAAATAATATTTTCTTTATGAATTATGAAATAATGAAAAATTTTTATCAATGAATTATAATGATAATAATTTCGTTAAAATAACAAGAATAAATTAAAGTTAATAACAGAGGAATCTAGAGTGAAAATAATAGAAGGAAAAATTAAAATTAATAAGATTAAATTTAAAATAGAGATTCTTATTTATTTATGTGCATTTAAATGCATGGATGTTAATTATCATATTAATATTTTAGTTCATGTAATTTTTAGTCCTCGTATATTAAAGTATATTTAGCAAAGTAAAACAAGTACATTGTACACAACAATCTATGTTATATAGTTTATCTATATATATATATACATTGTGTAAAACAAAAAGCTTTTCTATTTTATTACAGAATTTTCTTATATAATTGAATTAATATTATTAGTAAAGTATCATAAATTATGTATTATCAATATGCATCTATTACTAAACATATAATAAGTATTTTAACTTAATGTATTTATTTAAAATTAATTTTTTAACAGCAAAAAGTTTTTTGATTATTTCTTTAAAAATCTATTTTGGCAAGATTCATATAAAAGATTACAATAAAAGTTTGTGGCAATTATATATTTAGAAATATGTTGTTTTTTAATATTATTCTTCTAACAAATATACTATATAGATTGCTATTTCTATTTCTATAAATAAAAAGTGAGAAACGAATACCTATCAATTTAAAAATTAAATTATATTAAAGAAAAAAGACATATTAATATAAGACAATATAAGACAATTTCGAAAATCACAAATGTGTATTATTTGTTAATATTGAATAAAAAACAAATGAACAAGAATCCATTATTTCATGACATTATTTTGAAATATAAGATATTCAACTTTGATCATTTTTCTCCATATTTTAACTAACAAGAATAGTATACATGACAAGCTAGGCTAAATTGAATTTCTAATCTCATCAAGTAGATCAGAAATTGATGCTCTACTTCTTGTTCACTAATAGGTATAACTCAGCCAAACCTATTCACTTTCACAATTCAACTGTGGAAGTAGTATTAACCAATTTCTTTGTGGCCAGAAGAATTGTCTATTGAATCTTCTTAGTTAAATAATTTTCTATATTAAATGACAAAATTAAATTTATTCATTCTATTAGCTATTTTCTAATAGATATAAGTATAGTTGATTGTACATGTATTTAATTTTAATGTAGATAGAAATAGCATAATAGTAATTATATATGCAGAATGTCGCAAAAATATTGAAGATTCCTGAAGTAATATTATGGAGAAAAAAGAATATAAAGAGGGAAAACATAAAAACGAATAACAATTAATTATTTTATTTATTGTTCCTGAATAAGATATAATTTGATATAATTTTTTTTTCGAGAAAAAAATATTTTTTAACGAAACTAAATCTAATAGACGATATCTATCAATTTTCAAATTTTGAAGAAACGACTATCACATCTTAAAACAAACTACAATATTAAAAAATAAATAAAAAAACGAATAAAATAAAATAATTCTATTATTTTCTTTTTATACATCATATCATATCAATTATATCAACAATATCAACTAATCTAATATTAGTCATAGGAGAAAATAAGAAAATATAGCGAAAGTTTCTTCAAATTTCCCGTCATAATAGATGAGAAATCTCAATATTTGTCGTGAACGAGTCGTTAAAACAAATAAGTCGAAAAAAAATAGTATTATTCCTGTACGACACATCGTCACGACAAATGTTTGACGACGATAAGGAGCAAAGGTATCTCTCATGTCGCTGCAAATATCATAACGCGAAACATTTCATGTTATAAAACAGTCGAGATAACGAAATTCACGTTGTAATACTCGGTAAACGCTCTGTCATTGTTTATCGTTTCAAATGGTCACCAATAATTTGTATCCTTCTCGCATTAACTCGTTCTCCGCAATCCCAATCACTTCACCCTTTTTGTGTCCACGATAGAAACAATGTCATATTATGAATAATTTTTCACTATACGTTATATCTTTTCAATTTCTTTTTTCTCGTGTTTTTTTTTTTTTTATTATTACTTTCATGATCGTGTTATTAACTTTGAATCTCGATGATATCGCGTGAGGTTTTACGTTATCTTTCTTCGAGAAATTTCGAATATGCCTGTACAAATATCTTCTAATTGATCTTCTTGTAAACGATATTATATTTAGAATTGACGTAGTTATAATAATCTTTCGTTTAGAAAGTGATTTTTTTATCGGAAGAAAAAAAAATTATAACCAATTATATTATATTTTATTTGGAACAATTAAACCAATTAATTGTTATTCATATAGAACGAATAAAGTTCATTATTCAAAATATTCAAAACTTATCTAACAAATGAATGATAAATAATACCTAGTCGAAAGAATGAGAGGAAGAAGAATTGATAAATAAGAAAAAGAAGAGAATTTGATAAAGGAAAAGAATTAAAAATCCTCCTTCTCTTCTTTATCAATTCCTTTTCTTCTTTTATATATATTATATTCAGCAAACTTTCTTTAACATATTTATTTAGACTTGTTCGTGCTCAATCGGCGGTACATACCCAACACTATCATCGCGGTTTAACTACTCTACGCGTTTTGTGATTGACCAATGTTAATAATTCATTAACGAAATTTTTTTCAAAGGAAAATGTTGTTTAAAATTATTTCAGAAATCTCCAGTTAACTATTCCACATTTTGTGATATTTTATATCACGTAGTTAAGAAATATATATACATACTTATATATCAAATTCTTTTAATTGTTTTATATTATCACAAGAGCATAATATATCGAAATTTATCATTCTATTATCTACGTATCATAATATATAAAAAATTCAGTCTATTTCAATTTTTCAATGTATAAAAAATAAAAAATAGAATATAATTATTTATTTATTGCGTCTAAATTAACTTATTTTTCTTTTGATTTTCAGTTGTTGAACCAGGTTATAAATATAACAAATATGTGATAAATCAGTATGTTTTGCCATCTAATTTAATTAATCGCAAAATCGTCTCCTAACAATTATATAAACAACTAATACAACTACGATCATAATCTCGAGTTAATATTGCCCATTGATTGTGCAACTATTGATTGTTATGTATAGTTGCTGGTTGGAAGACGAATAATCTCAGGCCAAATTCAATATGGATCACGAATTTCGAATTTTTATTTTTGTTTTTCAATCTTTTCAAGAGGGAAACATATTTGATCGTGTGAACGTAAACATAGGATTATGATATGCTATTGAAAATATTTTTCAGACAATTGGAAAAAACAACGATTAGAAGAAATAAAAATAATGGAAAAATCGAATTACGAATATGCAAGGATAATAAAGAATGATGAAGTAAGAAAACGAGATTCTGGAAGATGTCTCTTGATGTTAGAATTTAATGATTCATTTCTTTTTGCATGATGGATGAATAACCATTCTAAATTTATCATTTAATAAAACGTTATTATTATGACTACCACTTGATATGAACAATACATTTCGTTTGAAACGATAGAAAGATTAGCTTATATTCATTGGAATGTATCTTGGTATTTCCAGTGATTAGACACGTAAATAGATAAAACTTTCATATTTTTTTCGTTCTTGACTTCGTTTGAAAAATCAGAATATTGATAGTTGAAATTGGTATAAGTTTGGATTCATATGAATCGAATTTTAATTTTAATCTTTTTATTGTGGATTTAAAATTATGAAAATTGACTTCAGATACAGCATAATTTTAGATTCTAATTAATCCAAATATTATTATATTTATTTGCTAAATGTAATTTAATGGAAAGAATTTAATGAAAAAATATAATAGTTGAAGTTTTATTTTTAAAACACAACAAGTGCAGAAAATGATACATCATGTTTGTAAAGAAAATGATATAAGAGATTAATAACAATAATAAAAGACTTAATAATGTTTAAAAAAATATAAAGATTTTTTTCATGTTGAAGATTATAAAAGAAGTAATTTTTGTTGAAAAAAGTTTCACCATTCCTGATAAACTCTCCAGATTTAGTAGATATATGAATTATGTATCTACGAATTATAGATTTTTTTTTAGAATTTTACTGATTTCATATGAAGGAATATGAATTGCAAATGAAGTAAATTCATAAGTATAATTTGAAAAATTGACTTGTAAAATTTTGTTCGTGTAGTTATACAAACTGTTATGCAAGACAATTTATTAGCTATACTGATTATTTACAATTTTTAACATGTAAAATGTCACTAGTAATATTAATTTATTGTTTGCTTTGGAAATGTTAGAGATAATAATAAAGATTATTTTTCAATTGTTTTGAGAATTCTAAATTTAATTTAGAAAGTGAAATCTGTAGTTAAATATATTTTATGAATAAAGATAATTATAATTAAATGAAAATAATAAATATATATAATATTCAAAAATATATATCATAATTTTATTTATATTTGATAAAAAAGCAATTATATAAAAATTTAGAAAATTAGTTTAGATAATTTATATTTTATAAATTGAATTAATTTCTTAATTTTAATGTGATCGTTTTTTTGAAAATGTATAAATAAAAGTATAACTGTTTGAATTAAACTGTATGGATAATTTTAGATAATATTTCATTCAATATTTGAATAAAATCTCTTCATTTATAAAAATTACTATAAATAATCTTATCTTATCGTTTTCTAGATAGAATTCTGAAGTATATCTTTGATTTTTACTATATAGTAAGTTTCATTCTTCGTATCATTGCAAACAAGGTATTTATTTAAATATATAAATTTTATATTAAAGTAATAATGAAACTATATTAATTTTACTGAGCTTAGGTAGTAGTACATTGAAAGCAAACGGAATATTAATAGAATATTTGGATAATAAAGAAATTTCAATTGAATCAGAAAAATTTAATTCGGTATATTTATAATTAATAAATGTTTAAAGTTAAAAAATTGTAAAACAAAAATATGCTTTGCCTTAACACCCAATGTTTTACGGATTTCATTGCGAAATGAAAGTATTCCCTCCGTATGACGGAAGCTCATTTGGAAAACACAGACTATACGCATGATGCATACATTCATGATATCACGATTGGCCGACTGCCAATCGTATCTATACACCGTCTACTTTTACTCGAGTTTATCGTATCTCTATCATGATCCACGATTCTGGTTTTATCGTTTTTTTCGAAATTTTTCGTTCCACTTCTCTTCCATAGTATTCAAAATAACTTAACGCGTTTTAAACGATAAATATTAAATTCAATTTAAATCCTCTTTTAATAAATATTTTTGGACACAAACACACTAAATAATATTCAGCAATGATTGATATTTATTTATACGAAATCATGGAAAGAATATAGTTATATCATTTATGATGATTTATGATTAAAAATTTTTAGAATCATTTTTTTTAATTTCATTAATTTTCTAGTAAAAAAATTTTGAAGTAAAGTATAAAGTAAAGTAAATATATGATACACCAAAGTATTTATATGTATTGATAAAATTATTCTACTGTAAAATCTTTATACATCTATAAAAATATTTTTAAAAATATCTATAAATTACGTATAAACTTTTAAATTTTTCTCGAATTTCATTCTATGATACAAATAACTCTCAAACGATCTGATATTTTAAAAAAAAAATTATTCGTACATTATCAAAGTTATAAATCGAAATATATATACGTCTATTTTTATTATTTATTTTTTTTTTGTTTAAACTTCGATCGTGTTTAAACTACATAATTTATAATGCAATGTTAGAATGTCGAATTCTTACTTCATCGAATTATAACTTTACAATTATGATACAAGAGGAATATAGGAATGAAAATAAATATCCTGTATTTAATCAGCCGGGTATCATATAGCTCAATACGAAACCGAGAAGCGCGATGTGTTAACGTTTCTTTCATCGATCGTACGTTACAATGAACTCTTTTTTAGTGTCTCTCAACCCCTCTGAGATATTGATCCTGACAAATTGTTAAGATTATCATATGATTCGCGAATGCTGTAAATTTATTTAATCGTTGGACAAGTAGTAAAAGAAACTAGGGCATTAAGAATAATTAATTGTTGGAAATATTATATTCGTGTCTGCGTGTGTGTTGGATTATTCATATGTTATTCTATATAATCTCATACATTATATTTCGTTCCACTTTTTTTCATTTAAAACATAAAATATATTCCTCCATATAGAAACTTAATTCAGTAGAAATTTATCAACGCAAACTTCTTATTATATTCTTGTTGTGTATGTGGGTTATTAAAATATGAAACTATAAGAAAATTATGAACACCTTTAAAGTTTGAAGCTTATCTACAACTATGTAACTTATAATCTTAAATGAGATTCGAACCGCAAACACTTAAGATAGCACGCAAATAAAATTATGAACATCAAGTAACCATTGCGGCTAAACTTGGTATATTACAAACTTTTTATCGACTTGTATATATATATTTTTTGTACTAATTGATGAGAGAGTTAAGAATATCAGTTTAGAATTTAGAAAATATTTCAAATAAAAAAATTCACGATATTTCTTATAAATTAATATTTATAAATATAAATACAAATATATAAAAATAATCATTATAATTACATAAAATATAATTAAAATGTCAAAAAATAAAAATAATACAATTAAATGTAGAATATCTTAAAGAAAACATAATATAAATAAAGTTTTATATTTAAATTTGAATTTGAATTAAATTTTAGTTAGGTTAAGTTGCGTTACGTAGTTTAAATTAGATTACTTAGGTTAAGATTTTTGAATTTTAAATCATAATTAAAATTTAAATTTTTAAATTGAAAAGTAATTTTAAGGATATAAAAAAATATAAGAAAGATTTATTAATATAAATTAATATTTGGCAATAAATAAATAAAAGTTTTAGACGAAAAGCGATACAAGTTAATTTAAGAAAATAAATACAATTAATAAATAAAATTAATACAAAATAATGTAAAATAGTTTATATAAAACTTCTATAGATAAATATTAAAATACAATTATACAAATTAATATCTAAAAGTTTAGAGAAAACTTTTTTAAATAAATATACCTTAATTCTTCCAATATTATATTCTTATATGTACGGCTAACCTCAAATATGTCATACGAATCTTGTAAAATCGAAATTTTTGTATGAATAATTTTTGTACGATAATTTGTTCAAAATTTTAAAGAAATATAAATTTGAAATATTATAACAATAAATAAAGTCAAAATAATCATAATGTAAATTAATATAATAAAATGTATGAAATATTATTCATAAAATAAATCTTAAAAAAATCTAAAATTATTACGACAGAAAGAATTAAAGATTTTTTTTTATATTCATCCCACGTATTTATGTAAAATGTAAAAATTATGCATTTGTAATCACTTTATTATTGAATTTCTGAATTATAATAATAATAAGGAACAATAAAATACCTTGAAGAGCACCGAAAATCATGTCTTCGCATAGTAGAAATCTCATTAAACAGCCTCGTTTTATCACCAAGAATAAAAATGTATATATATTTACAATTTTCAATTTATTCCACAAATTATTCCACGATTATGAAAATCGTTTTCTTTCGACACAGAAATATTGTTCGAACAAAATCATTTGAGAATTATGCATTTCTTGATCATTCATTGTTCAGTTAAGAAAACCATCTTTGCTCATTGATCAAAGATATCTAAGGCTTCGATTCGAAGCATTGTTCGTGTCTTATAATCGTAACAACGAATTGATCCCAGTGGGTCAAGGTTGTGAGAAATCCTTCGCAGCGATCGACCACCTTCGCTCAGATGGATTCAAGGTGTCGAGCGACAACGAAATCACTATATACTTTCGAAACCACGTTGTCGCAAAGAAACTTTCTTAAATAAATTCTATCAACAATTCTTAACGATGTTCGGCGTAAGGAATTTCGTTGATTTTTATCGAATTTTTTCGCGTAGAAACGATCAAAATAAAATACTCAAGTTCGACTACCATACAAAAAAAAACAACTTTCGAGGTTAGGTTGACCTTACGTTTCAACCAGTTCACGATCACTTAATTTATCTGTTTATCTTAATTCATATAAAAAGAAACGAATTACTTTGCATTGATTACATTCAAGTCATGTCTCACTGATGTTAAATATAACCACGAAGTTCGTTGAATATTCCCGCGAATTCACGAAAATTCAAACTTGAGAATTGCAGAAAGTTAATCACAAACACTCGATATCACGATATGAATTTTATTATTTTTTTTTTCTTTTCGTTTAATAAGTATATTATTAGTATATTAACGTAATAAAAAGAGAGGCACTTATTAAAATCGAGTAGGATTATTGACGGTTATTATGTTGTTAAGAAGAGAAAAAAATAAAATAAATATAGAAGAGGAACCTAAGGATGAAAACTCGCGCGTCACAATTCCGACTCTCGCGTGTTTCGTGTTTCACGAAAGAAAAGAAACGTTTCTAGCGTGTTCACCGATCGGAAAAACCGTCCGGTCGGAAGCTTACGCCATTCTCAACTGACGAGCAAAACGGCAAGGCGGCATTTCTCCATCGGTGTGCGCCTCGATCGAGGAAAAAGCTTCCTTCGAGTGGGGGAAACCACGCCGGTTTGCTGACAAGAAACGCAAAAGTTCACGCGACACACAATCTTTTTAATTGAAACTATTAGTTTTTTTCTCGTTTTTCTTTTATTTTATTTTAACTATAATTAATAATATTGTTTATTATATTATTAATTATTATTTATTATATTAGTCAAAAAATATCATGAAATTTTTTAAATACATTATTATCTTTTTTATCATTTATCTGTTTTATCATTTCTTGGAAAAAGAAAAAAAAATTTGTTTTAAAAATAAAACTTATTAATAGTACTTCAAAACTTCCTTTTAAAAATGTTATCTTTAGTCTTCATTTTTGTATACAATTTAAAAGTATAAGCAAATATGCAATGAATGAATGCTTATTTACAGAACTACTTCTGGCACTTTTTAAATATTATGTTCTACTTAATTTTAAAATATTTACAACTTCATAATTTAAATTATAGATAAATTTACAAGCAAAACAATGTTAAATGCAAAAAGAAAAGTAAATTTTTCGAATTTCAATTAATTTCATAATTAAAACTATGGAACAAACAGAATACTATTAAAATGATACTACCAAGTAATCGGTTAATTATTATTTGAATTTAAAATAACTCGCGTGAAAAAAAGTAAAAAGAATGAATAATCATGAATGACCTCGATAATCCAAGAACAAAGGCGTTTCGATTACGTTCTCCATGGGATTCCAAAAGCGTAATCGCAGCTACTTTCAGTCATGCTCAGTCAGCGACCTAATGAGGATGTGCTTCCGCGAAGAACTTGTGTTATTCTCGTACATAACGCATATTATGTTAAGTAGATTATATTTTGCAAATATCTGATCTTTAGAATTCTACGATCTATCCATTATCTATTGTCAATACAAATTTAATTTTAAAATTTTCCTCACTTATCATTTCTTGTTAAAATTGTTACAAATTAAAATTAAAAAAAAAAAACATCTATTATCTATAAATATATAATTGAGTAAGAGTGAATAAAATTATTCTAATAAGCAATTTCATAGAAGTTATAGAGGAATATAATATTTATTACTCACGATAATGTCATCATGTTAAAAATATTTCTATTATATTATATATGAAAAATATAAAAGATGCGATATTTACATGATTTTATTTATATTTACATAATATTTATATATATTATTTATTATAAAGCTGATAAAAAAATGAAATAATAATAAATAGATTCTCATTTAATAAAGCAACTGAACTGATACGAAACTGATAGTACATATGATTAATATAAAATTATATAAAATATTATATAAAATAAAGAAAAATGAAAAATATTATATAATAGGAAATATTTCTAGAAAATAAAGAATAGAATAAAAATATTATAAAAATAAATATTTATATATTTATATTTATATATAGTTTTATTATATTATACATTTGTATCAGAAAAAAGTGAAATTAGAACACGCATGAAGCTCAAAATACAGTTCAGGTAACAATAACTTGCAATTGCTTGTAGGCCCTTTCTAAACAAGACTGTTAATCGTACTACTGACATTTTACAAATGCCATGTTACGACATTTTCAAATACTTTTGTCCTAAATTGTTACAATATGTCAGCATTGTGTCGATAAACATATTCGTCGTCGAAAATCTCTTATGGTTGAAGGTAATAACCGTGTATCATGTAACGGCGAGAGGAGGAAGTAAGAAATGTCACATCACTCTGTGACAATGTCTCTAAAACTGGCATTATATGTGTGTTTCAAAATTATAAATATCATGCCAAGTTTCGATTTCGTTTTGAATGATTCAATGTAAGAAAGAAGGGGGGAATAGATACGGATAATATATTTAAATATATTATAAGTATTTTATTCACTTTTTTTTTCATAGATAACTTAAAGAATTTTTATATTTTAATAAAATATGAAATATTAACCATTTATAAAAATTATAATATTAGATGATAGAAAAAGATAAAGTTTTCTTTTATATTTCATTTTTAAATGAGAAAAACAAAAGTTCAAAAATAATTCTTACTGCTTTTTATTTATGTCAAACAAAAAATATATCAAATTGTTTCAGTGAAATAATTGCAAGTCGCTGAATATTAATTGTATTGAGAATAAAAGATGGTATAAAGCAAAATTATATTGTAAATAATTGATTGTCTATATTCTATCATTTATATTTAAACGATTAAAGTTTTAAAAAGATACACATGTTTAGGAGGATATAGAATATAAAATAATTGATGAATTACAATGGACAGATTTTTTTCTACGTCTTATCGGTATCACGTTTCGAGCAGGACTGTGATTAATCAATACTTCCGGTTGACAAGAATGGAGCAGTCTTCGTATTTCCGTTCTAAACCATATATTTCACAAAATTTATTCGTTAAATATTTATACAAATAGTTTATTACAATATTTTATATGTTATATAAAATCATATTCAATCTGTTAGTTTAAAATAAATTAAAAAAATGTTTTACAAGTCGTGTAATTTAAAATTCTATATTTTTCAGAAAATAAATATATTCGTTGTTGTTTTAATATCAATAATTTTTTTAAATTCAATACCAATTATTTGTGAAAAATACAAGTTATTCTATATATATATATATATAATTATATGTAACAATTATGTGATTTTCTCAGCAAAATTCAATTAATTATTATTACATAAATATATAGATAAAAAGAAATTTTATTTCATTACATTTCATATAAGTGTAAAATTTCTATTACAAAATAAACTTTGAATGTTCGTGCGAATTTATATTTTTATCATTATTTTTATGATTATTATAATCACAGAAAAGAAATTTTAAGAAATAAAAATTTGTTACACCCATCTAAATATTATAACAATATTTTATTTAGATTTTTTTACTTTTTTTTAATTTTATTTAATTTTATTATATACATTCAATACATTTTTTAATCTTTAAATTTTTCATAAATATTCATAATGTAATTACGAACTTAACATATAGTCTGAGATTCTAAAAGAAATTATTGATAAAATTTTTATGATACCTATTTTCTTTATGACTTCTTTTTTCAAGTTCATCCCCTTCTTAGATGTATTAATATGCACTCATAAAATTAAGAAGCATATGTGCCAATAAACTAAATTAATTAAATAATAACGTGATTATTATTGCGTGATTTAACGACAAAGTAGTTGAATAAGCCTACCATTTTGGTTATCGGTCTAACACGTGTGTTTTCACAGAAGATTTTATTGTCATAAATTATCATGAAGTAGAATCTTCCAGAAAAAAAAAAAAACAATCAGAAACATAAGAATGATTACATGATTTTTTCCTTTTTTTTTTTACATAATATTGACGCAGTGAATCTATTTGACGTCAAACGGTTCTTTTATATACTTTGCGACAAAATTTATGAGAAGAAACTGTTTCAAAAGCCTTGTGAATTTTATCTTTCTTATCATTATTTTCTCGAGTTTCGAATTGAGTTGAGTACGTTAATTAATGATTAAAATAAAATATTTTATATTACATTTTATAATTGTTATTCCTAAAAATTAATTAAATTAATTTTCAAATAATAAAATTGAATAATAATGTTAGATTAGATGTGAATTAGATTAGAATATGTAATTTTTTTAATTTGCACTCTGCATCTTTTGCGATGTTTTTTTTTCTACGTAAAACACAGAATATACGTTAAAATGAAATAGTACTTTAAAATTACACAACTTCTGAATGATATCAATTCCTAATTCCATTATTACTATCTTAATTATTAATCGTTGATTAATTAAACGAATTAATTCGAGAAACAGGTTCATCGAAATCTTTGAAATCATCTTTTCGCTTTCTATGTGATTAATTTTACATCAATTATACATATTCATCATCTTACAAATTCAGATTTTTATTGACAAATAATAAATACAAAATGGTAAACACTATGAATTAATCTTTTAAAATTGTTTACTATTGAAGAGATTAGGTATCATATTTGTCACATTATAAAACTAACATTTTGATATGGACGTAAATGATTTAAAAAATCAATTTAAAGATCATTTTATAACTATCTAAATTTTAATAGAGATAAAAATATAGATAAAGATATAATTGTTGTTTATTTTTTTATAGAAACCATTTATCTTGATTGATCACTTTATTTTCCTTGAATATTCTATCCTACTATTTGTTATAAGTATATAAATGAAATTTAGCATATAAAATGATATACGGACTCATATTTATACAAACTAAAAATTTGCAATTGTGTTATATTGTGATTTGTAAAAAAAAAAAAAAAAAACCACAATTGTCATGATAGAAATATTAAATAAAACAAAATTTTGTCTTGGAATTTTTTCCCTGTTCATCTAAATTCATTTAAAACAGAATAAATCACACATGATAAACAAATAAAGTAATATTTAATTTAATTAAAAATAAAAACTTTTCCTATCAGTGATCAAGGAACAATTTTCACACTTTTAAAATATAACGAAAACGTTAACATCGATTATTATCTTCTGATATTTATATCATCGAATAAATATTTTGAATGGCTTGGCTAATTATATCAAAAACCATCGTGATGACCGAAATTAAAAATAATATTTATGAATAACACGAGGAATCGGACCAAGAAGATCGCGTGACGAAGTAATGAAAAGGCGAAATGTGCTATCGTTCTGTGTGGCCCTCACTTCTGACTTTACGCCTGAGCTTACGTCAAGAATGGACACGCCAAACCCAATAATATATCATCACGAGACGACACGATTCGATTTTGTTCGTTTGTCACCGTAAAATTATTTCATTCAATCAAACGATGAAAATATGCACGATGATTTATCAAGTTACTACGAGAAACATTGATACATTGAGGAACTATTATTAAAATAGCTTGGTGACACACGATGAGGGATTGAAGAAATTTTCGATAATTTCTTTGAAACGCGACACACTTGAAGAAAATCATTAATAAAGAAATGTTTGACAATTTTGTCTGTTTTACGATCGTTTACTTAATTTCTTTGGGAATTTTAAAATACATGGGTGTTAAAAGAGTAATGTTGGAAAACCTAATAATAACGAACCGAACGCTTGACATATGTAACAATAAAGATTCAACCTAACCTTAAATTTTATTGAACGCCGTCCATTTGCGTAACAATGACGAAGCTGTTCATTTTGAAACCGGCTGGTTTGCAATAAAGATGTTCTGGAAAAATTTGATAATGTTATTTGGTATATAACGTATTGTTATTTTTTTTTCCCCCGGTTACAGAATATTTTCTACATACTCTTTTTTTTTTTCATTTTCACGCTTAATATTTTCACATCAAAAAATTATAACTTATAATAAGATAATTCTTTTATAATGTACGTAGAGTGGAAAAATAGATAATCCATTGTTTGAAGATAGATTTAAGTTAAACACGATTATATAATGAACAAAGCAATTCTTATTACGTTTCACTTCTTAGTTGCAGTTGCTAATTGATGCGAATACAGAAATTCATGTTTCCAAGTCCTTATGCATATGTAACAAGTATATAACGGTATGATTGCTGCGTAAGATTAAACAACATTCGAGAAATAACGAGTAACTACAATATATAAGATAACACACAGTACTATAAACTTCTAAGTTACTAAACCTAACCTAAATTATTCTACAAACAGGCTCGAACTCTATAAATGTTACGGATGTAAAATATTTCGAAATATCAAATCTCACGGAAATAATTCTTCGGAAAGAATCGTCTCGATTGACGAGAAAATAGTGTCAATCGTTGTTCAGAGCCGTAAATTGTTCCGATAAATAACTACGATTAAATAGATAATTAGATAACACGTGATAATACATGCTTTCACTTACTAAGCATCTTTTAAATTCCGAAAATTGAGATTCTTGATATTTTGAGTCCATCACTCGTTCTGAATTTTATATCGATCAATCCATTTCTTTAACATAAATTCAGATTGTACATATCTAATACAACAACGAGTCCAAATAAAAATTTGCAACTTCGCATCAATCAATATTGGTTTTGTTGCGATATAAGATTTCCGGTATAGATAATTCCGGTATAGATTTTTCGAAATCGAAGCCATCTTTTCTTCCCCTATGTATCAACAGCTGGCGTCTCTCTGTTTACATCATTTTTACATCCCGGGCTGTCAAACGGTTAATAAAACCGGTGGCAGGCTTAGATATGTATCTATTGTGCAAGCATGCATAATGGACGGCCTGTCTCTACCCCTTTTAGACGTTCATAATACACACCACGGCCTTGCAATGTGCGACACAGTCTCACTTTGACGCGCCTCTTTGCGAGATCGAAACGGACGCTCCTCTAATACGCGATTCACTAGTAAATTGTCCCTTAATTCCCGTGATAATTGTTCGAGGAAACGACACAGTATCGACTGGTCAATCGACGATACAGCCTGAACTAATCTCGCTTAGGATAGGATCACGTAGAAATGCTATCTTGGGAACGTTATTGAAACGATGATTGCCTGTTTTAAACTTGATCGAGAAACGAACGAATCTGGTCGATATTCATGGCTCTCCGCTTATAAACACCGATTAAAACACTTTCATCCCTGTATCCTATCCGAGAGAAATTGAGATAGAGCGAGAGACAAAAGTATTCGTATAGCTGGAAATAGATTGATGCAGAAAATTATGATGATGGACAAATTGGAAGTAAAGTAGGAGTATCATTAAGAATTGGAGAATTAGTATAATTATTCAACGAATAATGCATAAAGACCATTTTAAGTTTTCTAAAAAAAAAAAAAAAAAAAAAAATTGATTAAAAAATAATAACAAATTAAGAATCGAAAATATATTTTAATTCTTGCAGCGAAACATACTGTTTATATCATTTATCAATATATATTTTTTATTTTAATACACGATATATATTATCTTTGTACAATTATCAATTTTAAATTTTATTGGGAGCTTAATTGAAATTAACAGTAAACTTATATTGACCGTAACTTTTAGCTTTCTAAGATATTAAAAAAAATAAATATTTTTTAAAGATTAATAATCAAATTTCAATTTTAACCAATTTTATTATGCCTCACCTCTTATCTTTTCAAGTTTATGAATATCAACAATATCGATAATTTTATTAGCATGTTTATCATGGCTGGAATAAAAAAAAGTGAGCAAACGAATCCATTCGTTCGATATAAAATTGCAAGAAAGATTGAATGACAAGAAGGATTAAAGACGTAGGACAACATAGTATCGTTGTAACCGGAGCAATCCCCTATGGTGACCAAAAGGGTTGGGCCGGAGATAGAAAAGGGTGCGGTAGGCAATCATAGATACTGTTCCATTTAACTTAGCCAGTGTTTATTCCATTTAAGCGTGACCTAATCCCATGTTTCTCTATTAGTCCTCCACTCGTAAAAGATTATCAATGTGACGATAAGAAAATTGGAAATATGCATGATCTAACTTTTTAAAAATCTTTAGTCGTGAAAAGTAAACAATAAGATTAACATAAAATTCAACATCTTTACGCGTTCTTTCTGAACGAATAGATCTATGATGAATCTATGATCTATGACAAGTTGTAATGGATTATCGTTAAATATTAATTTATTGTATAAAGGTTGTGAAAAGGTTTTTTTTTAAAGTGAATTCCAATTAATTGTTATTTATTATGCAATAAAAAATAAAATATCGAACCAAGAAAATTTTATTACGTTAATAAGGAAACGAAAAAATAAATGATTAATAATTACATTGGAACGGCATTTTTTTCTCAATTATTAGTTTTTAAAAAATATAATATTATATTTTATAATCAAAAAATGTATGGATTAAAAATTTATAACAAAATATAAGATTGTATAAAAAGAAAATTGTATTTAAATTCATTCTCTTCTTATTTGCCCAGCTGAAATTGTTTATTCTCTAGATAAAATTACGTTACCGTGCAACCGTAAATATTTTTTGAATCAATGCAAATAAAAAAAATTAATAGGATAAATAAATTTTGAAATGGACACATGGCTGTTTGATTTAAACGAACGTTTACTACTGCATGAAATCGAAATTTTTCAAATCTCGCGCCACTTATAAATCTTTTTATTTTCCGTCGATCATTTTACTTATTGCACGATTATCGTTCTCACCTGCGTAAAATCTCTATTAACAACGAGAAAAAAAAAAAAATGTCCTGTTCTGTTCTAAATTTAAATATCTATTTAGAATAGTTATCTTTAAATAAAGATATTTTATCATGCTTGAAATTGGTTAGAAATTTTGAATTAAATTATAATCTATATAATTTACGTTAGAGAAACTTTATTCAAACGTAGATTATATTTATAAATCAAAACGAACGATTAAAGTAATAGTTGGAACTAGAATTCTAAATAAATATCTCCTTATTTTCCAACGAAGTCATTTTTTATCCTGTTCTACATTTCATAATTATAATATAAAAGTAAAACTATCGATGTGAAATTATAACATTCTTGAATACGTACAATAAAAATGCAATGGAGTATAAATACAACCACTGTATGTACATAAATTAAACGAGGATTACGTTAAAAAATAAAAAAAAAAAAAAATTGTATTGTATCAAAACGAAAGAATCGCACTCTACAATTTGCTCAATAAACATACGCCATTTTTCAAAGTAAAAAAAATCAAGTGGCAACTGCTTATTGAATAAAATTTTAATTAACAGCTATGTAACAATTTAATTATTGTTTATACTTGCGATAATTCAATAATTGCGATACAAAGAGAGAAGAAAAAAAAGATATATTATTTTAATTGAAAACGGCTAGACGTTTTGCAATCTATTTGCAGTCACGGAGGTCATTCATTTAATACGTAAATCAATTTAATACATAAGAAAACGATACAGACTATTTTCATTCGATCAGAGATATTTCCTCGCGATATTTACGAAGAATCGTTGAAAACGCGACGCCTATTGATAAGATAAGTCTGAAAGGAGAATAGAATGATAAGAATTCCAAGAGTATTCTATATCGAACAATTTTATAAGTGTAACAACAATGACAGCGCATGTGAACGTAAGCACTCAATGCATGCAAAATGAGGCAATACTTTTTATGGGTAGTTTACAGTTATTAACGCGTTATGATAATTATGTTTCACTAAAAAATTCATCGACGAGATTTCAATGTAATTTCTAAGACTTAAAAGTGAAATTTTCGATTACATATACGCTTATATTACAAAATTTTCATAAAAATATGATTTAAATAATTGCAAGAATAAATACACGAAATCAATTTTATAATAGGTTCATGCTATATTAAATATATAATCGTTGAAACAATAAAAAAATTCATTTTTTTAACGAAATTTCTGTGGCGCAGAAATTAAATTTCCGATCGTATTGACATAGATTTTTTTTATAAAAATTTGACTTAGGTAATTAAGGTAAGTCTTATAAATATTCATCAAACAATCAACGAAATATTAAATATATAGAAAAAAAAGATTTATCAAATTTTCCTCCCGTCTTTTATAGGTTCTGCTTTTTCTTCAGCATATGCATTAATATTAAAAAAAAAAAAAAAAAAAAAAAAAAAAAAAAATGTAACTGCTTAAAAGAAAAATCGATAAATTTTAATGCTCGTCATGTAAATGTCGACAACATGGGCCAGAGTTCTTTTGATTCATTAAGTTTTTCTTTTCTATGAATGCACTTGCCAGATGAAAAATTTCTAAAGAAACATCTTAGTATCATACTACGACTCGTCTTTGCTTTCTTTTATTCTTCCTGTCAGCATTCATCGAAACGACATTCTGCAACCGACGCATATTTCACATCGCGTAATTCATATTCAAAATATTCAAATTAAAAATTGACTTCGCGAAGAAGGAATGTTACGTTTCGTGATGAAATAATGTCTCGCCACTATGAAAAAATGTAAATACATCGTCAAGAATATAAATAAAAAAATCCTTTAATTTATATTTATTACAATATAAAAATAGAAATGAAACATTTTAGAGTAATCTTAGTCTAATTAGAAACTACATTTATTTGTTTGCCACTGTAAATGATAAAAATACTAAAATATCAAGTATCATCGCTAATCGAATTTATAAATATGCTTTCAAAATAATTGCTTTGATCGATTGCTTGATGTAGTTTTAAATTTGAAATTATCGCGGAAGCATGATTATCAATTATTGGATTTTCAAGAAATCAAAATAACATTTTTAATAGAAAGAATTTAAATATTGTATTATATATAAAATATAGTCTTTCTCAATTGTTGGAAACGAAATTTTGCATATTTTCCAAGTTTGAATTTGATACTTAATTTAATTAAACTTTATTAAACATTATCAATTGATATAAACTATTCAAATAGAAGAAATTTCATATATATTGATTGAATACTACATTTATCAATACTACATTTGAGATTTATAATAAATAATATTAAAATATAGATTCAGGAAGAATAGAGATCCAAAGATGCAAAAATAAAAATTATAAAATATAAAAATATTGAATTTTAAATTTGACAATTCTTATTAATATCAAATAACAAAATTGTTGGAAAAAATGTACAAAATTACGTTAGTAGTTGTTTAAATATAAATACATTATTACATATAATTTCAAAGAAATTGCATATGCATCGATTCACGAGTAGTTTAGTATTTTAAAAATACATTTAACATTTGTAGAGTTCTATCTATGACCCATATTAAAATTTATAGTTTCATACTATTACTATTTGTAACATTATCTTGCTCGAAATATTTGTACAAACTTTAGCAAATACTGAATAAAGAATTCTGTATTTAACAGAAATATATATTCAACTGGCCTTTTGTAGAAGGTTACAGATAGCATATTACTTGTACATATATATATATATATATATATATATATATATATATAGCGGAAGTTTCTCAGAAGCGATAAGAGTTTTACTTCTTATCCAACGAGATATCTGCAGATCAATCTTACATAACGTCTTAATTAGTTAATGAGTATAGTTCGAGAAAAATTAATTACTATTTTCAATCGATTTCTAAAAATTAACTCGAATTCAATTTATATTAAATACTTAAGTATTATATATAAATAAATAAGAATGTAAAAAAAATCGATACTTATTCATTTGTTCTTTCATACAAACAACTATTGATGCAACTGTTTATGCAATTATTTATGCAACAATAGTGAACGAAAGAAAAAAAATAGCTATTAGATAATATTTATATAAAATATTTCTTCTTGAAATTAAAATTCAAACATTTGGTTATCAACAACTTGAATATATAATCATAGGAATTAATTTCTGCAAAAAAAAAGAAAAAAAATATCAAGAATTATATTTACTACAAATTAGTTAGAATTTTCAGTTGTTGAATATATAAAACTGGAAAAATCCATCAAAAATAATATAACCATGCTCAAAACAAAAATATTTTTCAAAAGATTTTAAAATATCAGAACAAAAATATTTTAAAAGATATATTTTTTTTTTCATTCTGGATGCATATCATATCGAACATTTTCGTTTTTTTTTTTTTTTTGCTCGTTCAGAGACATAAGTCTTTGTTTGACTTTGAAAGATGAATACATATAGATTTACCGCATATATCGGTTTACTCTTTGTCGGCAAACTTTATGTTGCATCTGTTCGCAAATATGACATAAGTATTCATAAAAAGATTGTGAATGTATCAATTTCATTCGTTATTATTATCAAAGAATTGAAATGTAATACATTTGTGTATCCAAGTAATTAATTAATTTTTTTTACAACAAATATTTAATTTCTTTGAATATTAATTTTACTTCATTGTGGACTTTATGTATTAATTGTGTGATGATAATAAATATATATAAGCTTAAAAGAATAAAAGGATATAATAAAATATATTCTAATCCATTTTTTTTTTATTTAATGAAATGACTATATTTTAAACTTTATATTTTATTTTATTTCATACGTGTTATTTTAAGATGTTAAAGTGATTTGAATCTTTTATAAATTGAATATTTCACGTTTGGAATCTTACATAGATTTTCATAGCTTGGGATCCTAAAGATTATAATTAGTTTCCCAACATATTTTGAGACCCGATTCTCTTTTATAATAGTTAAATGCTGCAATCCTCTTTTCTGTTTTATTTTTAGAGATGAATCACACACAACATCCGTTAAAAATCTGCGTGTCATAACAAATTTAAGTGAATGGCTTTATTTTATTTAAAATTCTGTTACTTTAGATGATCTATTTAGAATATTATAGATAGAATTTTCTTTTGATTTAATTTCTAATAAAGGATCATTGCTCTTCAATTCTACAAATCAATATGGAAATATATATTTATGTAAGCATAAATATTAATTTTATATTTTTAGAAAATATAATGTATTTCGAATTCATATTCATAAAGGATTAGATGAATACACACAATAATTTTAAAATTCAACAAATGTATGCAACAAGTTTCTTCTTCTCCAATGTGATTCATAATAAATCAATATTGAACAAAATTTAAAATAAAATAAACTTTTCATCTTGATTAACTTCAAATATTAGAAAAATAATATTTTATATGCTATTTATTACTAATAATATCAAATTAAATAGATTTTCAACAATACCATCTAATTTCGTGTTACTACATTCCCAAAGTTTTGATTATCAATAGGCTAATCAATATTTGACGTACCTACACACCGACTGTCACCTGTCTTGCATTCTATGATTCACTCATGTTCTAAGGTGCTAAAAATATAGTCTGATAATTATTGGTATTCGAAGTATGTATATTGTTCCAGCATATGCACCTGTGAATCAAAGGTCTGGTCATCGGTGTATCATCAACATTCATTTATGCTACAAACAAATGCATATACGAATTATTATTATTACTGGCGAGAAAAACTTCATAAAAGTTGATAAAATTAAAACTTGATAACACTTTTTTAATTTTTACGACATTTAAAAGAAAATTATCATACAGATAATTAAGCCATTTTTAATCGATCAAGAATTAATTAAGTACTCGATGAGGTTTAAAATCTTATTTTCTTGAAAATAATATTAAAAATGAAAAAAAAATCTTATATTATGTTTTCAATTTTTATTTGTATAATGTAATAATCTGTCCAATTATTCTATTCTTATCGTCAAAATTGATTAAGTAAGTACACATGTACTTAAAGGAAAATTTTAAACTCGACTTCTCCAAAAAAGATGCCACGAAAAAATTTTATTCTCCCTTTTCCATTTATTTTTGCATATAAAATCATCTTTTTCTTAATTATCATCATTATCATTTATATAATCTTGCATGCAGCTTTCGATTAGTGCACGAGCACTGAAAGTTAACGAGATGGAATAACTGAGGGAAATAAAGACTGCTTAGGCACGCGATTATGCAACATCCTATCTGTATTTGTGAGAAGTTATCGTAAGTCACAGCTCCGGCTCATTAATTAATTTCCCAAGCTAATGATGCCAGTTAGATTTCTGCAAACAAACCACGAGGAACGAGGCATATGATACGTATTCTTCCATATATACATTCATAGATATGCATGGACATATTCTAACGTTCAAAAATTTAGTATAGTTTTTAATATTCATTGATTACGAAAAGAGAACAAAATAAAGCGTAATGCAGAAATGTAGATAATTTTTATCTTGAATAATTTATTGAAAACTTTTCTATCACATTGCCTGTTTTATATTTTTATAAGTAATATGTATTTTTATTCAATTTGTATAGTTTAAATGATTTTACAAGTTACACGTAAAAAAATTTGTTATTTGATATTATTTCAATATATTTAATTAATTGCCGATTATTAAAAAAATTAAATCGTAAAATTTCAAATAAATATGAAATAATAATTATTATTTTTAACATAATAATATAGTGATTTAAATTATACATAAGTTTAAATGCATTACATAACAAGCTTTTATTTTCATTTTTCTAAAAATATTCATCATAAGCCATCGAAATATTCATTCGTATTTTCCTTATGAAAAAATCCGAGTTTCTTTCTCATCGAATAAATCCCAAACTTTTGAATGATGTACAATTTATGTGCATAATCTGCAATGATACAGAACGAAAAAAGAAAGGAGAACAAACGATGTGTAAGAGAGACGGATATAAAAGGTTCTATAATCCGTTATTACTAATGGATTCTGCATTGATCCTCATTATCATAAACAGAACGTTCATCGATAGGCGTGTTGTGCAATTTAATGAATCTGTCGTTTTGAGAGCGTAACACCGGTTAAACATCGACATATTTTCCCTGTCGATTTTCGCGGGGGCGGTGGTTGCTTAATAGAGGAGGAAGTGAACCTGATCGATCCGCAGGTAGGTATACATTTTCCTGGATCCGAAAGCGTAAAAATATACGAAGAAGAATAATAGTAGCGTCCTCTTTCCTCGCAGGCCTGCGAATGACGTGGATCAACCAGTTTTGCGTCAAACCGCAAAACTATTCTTTATTTTTTTCTCTCCTTTGTCTTTCTTTTCTTTTTACCTTAACTTTCTTTTTTTCATAATTATGACGAAGAGAATGAAACGTTATATAATTAAAAAGAAAATGACGATTTTCGTTTGAATTTGTGATTTTTTATGAGAATTTTTATATTAGAAAGAATATAGTGTAGGAAGTTGATATTGATTAAGAGAAAGTCTTTTTATCTTAAAATAATTGAACAATGTTTGTATTAAGTAAAATTTCTTTTTTTTTTGTAATTTTCTTATTTCGTTTGTTCAATATTTTTTTAAAATTATTGATACTTGCATCAATTTATTATTAATAACATCTATTAATATAATATTTTAAATTTTATCAAAACAATTATCAAACAATTAAAAATTAAATAATGTAAAAATCGAATAACTTGTAGACTTTCAATTAAGTAACAAAAGAGTTTTATCAAATTTAACAATTATTGTGAACTCTAATTTTATTATATTATTATACATTTAAAAAATATCACGTTATTCTATCAGATATATATATATATATATAATAAACGATAAAATAATTATAAATCTTTTCGTCCATAATATTATGTTTGAAAAGTACATAAAAGAAATTGTCATTTATCTACTTTTAAAAAATCCACGAATATTCGTGGAATTCAAGTTAAATCGAATGTTTATTTCCCCGGCGATTTGTCTGTCACTATTTATAAGCATTTTAAAAAAGGCGCCAAACAGCGCAGTAACCGGCGCGTAGTTGGCGCGTTTCAGAGGACAATAAGAAGGTCGGACGTTCAACCGATTTCACGAGACGAGAGGCGTGAATTAATACAGTGTCAACTCTTCTTCCCTCGAATCAATTGTCGGCGTACTATCTTGAAGGTTTACAAATGATGATACCTAACATTTCATTTAGTTGGCGAGCGTACATAAATACGAGCGAACCGAACAAACAATCGTATCGAATAAACCGATTGCATTTGTTCGAAACGTTCTTGAAAACATTTAACCAGAAGAAGAAATTGAAAATTCGACGTCGAATTTCGCGAATTCTTCTTATAAAAAGAAACGAAATAGATAAACAAACAAAGATTTCGAGGAATTTTTTGGTTATTATGAATCATAATTTAATTTTAAATTTAGAATTGATATGATCGGATCGTAAATCATCCAAAATTGTTAGGTTAAGTTAGGTTAACCTTCTATGACATCGTGTGATTTTGAGATTTTAACATCTATATTGCATCTATATTAATAGTACGTGACATAAATACGTAAGAAAAGTTTTAATAATTGTATTTAACTAATCTGTATTTGTATTATATATAATAATTATTATTTATATCGAAATACATATATCTGTAATGTCTTTGTAATAATTTTATAATATCTATATTTAAAAAAGTTTTATTTGATTTTTAAATATTTAAAACTTTATTATCCATTAGTGAATTTTAAGACATACTTTATTATGATACTATCATACAGAAATCAAATATTTCGCATTAATTTTTTAATTTTACATAATATAATAAATTGTAATGTATTTTTTTTAATAAATAGAATTTAAATTATACATGAAAGATCAATCTATATTTTATTTTTTACACGATAATAAACAATATAGAATCTAAAATATAAATTATCCAGAAAATATAAACATAAAATAAAATGAAAAAAAACTTAATTCAAATTGTGTGATTACTCATAATCTAATATTAAGAACTGAGTTTTAAGATTTAATAACTGTTAATAATAACTTACTTGAAGATTTAGATAAACTTTTAACCAGAAAAATTTGACTTTATTGAAAATTGAGAAGAAAAATTTGACTATGTATAGCTTATAAGAAAAATTTTACTCGTTTCTAAGCATATAAGAAGAATTCAATTTAATTTAAAAAGAAAATTCAATTCGATCTGAAATTTAAAAGGAAAATCCGAAATTTATAAATGAGATTCGACTGATAACTGAATCGTATATGTATAATCGTTTATAAATTTCATATTTTTTCCTTAGAAGTGTCCTTGTAGGTCTGTCTATTCATATTTTACGCCACGTGGGATGTCACAATATCTCGTTATTTTATTCAACCTTGCTTTATGCGATTACGTCGCACCTGCAAAGTTCCGATTCCAATAAGTTAAATAGATCGATGCCTTTTAAAACTGCGACATCGTTTAAATATCGTTCTTTGTCCTCCCTTCTTTCGTCCTCTGATTCTCATGATCAAGAAAACTACCCATGGACAATTTAATAAAAATCGCATTCTCAATTGTGTCTTGTTCCTTCTATTTCTCGAATGTTATAAGATGGCCAATCAACGCTTCGTATTCATTAAAGAAAACTATTTTGCCCTTTGTACTTCTATTACGAAATATTTTATTTATATACAGTTTGATATTTAATAAATCGTCGAATTATTATCAATTATGTTTTAAAAATATTAAAATATATTTAATAAAAAATATATTAAAATATATTTTTGAAAAAAATTCTCAAGTTATTTATAAGTATTGCTTCGCTTTAATATTGAATTAAAAAAAAAAAAAAAAAAAACATTTTAAAAAAGCATTTTAAAAAACATTACAGTAATGATAAACATTTATGCAAATAGTGGTTATTTAAAGTCATTAAAAATAGAATATGAAATTAATTCAAAGCACAAGGTATAATTATATTTTTTCCAAGTACTTAAATAAAAATAATTTAATTTAATTGACTTAAATATATTGATCATTGCATAACGAGTGAATACACAATGAAATGCCTATTAATTTCGACTTAATATAAAACCAAAAACATTTATTAGACTATATGTAATATTTCAAGGTGAAAATAGAAGCTAATATTTCATGCCATTCCAGAAATCATGGCCAAATAAAAAATGCAGGGACTTAACTATGGAGGATATAAGCGTTTCTTCTTTGGTTGGCCTTTTGACAATGGTCAAGGCTAACTAGTTAATCATAAGAAACTGAATAAACCCACGTCAACGATGCATTGTCTTGTTGATACAATAATTGAGTAAAACGAAAGAGAATTGTGCGATGATGATATCGACGATCGTTTCGCATATATTCTGACGATTTAAGTATCTTGAATTATTAAATTGATTTCTTTTTTTTCTAGGGATTTTTTTAGAAAAAAAGATTTACACGTTTATGGAACTTTTTTTTGGTAAATGATTACTTAATTAAGATTAATGTACAATATATAAAATATTTTCACCATAATTATTATTATTTCTTTTAAATATTTTTATTAAATAATAATATTTTAACACGAGAAATTGTAATTGCCCTCAAAAATTAATTAAATGATATATGATAAAGATTGAAAATTTCAATAAATTTTTTTACCAATTAAAATTTGTTTGTACTCTGTTTAAAGTATAATTTGATTTTTATAATTTTTTATTTATAATTCTTTAAACGTCTTATGATATTTTTATCTATTTATAAACTTTTCAATTATTAAATGTTATTAAAATTAAATGATATTAGAAAACTATGCTTAATACTTGATATTTTAAAAAAAAATTAGTTAAATGAAATTAGTTAAATGAGAAAACATGATAATGTGTTGACTTAACAATTTATTTAATAGAAAAAAATTGTCAAACAAAAACATTTAACAAAAAATTTGCTTATGTTTCTTAGTGATTATGTCAAGGTGATTTTTTGTGATTTCATTTTAAGAGATTTCAATATCTTTGTTTCAATGAAAAAGTGAAAATAAGAAGAAAAAGAAGAAAAAAGAGGAAAAAATAGAGGAAAACAAATGGAATTCTTCAAACTCACTTATTGCGACCTTCAAACTTTGCAGAAAAAAGTTATTTAAATAAACTTGTACTGCTGCTATTTTAAACCATATACAAAATTTATATCTTTTCTTGAATACAATTCAATACCTTTTCGAAATAATCGTGAATTTTCTTGTGACCTTGAATTATTGTAAACTCACCATATAATTATCTAATTTCCCAATTTCAGCAGCATTACAATAATTTTATGTAAAATATTATATATATAATACATATACAATTTTATGTATATATATTAAATCTAAAACTTGATAAGATTTAATTCTACTATAATTTTTTTAATTATCCAATCTTATCAACAAATAAATCTTTTTCAAAAAAAAAACGTTTCAAAAAAAATTGAAAGATATTAGGTTAATTATGATTTCAATGCAACATTTGATCCGACATTTCTTATTCAGTCAATTTATTATTATTAAATTCTACGTTTTAGCATTGAGATTATGAAGAAAAATTCCAAGGATATTTTCAATATTCCTTTCATCATTATTATTCCTTCTATCTAGATTTTACAATCTCATGAAATTTAATATACATAGTATTATAAATTATAATAATTTTTAAAATTATTTACTCTAAAAATTTCTAATTATTTCGATACATTTTTTTTTATTTATATGTTACTTCACAATTTTGTCCTTAATAATATTTCATTCATGTTCTTCTCAAATTTAAAAACTATTTAATAACGGAAAATTAGGCTAAAAATAATCCAAGAACTTAGCAAGGTTAAATAAACACGAGAATAAAAAAACAAAAACTATTGCACCATTATCTCGAAACATTTCTCATACATTGTCGAAAAAATGTAACTTCGATCGAGCCAGTAAATCACGTGTAATCAGTATGATTATTCAACTGTGCGGATAAGCTATGTGCTTATCCATTCCAATTACCAATGATTTCATATATGCATTAAATCGACTCTTTTAATCTATTTTCTTTCCTTCTTTCACCTTTTCATATTTCCTGTCTTCGATAAAAAAAAAAAAAATAAACCCTGTTTGATTTCATTGAACGAGGTCATGGTGGCACTTTTTCCCTCGCTTCGAACATTTAGATCTTTATTAATTATTATTTAAAATCATCTCGTGTCGCGAGATCGTAACTTTTCTTCTCTTTTCTTTTTTTTTTTTTTTCTACCGAAAAAAAAACCGCGTTTGATAACTGAAATGAAGATGTCACGCAATGACATTTTGATGCAATTTGTTTCGAAAGATTGATTGCTAATTTCGAATAGAAAATTTACGTTCTGCGTAAATGAAAACCGTTTCGTAATGTGGATTGTCATAATTACAGCCTCGTATCGTTTTAAACTTGAATTACTGGCACGAAGAGAATAACGTGAGTTTCGTTTGAGAGGAATCACGATTGACTAATTTCTAGGGAGCTTATCGTGGATACCGTAATTGCAAATCTTTAGCAAGATTTTATGGCTCGTTAATTTTGTACAAATAGCATATAGTACGAGTTATAATTTGTTTAAATGAAAATATATATGAGTTACGAGAATATCTCTTTAATAATTAACTTTATACATGTATTAATTTTGCATCGTTTGATTATTGTAAATCAAGTATTAAACTTTTGTCTAAATGATCCAAAAATATAGTAATTAATTGATAATAATAATAATAATTGATAATCTGTTAAACAGCTTTACAATTTTATGATATTTTTTAAATTTTAAGATATTGATTTGCATTCTTATCGTGAAAACAATGTATAATTTTTCAATTATTTATTTTAGAAAAAAAATTTCGATGCAATTCAAAATATGTAGTTTTTATCTTGTAATAAAAAAGAGGATTTTAATTAACTGTTAAATTATATTGGAAATTTCCAGTTAAAAGAAAAAAGCTACACAATACAAAGTCACGTGGAAAAGATGAAATTTCACTGGAACTAATTTTGCTAATTATTTAAAAATTACTCCATAGAAAAATTAAATACAAAATTTTTAAATTTCTATCTATCATATAGATAGTATTTATAATAGAAATTTCGTAATTCGATAAAAATTCTACACGCGTAAAACTTCCGAAAATAAGAATAGAATTTTTGTCTGAAAGTTATCTGTCAGCATCTAAAATGAAGTAATATAAACTTATAATAGATAAACAGATCAACAGTGAATCTGTTAATACACGCTAGACTAACAATCATAACTTCGACCTTACTTCGTTTTAACTTAAAATATTCGTAGTTGAAGAGCTTCTCAGAAAATCCGAATTTTCATTTTCTTATACTAATAAAACAAATTTTTTTCAATAACTTTGTAACAAATTATACACCTATATTTCGTTATTTTAATCTTTGTTCTTTTGTATATAAAATTCATTGAACGATAAAGTATTACAGTATCAGAGAACGATCATGCGCCGATTATCAATTACCATCGACTATCATTGAATATCAATCACGAAATTAAAAGAGCATTAGTCATCGATCATCAATTGCAATTTTCATTTGAATCATGAATTCTTAATTCATTTCTTAATTCATTAATTTATATTGTAAATATAATTTTATATATTCATTTATGGATATAAAGTTAAAATATATAATTAATAACGTGATAAAAATATAAATGAATTAAAAAATTTATTTAAAAAAGATATGCAAAAAAACTTAATTAAAACTTTAAACTATAAGAAATAATTTTACATATTTTTGCATACGAAGAAAAGATTATTTTTATCATTCTATGAATAACTGACGATTCGCGGATTCAATCGTTTTTAAGTTATTGTTAAATAAAAATTAATTAATGTCGAACATAGTTGAAACTTGAATACCAGTCGATTTCGTCACTTGAAATCGACGACAGAATATGTAAATCGACTGCAAAGTGTACATTGGTATACTATGTGAATAAGTCACGTGAATGTCTCCATTATTTACAAGCTCTGCGTAGGAGGATCGATGAGTGTGACCTGAGGTTACCATACGATCGTTAACACAAAGTTCTATTATTTTTATGTGATCGAGATAAGATAAAAGAACTAATAATTAGTTTATATATAAAACATTAATATATCTTTTTTTCTTCTTCTTTCTTTTTTCTTTGCATATTTTATTTTTTTTAATTGACTCGTAAATCATTCAGAAATAATATTATTAGTTTTTTTAATATAATTATTCTCTGGTTCAATTGATTTACATAAGGAAGCAAGTATGTTTTTCTTTTTTTTTTTGTATAATTTTTGTATAAAAATAAGTATAAAAAAATCAAGAATTGCTAATCAACTATGTATTATATCTATGTTTAGTTTTATGGAAAAATTTATAAAGTAAATAAACTAATTAAACTATATAATCCAAGAAAAGAAAGATAGAAATTTCTAAAAAAAAGTTTACCTATATTCTTATATATTATCTTTACTTATATTACAGTTATATCTATATCCTATTATTAATTATCTTATATATCCCTCAAAATATTGTAAGCACATTTTAAGTTGATTTATCATTTTTATTCCACAAATTAAAAATAATAATATAATTATTTTAAATTACATATTTTAAGTAATTTTATCAAGTTATGTAATCAAATACAAATATCGCTATTTTAGAAAGAACGATCAAAGAGAAATTTAATTGTAGATTCTTGGAAATGTTTATCGATTATGATCGATCTGTATCGTAATATTAACTGTAAATTACCTATAACGATATAACTAATACTGTAAAATAAGTAGGTGGCATACTTATAAATGATTCAGAAGGAATATAATAGTAATAGTTATAAGTATATATTCCGATGCATCGAAAAATATGATAAGATTTACATAACATGCAGGGATATATGAACGCTCAAACAAGTGAAAATGCACGTGACGTTTCTGAGTCCAAGGTCGATTGACACAGACCGGACTTCATAGGAGAAAGGATCACCTTGCAACTTCTATAAGTAAACGTGAATTAAATTAAAACTTAAATTTCAAACAGTCGTGTATAATTTTGATTAAATCATAAATTTGTATTATATTATCTTATTTTATTTTTTGTTTTCCATCAAAATTATACAAGTTTGAATGATGAAAATATTCATTATTGATCCTTATTTGGTATTATTAAATAATACGTAGGATTGAACTTTCAATTGAATGCATTTATTTGAATATGAATTCCCATTATTTGAAAGAAGAATCATCGAGCATGGAAAAAATTAAGAAACTTCTGTTATATGAATTGTTTGCCTCTTATAACGGATTCAGATAATTGAAATTTGATTACCTATAATTTGAAAAATTCTTTGGTCTTTGTAATTTTAATTCAATTTTTACTTATTACTATGTTCCCTATGTTATAATTGTTCGAGTCTGAAGTCTAAACCCGGTAAATCTGTTCCAATGGATGGGTGTCATCAGCCCATATCGATAAGAAAAGAGCAAAATTTCCTTAAGTCTAGAAAAATTAATAACGTAAGTTCTGATCAGACTAATAAATAGTAAAATAATATTTATATAATGTTATTTAAAAAAATATATTTGGAAAAATAATTATATTAGTATGATCTAACTTAATCTAACTATAAATGTCTAGATTTTAAACATATATTTGCATTTCGATACTATGAGAATGTTAAATAAAAGTATTATTCGATGAGAAAAACTTTGACGTGATCTGTGTTCAATATTAATGATCGTTATAAATGCAAATTTAAAAAAAGCAATGTATTGTACAGGATTAATACATCTTTCATGAATTATTAAATAATAGAAATTATTCTAGTTTAAATGTGAAAATTATGTTTTCAAATTTTCTTCTAGTTCTAGAATTTTCTTCAAATTTATTGAAAAATTTATTGGTAAATTGTGAATATTTACGTAAATTTATGCTTTTAAAAATACAAAAAAAAAAAAAAAATGGAAATCAAAATTTATCCTCTATAAACATAATATATTTTAAATATTAGATTATATATTTAAATTTCACACAAATATTTAAACTCTCGCAGTATTAATGTATTAGTATGAATAAAATACAAACATTTTATACAAATATGTAAATAAAAACTTATTACTATTTATTATTTAATATTAAAACTTACAAATAAATATTTCAAATTATTACTATGTATTTTATACATCTATTTTAAAAGTAATATATATAAAAATTACGAAAATATCGAATAAAATTAATCAAATCTTTTGTGAAAAATCAATTTTAAAGCAAAAACGGACAAAAATAGATAAGTTTTCTTATTCGAATTATCTGTTGCTCAAGATGCAATTCAAATTACCTTCTATTCAATATCGAATAGTATCGATTCAACAATGAAAGAAATCTAGATACATATTCATTCTCTTCTTCTTTGTCGATCAATCGAACCAATTGAATCGCAATGAAGCGCGACCACCATAGAAGAAGCATCACGAAATATAGCATATAGGTGGTCAATTAGAAACACACTAGTACACGCGTGCGCTCAATCCAATTAGATCGTTCGTTCGCGTATCAGTTTGTTTGATCCGACGTTTATTTTACCGACGACGATTGTTGGACGGCCGAGCACTTTGCCGCGCCACCTTTTCAAGCTCCAATCAATGAGAATCTTTAGCGTTTGCCCGAGCATTAACTAGTAGACAAGCGCAACGAGCAGATGCGATGTTAACTTACGTAATTTCTGAATGAACGACAATGAACGTAGCTCTGAGTCTCGAACAACAAATACAGGGACTTTCCCTAAAAAAATTCGAATGCCTTCTTTGTCTCTTTTCCTCTATCTTTCTGTTTCTTGATATTAATCTATTTTTCTTATTTAGTTTTGTTTTTTCTTATTACTGCATTTCATGATGTTTAAATAATTAATATAAATTTTAAAGAATTTATGCATTTTAAAGGTTATAAAACAAACATAACATCCACAATAAATAAATTAACATAATGATATTATATAAATATGATTATGATCACCGATTATAATCATTATTATTTATTCATTATATACGTTATGTTGACATGCACATTAATAAATATTTTATGCGATTTACATACTTGCTATGCTTTTCAAGGAACCTTAAATTTGGATCTTGATCGTGACTACATTTTGCACGCATGCGCAAATACATGAATACATGAATACTCGAGCAGTTTGATTATATATTTTTTTTTGACATTATAGATTGATTATGATTTTTATTATGTTATACTTTGAATACATTTTCATATTATGATTTTATAATTGATATAATGATGATCAACAATATTTAGTATTATAAATAATAAAAAAATATTTTATAATTTTTGATATATTACATATATAAATCGTACATATTTTATTTTACTAATTTTCTAATTTTTACAAATTTTTACCGACACATAGTTTGATATTTAATATTTGAATATATTTATTTTTAGATATATACTATGTTGTCAGTCATAATAATATATTTATGATATACCATTTACATTTACAGTACATTTCATATACTAAATCATATATTATTTTAATTTTGTTAAGAAAAAAACAAATATTTACTTTTAAATAATTTTAAATAATGTATTAAATCTTAATTTTTTAAATATTAATTACTATAAAATTTATTAATTACACAGCATATTGAAAAAAATATACTATTAATGAATAATAACTATATTCAGTATATTGAGAAATTATATATAATCAAATAATTCTAATAATTACATATCGATGTAAAAAGAACGAAATTTGGCAGTTCAATTGTTTATTTAAAATTTAGAGTTCCCTTATATTTTTCGAATGATTTTATATAATTTGAAAGATCTGTATATATAAATTAATGAAAAGCACGTAAATGTACAATTAAAATATTTAAGTGAGTATTAAAATGGGAGGTCATCGGCAGTTCTCAGCAAAAAACCTGTTGCTTCGCTTACATTGTCAGAAAGTTTAATCTTTATCATTAAATTTATAGAAAAAGTATCAATAAAAAATCGAAATTTTAGCCAAATTTATGAATAACATAAGAAACAAGTAATAGATTGACTTGTTAATATGATTCACGTAAATACGGAGATGAGAAAGTTTGACGATTTCGTTTACATTGCAAATTTTAAAATCTCAACTGTCGTTCATGTTCATGTTGAAATTTTTTAAAATATATATTTTATTTATTATTACATAATTTTTATTATTTTAAATTGTAAACAATATGCAAGCACGTATGAATTTATGCAAGATACGGATCAAAAATCTTTACAAGATTTTACCGATATTTTTAACAGTCAGACAGTAATTGATGGAAAGGCATACTCTTAATCGTCAATCATCATGTACAAAATCCATTGCTGTAAATCTTAAACTTCGACTTTTCTACATAAGATTATGTGTTTCTTATAAAATATAAACTTACCGAAAACCACTAATCCTTGATGAAACACAATGAACACTTGGAAAATACGATACAGACGACATAACCCGCGCACCAAACTAAACCGGCCATATTGTTTACTGGAACAGTATTTAACCGTGTGCCTGCTTTCACTGTTTTGCGGATCTTTTGTGAAAAAACGATTATAACGCACTCTATTGTACAAATAGATTAACTTTGTTGATATTTCGTTCACATGGGTACATTGAAGTATGAAGTGATTCGACCGTGAAACTAGTAGAATATGGTTTATATCGATACAAGCTATTCTAAGTAACTTTATACATTCAAGTAGAGGGAGTATTTCTCATAATCAAAAAAGACGTAAATATTATTTGCTGTGTTTATTACAGGTCATCATTCAGATATGGCGTGTTTTTATTAAAAATAATTTTCAGAAATTTCTACGAATATTACAATATACATATGTAGTTATAAATTTAATATTTCGAATAGACAAATAGCTAATACTTTAATAATTAACTATTTAAACATCATATATTAATACAATTCATGTACATTTACAGGATCATCGAAATTATGTGAGTTAAACAAAATATATATTTATAAAGTTACATGCATTCTTTTCGAATCTTATTTAGATCTTATTTAACGCAGTTAAAACACTTATGTTTAATTTCAATTAAACATTATGTTTAATTTCAATTATGAAATAATTATAATAATATTTGTTTATTAAATTGTACAATTGTTATTTATAGATATATTATTATTATGTTATATTTTATTTTATTTTATTATTATATATGTATATAATAAATTAAAATCATATAAAATTTCGTTTGTTTAAAGATAAAGATAAGACAAGATAAAAATAAAACAAAAAATAAAAATTAAGAAAATTTTAAAATATTTATATTTTAAAATTATATTTTTTTAAGGAAAATTTAAGAAATGTTTAAAAAAGATTTTATGTAAAAAATTTATTGTTTATTTTTCAGATATACTTATTAGATATATACAATGCCACGTAGAAATCGTCATAAGAAAACTCCTCTTATTGGGGAAGATACTAGAATTGCAGTAAATTTAACATTAAAAAAGTTATTAGAAACTCCTGATCAGAAAGAATTAGAATTTCCATCTTCATATACTGCAGAGGAAAGAGCTTATATTCATAAATTAGCATATGAACTTGGATTAAAATCTAAAAGTAGAGGGTAAGCTTGAAAATAATAAAAATATTTTATTAAAACAGAAAATAAATATAATTTTTTTTTTTAATAGTAAAGGTACAAATCGTTTTTTAACTGTGTACAAAAGAGAAGGTTCAACTATAGTTCAAGCTGATGCTGTAATAAAATTACAAAAATCATCAAGACAGAGTATATATAATTTATTACAAGCTTTTCCATTAAATCATAAAGAATGTCAAGATTTATTACCACCAATTGAACGAGAACGACCTCCTAATACAGATGGTATTAATATTATAAATATTAAATTAGGTTCTCAATATATATTTATATATATATATATATATATATATATATATATATAATTTATAATTTTTAGTTTCAGTAAATACAAATACAAAAGCAATGGGACGATTAAATAATAGTGTGCCTCAAATACCACAATTGAAAACTAATTTTGATGTATTGAATTATCGCAAAGCTCTTCCAATTTTTAACTTTAGAGAAGATATTCTTGATGCATTAAATAATAATCAAGTAGTTATAATAGGAGGTGAAACAGGTAGTGGTAAAACTACTCAAGTCCCTCAATTTATTCTTGAACATTGCCAACAAAGACAACAACCTTGCAGAATTATTTGTACTCAACCAAGAAGACTGTCAGCTGTTTCAGTAGCTGAAAGAGTAGCATTTGAAAGAGATGAAAAAATTGGTCAAACATTTGGTTATCAAATAAGACTTGAAAGTAGAGTTGCTCCAAAAACTCTTTTAACATATTGCACAAATGGTGTACTTCTTAGAACACTTATGGCAGGTGATTCTGCTCTGAGTACTGTCACGCATGTCATTGTAGATGAAGTTCATGAACGTGATAGATTTTGTGATTTTCTTCTAATAGCTTTAAAAGATGCATTGCAAAAACACAAATCTCTTAAACTTGTACTTATGAGCGCTACATTAGACGTTAACATTTTTGTAAAATATTTTAACAAATGCGCAGTTATAAATGTCTTGGGTAGATCATATGATGTCGACACGTATTTTCTTGAAGATATCTTAAAAATGACAGGTTATATGACAAAAGAAATGCTTTCAAAGAGAAAAGAGTTTATGAATAAAAAAGATCAACATCAAATTTTAGAAACCTGGACTCAATATAAACCTCAACAATCAGGATCAAATGCTATGAACGAAAGATGCATATTACCTGCACCAATATTAGCACAGCAAAATGAACCAGTTCCAGAAAAAGTAAAATTAGAACCATGGTTAGCAGAAGAAATGGATAAAAGCATTTCGGACGCATGGTTACGTGGAGGCGAAGATAATTTTGCACAACTTTTATATTTCATACTTTCCGAAAATGTCTCAGTAGATTATCAACATTCCACAACACTTGTAACTCCGCTTATGGTAGCTGCGGGTAAAGGATGTATAAATACTACTGAACAACTTTTAAATTTAGGTGCAAATTTAAATTTACGAGCAGCCAATGAATGGACTGCATTAGATTGGGCAAAAAATATGAATCAAACTGAATGTGCTGAGTTAATAGAAGCATATATGAAAACTTATGATTGTACAGTACAGGATGAAACAAAAACACATGCTAAAGATATTTCACTTCCAGAAGAAGATAAATTTTTATTAGATGTATATCAACATACATTTAATGATGATAAAATTAATTATGATCTTCTTTTACATTTAATTTTGCACATTCATTTAAAGATGCCTCCTGGTTCCCTTTTAGTATTTTTGCCAGGATATGATGATATTGTAACTATGAGGGAAAAAATAAATAATGAAGAAAAAGAAATGAATAAGGGTTTACGCTATAATTTATATGTACTTCATTCAAATATGCAAACATGTGATCAAAAAAAAGTGTTTAAACCAAGTCCTGTAGGAACTCGAAAAATTATTCTTTCAACAAATATAGCTGAAACAAGTATTACAATTGATGATGTAGTATATGTTATTGATTCAGGAAAAGTCAAAGAAAAATCATTTGATGCATTATCAGGAGTATGTACACTTAAATCTAATTGGATTTCTCAAGCTTGTGCAAAACAACGTAAAGGTAGAGCTGGAAGATGTAGAAAAGGCATTTGTTATCGTTTATTTTCGTCAGTTCGATATAATAGTATGGAGCCTTATCAAACTCCTGAAATTTTAAGATCACCACTACAAGAATTATGTTTATATACGAAACATTTAGCTGCAGGAAATACACCTATTGCAGAATTTTTAGATCGAGCATTGGAACCACCTTCTAATGTAGTAACAAGAAATGCAGTTCAATTATTAAAAACTATTGATGCATTAGATCCGTGGGAAGACCTTACTGAATTGGGAAGTCATTTACTTGATTTGCCAATTGAACCACGACTTGGAAAAATGTTATTGTATGCTGTTGTTTTGAAATGTTTAGATCCAGTCTTAACAATTGTATGTAGTTTAGCATACAAGTAAGTAAAAGTTTATAATTTTTTGTATGTATGTAATAAAAAAAAAATATTATTTCGAAAAATAATTTCCAGAGATCCATTTGTATTACCGTTTCAACCATCACAAAAACGAGCTGCAACCGCTGCTCGTAAGAGATTTGCAACCAATACATATTCTGATCATATGGCAGTTTTACGTGCTTTTCAAGGTTGGCAAAATGCACGCGCAGGTGGAAAAGAACGCATATTTTGTGAACAAAATTTTATTTCTGCTGCTGTTATGGAAATGGTGGTTGGAATGCGTACTCAACTTCTTGGTCAGCTTCGTGCATCTGGATTTGTTAGAGCAAGGGGTCCAGGAGATATTAGAGATTTAAATTCTAATTCTGAAAATTGGGCAGTTGTGAAAGCAGCTTTAACTGCTGGTTTATATCCAAATTTAATAAGAGTAGACAGAGAACACTTGCAATTAAGAACACAGTGTGTTGCTTTTTAAATTTTTTTTATATAAGATTTTGATGTAATATAGTACTTATTCATATGTTTAATGATTAATTTTGTAGGAAAGAAGTAAAAGTATTTTTTCATCCATCATCAACTTTAAGAGATTATCCTAAATCACCAAGAATGACATCTACTCAAACATATGCAGCTAATGTAGAAGCTTTACCTTGTGATTGGTTACTTTATGAAGAAATGAGTCGTACAGGACGATTTTGTCATGTTAAAATGGTTACTTTGGTAAATCCATTAACAGTAGCCTTGTTTTGTGGACCAGCAAGATTATCCGTAGATGTTATTTATGAAGCTGAATGTGAGTGTTTTGTGAGCTATTTAATATATTATATATTTTAACATTATTTCAATATTTTAATGTTATAATTTTTTGTTTACAGCTGTACCAGAAAGTGAATCAGATTCCGAAGTTGATGAAAGTAATGAAGGAACGATCTTTAAACTTGATGATTGGGTAGTATTTAAACTTGATCCAGAAACTGCCAGATTTTTTTTACATTTAAGGCAAAAATGGAATGCTTTATTTTTGAGACGTATGAAAACGCCGAATAAAGCTATGTCGCAACTCGATGAAAAAGTAGTGAGTACCTTAGTGAGTGTAATTACAAATGAGGAACAGGCATGTGGATTACAACAGCCATCTGGTATTGGTCAAAGACCGCGCCCTTTAATTGTTGATTATTATCCTGCCAATGTTAGGAGAACAGATGATTTTGTTGAGGTAATTTTTTAAATTTTCTAATATCAATGAGTATTATTGATTGTAATATTTCTTTTTGCAATTGTATTTTAATAAAATTTATTTTCTTTTTTAGAGGAATTTTTAAAATTGGATGGAAGAAACATATTTTATTAAATGTAAATTATAAGAGATATTTTATTCTCTTGGTTCCTATATGTGATCACAAAACTCAAATGATATTCCAATATTTAAATAAATTTCATATCAATAGGTTGCTTTTGAATTAGACAGGGTAAAAGAATTGCTAATATAGAATAATTGTTGTTTCATTAAAATGTTTTTTCGATATCAATAAATTTAAAAAATTTTTTCTTTAGTTGTTCAAAGTTTTAAAGATATTTCATTTAATCGCGTTATATATATATATATATATATATATATATATATATATATATATATATATCTTATACATATCTTATATTTATTTATTAATTAATAACATATTTGAAATTATATTATTCATATAAATTTTTTTTTAAATGTACAGAAAGTTTTAGTTATATTGCTAAATGACATCAAGTAATGTTAGATAATCATATACACATATAAAATTTCATGACACAACAAAATTTAATTTATTATGAAGGTTCTCTTTTTCTGAGATTGCTTTACATTTCCATTTTACTGCCTAAATAGTATAGAAGAATAACATGTAGGAATCAAAGTAGATTTTTGTATCTTTCAATGTGATATACTGTATAGATTTTAATCTTAAGTAATTTATTTACATTTTATACTGTGCATAAAGTACTTAATGTTATGATTTACTATACAGAACAATCGCACTAAGAAAAATATTAATTTGCAAGCAAATAAATAATAAATTTAAGCAAAAAAAAAAAAAAATGAAGTGCAATTTAATTTGTTTGATGTTATTATTATAATTATGATAAAATTTTAACCAAATTTTCTAAAATATAATGATCATTTATAATTATTTTGATTATTTTAATAATCTTATGATTCTAATATATAAATGTTTTATAAACATTTTTATTTGGAATCAGTTGCTTGCAAATGTTTATTATCAAGTACAAAATTTATTTATATTTAAAATATATTCTGGAAGTTATAAACTACAGAAAAACTATTTATTTTATATATAATCTTCTAATTTATGAGGCTAATCATAAAACATTTAGGCAGCAATAAATATATGATGGTAACATAATCTTTAGAATTATTGTAATACTTTTTAGTGTGATAATAAAAAACGTTATATCATAATATAGAAACGTTTCTTAATTTTTTATTTACCATAAATATATATAAATATAATTATTATTTTTTCAAATATAGAATAATCTAATTATTCATAGTGAAAACTCATATTTGATTTGTTTAATAATTTTAAAAAATTAAAGATTGTTAATTAGTTTTGTGCAATATTTCTCGATTTTACGACGAAATTTAGTGCTTAATAATTATCTTTAGTTATTGAATATATAATATATATGTAATATGTTTAATATGTTATGAAACTTCAAAGTCCAATATATTTTACTAAAACAATGTAATGAAGTAATGTGTTGAAATAGTGATTAACGAATTTTTTTTGAATATTTGAATTATTAAAAATTTATAATATAACCTTATATATAACTATATACGTATCATAGCAGTATTATATGAAAATATATAAATTATTTTTTAAATTATTTTAATAATAAATAAAAATATTAATGATATAATATTATGAAATACTTTATCCATGTTTTTTCGCTTCAAACTTTGAACATATAATTAGTGTATTTTAATCAATCAACATAATCTATTTTATTAAAGTATATTATATATATATATATGTAATTTTCAAAGAAATAGCATTATTTTTGTAATATTTTTATAATGTTATATGTTTTTTATCACTTTAATCGCATTTCAACATATAAAGTTTTAACGAAATCCAAAGTATTTCGTTCTAACCTTTTGTTACTCACATGTAAAAAATCAGGTAAAACAAATGAAAAGAGATTAACTGTTTATAAACATTGTGATATCATCATAGCTTAATTATTATATTCTAATTTTAGATGGCATGATTGTTACAATTGGTGATGTTTCAAAACCAGTGAAATCGCCACAGAAACCTGAATATGTACCTAAAAAATATTGTAAGTTAATTATATTATTTTTTAATATCATTTCTCTTGAAATAAAGTAACATAATAATAATTTTTATTAAAATAGTATTAAATACATCTACTCAAGAAGGAGATGCATCTATGTTAAAACATTTAAAATGGATGCTTCAAAAGGATGTTTTATCTCAAGATATTTTTTTAATTGGTGGACCAGGAACTAGACGTAGAAAATTAGCTCTTGCTTTTCTTGAAATCACAGACCGCGAGGTAGAATTTATTGCACTTTCAAGAGATACAACAGAAGCAGATTTGAAACAACGAAGAGAAATTAAAAGTGGTACTGCTTATTATCATGATCAAAGTGCTGTAAGGGCTGCAACAAATGGAAGAATTCTCATTATTGAAGGTGTAGAAAAAGCTGAAAGAAATGTTCTTCCTGTTTTAAATAATTTATTAGAAAATCGTGAAATGCATTTAGAAGATGGAAGATTTCTTGTTCCTGCATCACGTTATGATAAGTTATTAGAGGTATTAATGTTTTTATGTTGATTTTTTATTATTTAATTTTATATTATTATTTATCAATTGATTTTATAAATTTACATAAAATATATATTAGACATACAGTCAAGAGGAATTAGATAATTGGAGACTTGTTAGAGTCAGTGAAGATTTTAGAGTTATTGCATTAGGTATGCCAGCACCAAGATATCCTGGACACCCACTTGATCCTCCTTTAAGATCTAGATTTCAAGCTAGACATATTCCACCTCCAAGTTTTAAGGTAAGTAATTTAAATATTATTATATTTATATTTAATTAATTATAATACTATATATTTTATTATTTTTGATCTAAAATTTTAATTTCCTTTTTAAAAAGAATACATTTTAAAAATTAATAGTAGAATATAAAATAATAACTTAATAGGAAAAAAACATATATTTTATATATATTTATTTCTACAAAATTGCAAAATAATTTTTAAATAATATTTTAAATAATAATATAAGTAATGATATTTTAAATAATTACAAAGATAATTTTATATTTTATTAATTTTTTCATTAAATTATATTTGAAAAAATATTCATCATTATATTAAAAAAAAAAATAATATGTTACATAATATAGAACATATAACTTTTACAGAAAATCATTTACTTAATAAAAACAATGAAAATTATTAGGTTTCAATTCAAATTCTTTCTGAATGTATATTTACATATTATATATCACTTACTAGCAATATGGAAATTTCCAAGTTCGTAAGTTCTAAGTTTCATGTGACAACGTTCAGTAATTACCGGCGCGGCTCGGAGGAGATCATGGCGTGTGTAATTTGCTAAAGTTTTACCTGATTTATGCGACGACGTATCGTTAGACATAGGAGGTCGCACAAACCCCTCCAGTCGTTCATCCCTTCCGGTGCCGGTTTCCTTCCTATATAAACTGTTCGTAGCTGCGCTATGGTCACAGTCATCGCAGTTTAGATCGCGTGTCGCGAAAACAGTGGAATCTTATTTGTCCTCCTGTTCAACTTAGAGTCAATATGTCGGAATTCGGTCGAATGACAGACGTATTCGACACACGGTGTTACTGAAGCTACGAAGAATTATAGACGATCAAGATTTATATATGAAAAAAACGTGAAAATACAAAATGTTTTTTTTTTATAATTAAATAGTATTAAAATAAAGAACATAAGAGATCATTTAATATTTGTTAAAAAAATAAATGTTATATATTATTTATATATAAATTACTAGTGTTAATGTACTTTTGAAAATAATTAATATTTTATAAATACATATTTCTATCTGTATATTATTAATAATTGAGAAATGCCAGCTATTTGGTCATCATCAGAAAGACCAATATCTGTTCGTACAATTTGGGTGGACGGTATTCGACACGCGATCTTATCACCCGATGATCCATTAATCCATTCTGAATCACGTCGACGTTCTCGTGTATCGAGGAATAAAACTTACTCAACGGAGTATCAACAGTTGGAATCGAGGCTGGATCGATTGAATAATTGTTTCACAAACTTGCAGATGGTAGTTAAGAAGAATCTTTCAGAGAGCAAAACAACGTCTTCTCAGATGTATCGAAAACTATCCGCACCTCCTTGTTCTAGGATGTCAACTAGTACATCTGATACTAATATTTTAGAGTCTCTTTTAAATGATAATAAAAAAAATAAAAAAAAATATGGTTGTCATAAAGCAATAAAAGAAAATTCAAACTTTTTCATTGATAATCATTTTTTTAAAAATGATATCGATAGAGGAAAAACGTCAGAATCTGAGCCAGATTTTAAATTGAATATAACGGAATGCAAAAATGTCGAGGAAACATCCGATGTTTTTTGGAATCCATTATTTGAAAGAGTTCTTCAGTGGTTGGATTTCTCTGGAAGAACTCAAAACTTTAAGAATGATTTTGAAGATCATTTTACGGAAAGAATAATAGATGAGGAGGAACAAAAATGGAGCCTTACCAAGAAGAGAATACCTCATTTGAAACGTGATTATTTCGAGGAGAAAGAAAAAATAACGATGACAAATCATAAATTACACATAGAATCTAATTTGGAAAATTTTAAAAAAGAAGAAAATAAAATAGCACAAAATCGATTACTTAAGATAAAGAATACGAAGGAAGAGATTCAAGAATTTAACGAGACTTTAAACAGTGGAGAGACATTTATTAAGTCTAACGAAGAAGAATTGGAAAATAAAATGAAAGAAAAAGCATCATCAACGATAATGTCATCTCCTGGCCGATTGAAATTGCATATAGTAATACCGAATCTAATTTACAAAGAAAACATGTCTTCGCAAGAATCGTTAATAGATGATCAAAAATAATAGTTAATCAATCATATCATTATATATTAACTGTTGTGTAATTTACATCAGATCTTTTTAACATCTCTTATTACAATGTCTTTTAAAATGCTGATGAAAATTATTTTCTGCTGTAAAATTTTAGCAAGAATTTTATATAGTATGTGTTTTAATCACTATTTGAATATTAATCACAAGTGATAAAATTTAATATTTTTAAAGATAAAAATTTATCTTTAATATTCTCTTAATACTCTTAATACTCACATCACTTAAAGGTAATCATCTTTATCATCTACTATCTTTTCTTTTTTATTAAAAAATCTAAGTTCAATTTATAAATTTTTTTTATTTTTTCTTAAAAATACTTTAATGCTATTTCATACATTTGAACCATAATGTCCGAATATTAATGCAAATTTATATGCGAGCTCGACTATTCATGAAAATATATTTTTCCATTTTTCATACATATATTCAGATATAGACGTACATCCTAGATTCAGACCCTCGTTTTCTTGATATTTCTCTGAAATTCAATAGGTTGTAATAAATATCGCTTTATCGAGAGCCAATTCGACACCCATTATTCTGCGCGTGAAGAAGCAATGAGAATGGTGCCGGTGCGAGACATCGCGACCGACGAACCTTACACGCTTTAACGTCGTTCGCATCGTTAGTAAAATGTTAAAGTAAATAATATACGTGGCAAGAGTTATTTAAAAAGTCAAATATAATTACGAGGTATTTAAATTAACTTAGGATACTTCGCGACGAAACGACAGGGTTTCCAATAATACTTTGGAAAATTTTGCATCACGAACCTTATTTTATACGTATGAGTTTTGTTCTTTTTGTGCTATAAAGTATGTATAACATGTGTTTGAAAACATGTGTTTATTTGTTAATTAGAAATCGTTTAATTAATTTCTCGTTCTTAACTTCTTTATTATGAATTCAATATTGTGAAAACTTATTAATTTTTTATTCTCAAATATTTTATCTATTTGTTAAATATAACCTATTTATATTTATTTATGAAATTAAAATATATTTTATTTAAAATTTTTAATAGTAAAATGTTGTTGAGATCATAAAATGTGAGGCTCAAATCATCTGATTTATTATAATAAAATAGATATATTATTATGTGGTATACAATGAAAGTATTAAACTTTTCATATTTGCAGTGTGTAGTACTTTTTTTTTTTAAATTAAATATGTATATTTAAATTATATATTTCATATACTTTTAACGCAATTTATTTTTTTTTCAGAAATTTCTTTAATTTATAATTTCAATTATTGCACAGTCTCACAATCGCGATATTTTTACAATGGAATTGAATATTCTACATAGTTAGAACAGAGAATCCTTTGCTATTGTAACAACTACTTGATTTATGAACTCAAAGTGCATTGAACTTTAATGATTTATTGGAGACCATAAATCGCATAATTAACAATGTTAACAATTTCACAGGAGATATTGATGTCGTAATTATTCGGTATATTAACAAGTTTGCAAAGATTTGTCATCCAGAGACGTATATCATTATTTGCCAGTGTCGATCTCACAATCTAACTTTTGTAAGAAAGTTTCCAATTATTCAACATTATAGCAGTTCTCATAAATTGCATTTGTTTAATGGGTTATTAGATGTGACATCAAAGTCCAAGTCATAATGTGATTTAACATGCGATACAGCTACGTGCTGTAATACAAATTTCAACTCTTTATTGAAAGAGACGAAAATGTTTTAATTATCGAATATTTTTAATAATTATTAGTAATCGTTCGTATTACAAAAGTATTCGATTTTTTCGCTTACAAGGCAATTGCTTTTCATATAATTACAAAAATTACGAACGTGATAGTTGTGATTGTAGAATGTCTGCTTTATCACAGATCACTTCTACTTGCATTTAGTATTACAGACAAAGTCATTATATCACTATTTATATCACTTTTAATACTATATAATTATTAATATTTTAAAATAAGAATATTTCAAGGAACAATCATACAATTTTTCATATATTTTTATCTTTTAGTTAATAAATATTATTAATTCAAAAAATTTCTATGATATATTTATATTTCATGATACAAATGTATGCATGTTTGTGCATAAATTTTAAATCTTTTTTTCATTTCGTATTAACATAGATACTTAGAATTTGAGAAAGATTCAATTGTTAAATTGATATCCATGAAAGTTTCTCCTTTTTTATCCCGGGATCTATTCCTGGAGTCGTTGAGGGAATCGTATTTTCCAGGGAATCACGATAATCGCGTCGATAGGTCTGAGAATGTAGCTCAATTGAAACTTTTCGATGGAAATCTGTAAGCTATCTAGAGGGTTTCGTGCCGACTGGTAGTTATTATCGTACTTGGCGCGCATTGAAGAGCTCTTTTGGTGTTAATCACTCGCGTGGACTGTTTCAAACAAATTGTGGTGTAACATTCCGTACGCGGAGTTGTTCACAATTATGCGGTTCCTGGATAAAAGGAAACAATGCGGATATCTCACGGAGATAATGCAACTATAACTTTGCTCGTTTTCGTTCGGAGGAGCGTGAATTGTTAACTTCTCTTTGCAGATTAAAAGTATCGTTAAATACGAGTTTCGTGCACTCGACGATAAAACAGAGAAAATCTGGAAAAATTTCGTTGCGCTATCCAAGTAGAAACTTTATGTAACATCACGGAAGAAGCATCAACACTCACTGTCCTGTAAATGAAATAATAATATCAATGATTTTTAATCAATGAGATAAATCATAATTTTTATTATTATTATTATTATTATTATTATTATTATTATTATTATTATTATTATACTAGATATTATATATTTGTAAGAATTTTTGTAAATATATATCCATTCAAATGAGAAATAATTTAACTTAAATGGACAACTTAATCAATCTTTAATTCTATTTAAGCTCGACAATTAATTCTTTCAGACAGAAACTTTTCATTTAAAAATGAATACAAAAGTATGATAATATAAACTATAATACGTTTAAATTAAAAAATAAAATTAAATATAATCTTGAATAATAAGTCTTATTTATACTGTAATATTTAATTCCATAAACATCTCCTAATAAATTTTAATAATATTAAAAAAAAAAAAATTACAAATGAGTAGCCTTTATGAAAGTTATCATAAGAATATATATTATAACTTTAAAATATTTTTTGAAACAATTCAATCGTTTGAAAATCGTTATGAAAATTCTTCTTGGAAAAATATTCTTTCTTTTATCATTTCTTTTTTCTTTTTTTTAGGAACAATTGAACACATTAAAAAATTTAGCTACGCACACTGATACTACGAAATTAAGGCAATTATTATCGTGCTCGCACGCTTTCGTTACACAAGAGGCTGTGTCCTTAGGTCTTCCGGATTTCCCCTTGGACAATTTGCCGTCAGTTACTATTATAATGGTACATGCTTCCTTTTCTCTTGAACTTTGATCTACTTAACGAATTATAATACGATTAATACGGTTAATATGAATGTAACCGCAGGATAAATGTCCAAACCTGTCGGTGTTTGACATATTTTACAGGTGTTATCCGTACAAATTGTTTTTGGCGAAAGATGGTCAAAATGCTGTTGAGAGCATACTCAAAACGTTTGATGTCACAAAAATAACAACGAACGACAGTAAGATTTCAAATATTGATAAAAAAAATGAAGAGCAAAATTCGATGAATATTAGCATAAAGTATGCTGATGATGAAATAGGTTTGAACGTGAGTAAATTGATGAAATGAAAAAGAAAAGTAAAGTATGATAAATTCAAAGATTATAATATTTCATTTGTACATTTTATACGAATAGGTTTCTTGCGGGAACAAGAAGGTAAATGAAGAAGCAAAAGGAAATAAATACGTAGAAACGAATTATCAAAATAATTTATTGACAAGTATGTTGGAATCGCATCTTGTGTCTGATTTTTGTTTAATTGGTCCGAAAGGATGTGGAAAATCTATCACTGTACAAACTTTAGCTAATTTATTAGGATACGAAGTAGAGCCTGTAGTACTTTATCAGGCAAGTACAATATTATACATTTTTTCTATTTCAACACAATCAAATTGATCAATAGCATTTTTTTTAAAAATTTTTCTTTATAATATCAAAATATATTAGTCCAATTTTTTTAAAAATTAAATGAAAAAAAAAGATGAAGATAACAATTGATTTGAAATATCTTTTTAGGATATGACTTCCAGAGATTTAATACAACAACGGACGACGTTATCTAACGGTGATACAATTTGGAAAAATTCACCTCTCGTTGATGCAGCATTGCACGGTAAATTGGCTATATTGGATGGAATTAATAGAATCGATCCTAGCACGTTGGCTATATTGCACAGGTATACAAGCCTTGAAAAAATTCTTCAAAAAACTTCACAATCGAATACAAACGATATGTTATATATATTATATATTTATTTTTAGATTGGTTCATGATCGAGAGTTACAATTGCACGATGGTAAAAGGCTCATCAGGGCAGATCGTTACGACGAGATAAAGGGGAAACACGATAAATCTGACGCAGAATTGTACGAATCAGGTGTACTGCGTATTCATCCATCTTTCAGAATCGTAGCTTTGGCAGAATCGCCTATCGTTAACGCGTCCTCGAGACAATGGTTGAATTCAGAGCTACTTAGTTTGTTCCTTTTCCACGAAATGAGACCACTCACCAAATCAGAGGAGATCCACATTATTCGGACGAAGGTGTTTAACCTAATTTCTAAGCGTTACATTTAAAATTTTAATGAAACCCCTCTTTTGCATACTGATTACAAGTGGTATGTTTTAGTACGGGGAACCTTCCACGGCTTTGTTAAACATTCTAGAACTGGCGCACGTACTACGATCCTCCAATGATCCAACTTTACAATCATTGGCCAGTTCTTTGAGCACGAGGCAGCTTTTGAGGATAGCGGAGAGAATGCACAAGTTTCAGACCGACGATGCTTACAACGCGGTGCATCGCGCTTGTCTGGCTCGTTTCTTACCGGCAATAGCGAAACAAGCGTTGGAAGACTGCTGCAATCGTGTGGGCATTGTTCCAACGAAAAGCATAGTGGACGAAAACGTCAAGTGTCAAATTATCGGAAATACCGTGCAAATTGGTAACACGGTTGTCGAACGATACAACACGACAGCTTTAACGAAAGTACCTGACATTTTATTTTACGATGTGCCCCAACACGTCGCACTTTTAGAAAATTTGTTGCAAGATTTTAGTTTGGGACAACACTTGTTGTTAGTTGGAAACCAGGGTGTGGGCAAAAATAAAATTGTCGATCGATTGTTACAACTTTTAAATAGGCCGCGAGAATACATACAACTACACAGGGACACTACTGTTCAAACTTTGACCCTTCAACCGATGGTTAGGGATGGAAAAGTGGTGTACGAAGACTCGCCGCTTGTGCAAGCCGTTAAATTGGGACACGTGCTTGTTGTTGATGAGGCGGACAAAGCTCCGACTCATGTTACTTGTATTTTAAAGGTATGCTCGTATAAATTATATTCGTGAAATTTTATTCATTCATTGTAGAATGATTTTTGCTGATTTCAGACTTTAGTTGAATCTGGTGAAATGATTTTATCAGATGGCAGACGTATAGTATCTTCTTTAACTTCTAATATAGACAATTCGAATAAAATACTGCTTCATCCAGATTTTAAGATGATAATATTAGCAAATAGACCTGGTTTCCCATTTTTGGGAAATGATTTCTTTGGAGCATTGGGTGATCTGTTTAGTACGCATACTGTTGATAATCCAAGCGTTGAAAATGAGATTCAACTTTTAAAACAATATGGTCCGAATGTGGATGAAAAGATAATATTTAAATTAGTAAAAGCTTTTGGCAAATTACGAAATATGGCTGATCAAGGTCTGGTTTCGTATCCATATTCAACTCGGGAAGTTGTCAATATTGTAAAGCATTTAGAGGTGAGTTTTTATATTTCATTTTTTATTTAATCACTAATGTTTATTTATTTTTTTAGAAATTCCCTCAAGAATCTTTAGCTAATGTGGTACGAAATGTATTCGATTTTGATCGATATAGCGAAGAAACTTTTAATACTTTAGTGTCCGTATTACATGAATATGGGATTCCTATTGGAACAAATCCCGCTAATATTGCATTAGCAAAAGAGTAAGATATTTAATAAAAAAGAATAATTAAATTAGAAAAAAATTTAGTAAAATACAAGACAGAACAATTAATTAAAACAATTTTTATCTAATGTAAATATAATAGATAATAGTTTTAATGTATATTTTTATTTTTGAATGATATATTTAAAAAAATATTTAAGAAAAAAATAAAAACTAGAAAAAATATAATGTTTAATACTTTTTTTCCTTTTCCTTTACAGAATATCTTTACCAGAAAATCAAGTTAGTACTATCTGGAATTTTTCAAATGAACAAGAAGTACTACGCGTACAGGAAAAGTACATTAAATTAAAACCACCGAAAAATTTAATACAAAAGTTTTTACCTTTAGACCGCGTTGAAGCTAGATCAGCTTTATTTACTGAATTACAAAGTTATTGGACTGTACCACTTAATAATATTAGTGTAGTAGCAGGATTAGCAATTACTAAAGGTACAAAAAATGACGGGACGGATGATATAATTAATGTTCTTACTACAAATCCATTAAAAATCTTTAGCATAAATCAAGAATCGGATAAAATTCAGGAAACTTTATTATATGGATTAATAAATTACGAGGAAAGTAACAGTCTTCGATTTACAATGGCGACTGATAACAATCAAAATATTTTACTACATGAAGAAATAGTAAGTATTTTTAAGTTAAATCAATTTTTTCTTATTATAGTCATTATAAAATATATTTGTTTTCAGAATAATGTTTTATTATTATTGAATTTAAACGAAGGAACTGTACGGAAAATAGAAATGTTATCTTTCTTTGATGCAACATCAAATAAAATAACAAATGCTTTGAAAAATATGAATATTCGTCGAAAGATGAAACCTGATTTGTTGAAGTCTCATAATCAAATCGTTTTTTATAGCTATAATTCTAACAAAATAGAACTGATAGATTTAAATTTCATGTGCTTTTACACGATTAATTTACCATTTAAGATACAATCAATTTTACTTCCATCAGAAAAGAAGTGGTTAATTGATGACACAGAGAGAAACAAATATATTCTTAAAAAATCCACGTATTCGTCTCCCTGTCCAAATATTTTGCTAAAAGTAGAAGAATCTAGTAAACATAATTTCAAAATTGATTCATTTCTTAACTGCACTAATAGCAGTTTGAATAGTAATTTACTTAGTGCAGCACTGAAACAGAAAATAGATTCTCCAAATCGATTGCTTGTGAGTGACAATACTTATGCCAATATTGCTGTTGGATTTCCTGATTTAGATAGTTTTAATGAACTTTATTCTTGGCCAAGAGCAAAATCTAGTAATAATTTCACTCCTACTATTTCTATGGATAATGGACAAATTGTTAAGGTAGTTACACCTCAAGAAGTTCCTGATGAAGTTTTTCCAAAGACAGGACAAAATTACGGAATTGCTCGTTATTTGGAAATTGTTGATATTGTAAATCATAAACTACGTTATATACCTGTACCAGAGTAAGTATTTATGATTGCATTTAATATTGAATAATTATCTTTTATTTTATTTATACTTATCAAATTTATTATTTATATTTTTAGACCAGTTAACATATCTCAAATGATTCGATTCATATATCCAAATAAATATTTTTTACACATTTCACCTAAATCAAATCAGGATCTTGTAACAGTAGATATAGGTGGTTGCGTTCGCCTTTGGGAAACGTCATTAGTAAATATTGAAAAATCTCTTGGAGCTTGGCGAAAAATGGTGGGAGATGATAATGAAAATTTGCAAATTACAAAAGAAAGATATTCTGGCTTAGATGTTAGTGGTCCTAAACATGGTAAAATCGACGAGAAAAATGAACCACATGTTGGAGGCAATACATGGGCAGGAGGAACCGGAGGTATAATATATAATGCATAAAATATGAAACCAGGATTGAAATGTGAAAATTTTAGGAAGAGACACAGCAGGTCTTGGCGGAAAAGGTGGACCTTATCGTTTAGATGCTGGTCATACAGTACATCAACTTAGTGACGAAGAAAAGAATGCGGTACCTGAACATATTAAAAAGGCAGCGAGAGAAATGGGTCTCAAAGTATTTCAACAGCGTTTAAGAGAAATTAATATGAGTGAATATGATCATCAACTTTATTCCCAGTTTAGTAATGCTGTTCAGAAGGAAGTTCAAGCGTTAAGAACTATAATAGGTTAATATCTAATCATTTTATAATATTTTTTTTATAAAATAATCAAAAATATATAAAATTTAGATAGACTTTAATATGTTACTTGAATTAAATATTATTATTTCGAGGAATAATTGAATTATACTTAGAAAATATCTATTTTAAAAGACTCAAAATATTTTAATTGTATTTTATAGATAGTTTACAAGCCAAAAGTAAAGAACGTCAATGGTGCAGGCACCAAACTTCTGGTGAGTTAGACGATACTAAATTAATTGAAGGACTAACTGGGGAAAGAACAATTTATCGAAGAAGGGCAGAAAAAGAACCCGAACTTGGTGTTCCACCGTCAAAATCGAAACGTTTAAAATTAGTGGTGGATGTTTCTGGTAGTATGTATAGATTTAACGGATACGACGGGCGTCTTGATCGAGAGATGGAAGCTTGCATTATGGTAATGGAGGCATTTAATGGATATGAAGGAAAATTTCAGTACGATATCGTTGGTCATTCTGGTGATGATTATGGTATCGTTTTCGTAAATCACACTCACCCGCCAGTGAATAATAAACGTAGATTAGAAATAATAAAGGTAATAATAGTTAAGAAATGCTTCAATTAAATGAAAAGTATATTATTACAAAGGGAGTAATTTTTTTTAGACGATGCACGCACATTCACAATTTTGCATGTCTGGTGATAATACTTTAGAAGCAACGCAACATGCAATTGCAAATTTAGCAAAAGAAGACGCTGATGAATGTATTGTTGTTGTACTTTCGGACGCTAATTTTGAACGTTATGGTATTCGACCTGAGATATTTGCAAAAATTCTTACATCAAACCCGAATGTTAATGCTTTTGCTATATTTATTGGATCCTTAGGAAATCAAGCTTTTAGGTAAGCACATATTTTTTAATATTCAAATAAGAATAATAATAATTTAAAATAAAAATAAATGTTCATATATTCGATTTTAAGTTTAACCAAAAAAATAACTGCGGGACGTGCATTTGTTTGTATGGATCTCAAGGATATACCTCGAATCTTGCAACAAATATTTGCTGCTTCATTGTTAAGTACTACACAATCAAGTTAATGTATTATTAATGTACTATAACTTGTACCATTTTATAAATATTTATAATTGTGAATAATTAAGAAATATATTATAATTTAATTTAAATATACATCTATGATGTTATCATTATTATTAATCTAATTTTATTATGTTTTTTTGTAGTTAATTTCAAAATATACCTACAAATATATCAATAAATATCTTCTTAAAAGATGTAAAAGATATAAAATATTATATCAAAGTATCAAATATTGCATTTGTTATATTTGAATATTTGTTATAAAAATTTTGAAATACGAATCTTGCCGAAATTAACCGAAAGTTTACGAAGTATTCAAAAGCATATATATCGAGATATAATATTCGATTATGGTATTATAAATACCATCAATATAAAAGAGTTTAATTAAAATGCATCATAATACATGAAATTTGTTATAAATATAAAAATAGAAGAAAAATACCTTTCTAAAGAACAGCATTTTCGTCAAACAGTTTGTAAAATGATCCAAAAAGATTTTCAAAATCATCAGGAAATGGTGCACATTTAAAAAAAATATATACAATTCACACGTTGAATTAAAATATACATATTTCCACGTGTTCTCACTTTAAAAATTAGAATACATCGTGTAAAAAGAATTGCAGTGTGCGCGCATCTCTAGAAGTCAGGGGGTGACAGAGTTGCCAAAAAATTGGGGGTTACGGAACGAACCGAAGTTAGCCGAAGGTTGTCGAGATGAATCGAGAGAATCGAGTGGTGTGGGGCGTATATTTGTTAGTCGCACGCCGGTCGTTGAATGGAGCGGGTGTGGAGACGTGTACAAGGTGCCGGGCGTCGCAGTGCCACAGCTCGCTGTGGTTGCCCTGTACAGCCTTGTCAGCTGCACGTGGATCAACGCGCGAAACGAGGAGGCGGTCGGAAATCTCGTGGTGGACCGCAGACAATTGTGTGTGGTTGTCAAGTGCAGCCATGTCCGGTACATCCGGTACTGATAAGGGTTCGTCGTACTCGACCCGGGGTTGGCAACTGTGACTGTCCACCGGAATCACAACCTTGTCCGCATGTAGCGCGTACATCGGCTGTACGGCGGATTCGAAGGTAAATAGACAATATTATAAATTGTTTCATCTTCTTTCCTTTAATATCTTTTGTCTTTTTCTTTTTATTATTCTCCATTGTTCTTTTGCTTGACACATTCGTTACGATCCATTATAATTTAAGGGGTGGAAGGAACGAAGATCAAAGTAACTATGTGTTAATCGTATTTGCGAAGCTCGTAATGGCGCGAATATAGTTAACCTGAAACCTTTTTTTAAAATGATTGGTAGAGAATGTAATATGTCCGTAGTTAACAATACAAAAGTGAATGAAGAAATTAGGCATTATATATATATTGGTAAAAAAAAGAGAGAGAAAGAAAGGAAATTGATATATCGAAATACTTTCGCGATTTTATTATGCCAGATAAATGTAAGGTTATCGATTAGATCGAATAGATATCTCGAAAGCGATTGGTCGAAATAAATCGAATCTTGTTGCATTCATAGCTTCATATTCTACAGGTAGCTTGCTAGAAAAGTGCTTCGATCTTGTGTTTCTTTATTTCAAAATAATACGTTGAAAAGAATTTCTGTTGGTTTTTATTATAAGAAAATCATTTCAAGAATTGGAATAGTTTTACGAACAGTATATGTGTATATTAATAAAATTTAAAATAGTAAAATTTGAAATAGTGTTATAATCAAGGTTTAATGGAATACATATTGTGTGTTATATATATAATATATAATTTATATTTATGAATATATAATATATATTTACTGATAAATGTGAGTATATATCTATTTGTCATAAATTAATATGAATCAATTATTAATAAAAATATTTTGTTTTATAAAGTATATATATGTATATATATATGTATGTGTGTGTGTGCGCGCGCACATGTGTATAATATATAAATTGGCATATATTTCATATTTATTATTATTAATTATTATTTATTAATTATTATTTATCAAAAAAGAATTAGATTTTGTATTATTATGACATATATTATTATATATATATTATTTTTAATAATATTTTTTTGTTCTTCAAATAGAAAATTTTAAAATGATTTAGAGATTTTTTAATTTATTAAGAATAATATTTCTTAATATTATTATATATTATTATTATATGAATCATTATCTTTTATTATTTCAGCAAGATATTCATATATTTGTTACTACAAAACAATTACAAATATAAAATTTATATTTATATATAAATAGTTGTCTCAAAGTGTATCTCATTGAATTTTTTCAAAATTTTTTTATATAATTTAAAATTGTGCTTAAAGATAAAGTGTATTATTGTAAGTATATTAGATTTTTATATAATATTATGTAGACAAATTAAGAAAAATCTAATAAGTTAATTTCTTTATTCTTTTCTTTAATTCATGAATATAAATTATAAATCAGTAAATATCGTTCTTTTTGTGATTTATTTTCAGAAATATGATAATAAAAGTACGTTAAATTTAATCGTACATCATGGACATAATTATAGATAGAATGAAATGTTCCAAATCAAGTCTATATTCGGCAGGATGAAATAAAATTCGGTCAGGTCCATTTAGGTTACAATAGATATCTGACAGATCATATTTCTGATTACGTGAAAAGCCAATAGCATTTGGTGGATTTATCTAGGCTAGTATGAACCGAGTTAGAGAGGACTGGACATGACAGAAACCATTGAAGCTCAACATGATTCAGTAGGGATATAATATATCCTGGTACAATATGATTCGAATGGTCCAAAATTCGGTAGGATTCAACCAAAGTTGAAAGAAAAATTAATAGTCGTTAAATTCAAAGAAATTTACACCGTGTTGATCGTGTTACGAGGGAACATTTAGGATTTAGATGGATCGTAGTACATGAACTCAATTATTAATGTTTGAATAGGATTCATGAATTATCGGTGTTATAAATCAAAGGTACATATCTTCGTGAATGAAAATGAAAATGAAACATAAATATTTAAATTATAATTACAATTGAATTTAAAATTGTGGAAAATTTCGTTTTTTAGATTCAAAATTTCAGAATTTCTCATTTCAAATCCTTTCTTTTTTTTTTTTTTAGAGTTATTCTATAAAATTAAAATCTCTTTAGCGGTAAATTAATATATTATTATTTGAACTTGAGAAATTTATTCATTATATACATATATTTTTTTTATTAGTAATAATAAGGATTGGATTAAAGATATGCAAAAACTCTCTGTTCAGCTTCAAATTTCTCCAACAAGAAGCAGTGATCCTTACTTTTGTACATACATATATATTATTAAGAACAGCAAAATAAGCATACGTTTATTTTGCATTAAATCTCATTAAAATCTCTATACGATCCGATGAAAAAATAATCAAACATTTAATCATTTTTACAAATTAAGATCTCATGATCATCCTGACTAATAATTTGTTACGTGTGTCATAAAGTTTCAAATCCAATTTAAACCCAATCAATTTCTCGTTACGTTACGTATTATATAATGATCAAACAATTTCCATCACTTTTCGATATACCGAAAATGAAATAAAATATTTTTCTATGAATATTCTTTCATTCATACGCGTATAATTTAAAAACATTCTTTTTTTATTGAGATTCACGGATTCACTCGCATAACATTTGCGGGCCCAATCGATCCAATTTCGTTACTTCCGCGTCGCCAAACAAACCAAACCAACTTGCATCATTCACCACTGAATATTCAATAAACCTTCCATTCTATCCTTTCCACAGATGTGACTGTTCGGAGCGACCTTGTCGACACTCGGCGGCAGGCGGTGGCACGCGGCATCGAGTGTCGGTGCAACCCTCTTCACCCAGTTTCTCTCAAGCGAGCCAGTCGAACCAACAGCCGTGCGAGTGCGCCGAAAGAATAAACTGCACCCACACAGGCGGCGAGTGCGAGTGCGGCGAGGAAGCAAAGCCGTGTTCGCACACGGTCAGGCAACGCCGGTCCCGTCGCACGTGCGATTGCAGTGGAAGCGGGTCGCAACCGTGCAGCCATAAACCGCAGCACGAGGGTAGAATAAAGCGTGTTAAGTGTCGCGTGAGGCGCGCCGGTTGCGCTATGGCCAGGTGCACGGCGGAACTCGCGATGCTGCACCTGCATTGGGGTCTCGCCACCGAGTGTGCCCCCTGCAGGCCCCGTGCGCTCACGCGACGGCTGTGCAGGAGGCAGCAAAGCGACAACGAGCTATACAGGAGCAACAGTTTCAAATTTGAACGGTTCGAGAGGAGCAAGGATGAGTGCGCGACCCCTCTACGGAAACAGGTGAGTACCTGTTTGCCTTGTTCTGGTCACAGATTCGCGCCAATATTGGCTTGCGAAATAATTTATCGTATTTTCTATCGTCTCGAGACAAATATACCTTATTCATTCATCTTAAACGAGTTTTGGATACGCGTGGATAAAGATCCGTGCGGAATTACTAAGGTCTCTTGGGTTTTTGTAAAATTTAACCTACTAATGCCTAGAATATTTGAAACTGTGCTAACAAGATGTAACGTTGACTTTTTAATGGGCTTGTGCATGATGCGGGACAGGTCTTAAATAAATGAAACTAGTATCCAATTTTGAGGACAAATGATTTGAATAGTTTATCAGGTATTTAAGGTATAGAATAGAAGTTGATGGTTATAGATCTAGTAATGGGATTATGTATAAACTGATCTATACTTTTCGTTTCAAATCTATTTATATAGATATTTTTCAAACTATAAACTTGTTTTTTCACTCGGTTTTCTTTTGAATCGAACATTTTAATTTCAATTATTAAGCTTGGATATTTTATTTAAAAAACTAAAAAATTCATTGCACATCTTCTGTTGAGATTTTCGCGTTCTCTTGTAACAAGCATACAACTTTCCTTACCTTCGAATGACCACTTCATTTGGAATATTTTTTAATCGAGAAGAAGTGGCGTTAATTCACATCAATTATACTTTATTCATGTACACGGAAATGCTTTCTTTCATTTATAATGAACGTAACAGGCCGAGCTTTTCGCTTCACTTCTTTGAAATGTATGCATTCGGAATAATGGCATTGTAATATGTATAATGGAAATTCTCTGTTATTCGTTAGGTATAAGCCACTCATAATATTAAAAAAAACATGTTTGTATCCTTTGTTCGTTCTCTTTCGACATTTTATTAATTAAATCGTTAAAACAATTACGCCCCGCGTCTGATCAACAAATTCCACCAGTATGCGATACTTTATTTTCAAGTCTCATTGTCCATTGAAAACCATCCACCAGTGAGTGAGTTTCCCATACACGTGTTTCGACCTATTACTTTAATTACCGTAAAAATTCAACGATCCAATTTACAAGTATTGGACTCCGTTTGTTTTTGCACAAAATTATATACCGGTCAAGTAGTCGAAATCTTTGTCAACCGAAAGTAGCTTTGTTAAACGAAGACTTAGCTCACCTAAGAGCCCTGTAGAAAGCAGTGGAGCTAGAACGAGTTCTACTTTGAGAACAGCTTTAAGTTTGACCTCCCTTTGAGAGCGGTAGATATGGTATCCCACTTTGAGGGTAGACGAGTATTTGCGGTATACGCTTCACTGCCAATTGCGGTACATCGTTTTTCATTTGTGCATTGCTGTTTGTTCGTATTAACGAGGGGAAAGAAAAGGGAAATACCTGTACCGAAATTTATGTACATTAGGAGCATGAAAACACCAGGTCGTTGGAAACCTTGAAGTTCCATCAATTGTGTAATGAATACAATTTATTGACGGTATTGGTTGGTTGGATATCGATCACTTTTTATTAGAAATTGAACAGCAATATTTCCTTTCACGAGATACGCAATCACGATCCGTATCATTGCTCGCCTTTACCTTTTCTTTGAATTCTTCTATCTTTTATCCCCTTTTTTCTTTTTTGGAGTGGATATTTGAACATCGTAGCGAATCTATTAATATTCCATCTAAAAATATCACATAAACTGTTTATGTAACGTCTTAATCCAACGGTGGTATATTAATTGATATAAATAAATGATAATATCCAGAGATTATTTATTTATTAGTGTTATATGATTATTGTATCATTCTTCAAATCAAACAAAAATTAAATATATATATATATATACATCATAGGTGTTTTCCATATATTCTTCGAAAGATTAGATCAAATATGAGATCAGTTACTACACGATTTTTGTATCATTTCGATTATTTTCTAGTAATAAAAATCTTTTCGATGATTAATCGAAAGATGAAGATGAACATACTCGAAAGTTTTGTTCCTACGAATCGAATTTTTATCAATGCAATTGAAATTTTTCGAAACAGTGGTCGAACGAAGATCGACGTACGTTAAAGAAACCAGTATTTTAAACTTTTATTGTGCAAAACGCGTCCTCAGGCGAGGGGAAGATGAAGATTGCACCACTGTGATGGTATATCGGATAAGACGCTTCCAGGGATTCTATCCCTGAAAAGAGAATTTAAATTGAAGCAAGATGGAGTTACACCAAGTTCGTGAATACGAAACAGTCGAAGCATGCTGCTTTTATGATATTCACCGACTGGAAGAGGGGGTTTCTTAAATGGATTTCACAGACGTGGTGATACCACGCCGTTGAAATTTCCTGCAAGCGATGGATGCAGGTTACACGGTTACACGGGCGGAAAACTTTTGCAACGTTATACTCGATATCGAATAACGAACAACGTTGAATATTTGTGACGTAGATTCTCGTTTATTTCCAAGAATCGAAGTACCTGGAAATTATTTTTCCAAGAGAGAGAGAGAGAGAGAGAGTTAATAAAATGGTAGGAAAAGATAAAAAGATATTGGAAGTGATAAAAATAATAGTATAAATGGAAAAATTGTTGTTATATCATTAATATTTATTCATGTATACGTTGTTTAGTACGAAATAATAGTTTATAATTTCCTTTCAGATGTTGGCTTATATGCGTGTCGAAACTACGGCAGTAGTATAATCGAATTTAGTCAGACATTAGATATTACTCGAAATATAACAGTTATATGAGTTATATTATATAGTTAAATAATTCTCAATTAAGATTGTTTGTATATGATTCTTCATTCTAAAATTTTCATTTCTATAAAAATTTCTAAAATTTATTCCTTCGAATTTTTTTTTATTATCTTTCATTTTTCAATTTACGTAAATTGAGGAGCGTGTAAATAAATTTTTGATAACTACATCAAGCGATTAGATTAATGTAAATAAAAGAGATTTTATTTTAGAGCATGTCACACGTGAAATGCTCGGTGACAAAGATATTAAAACGCTCGTTTTCAGATGAAGGCATCCATGTTTGAAAAATTGCTTAACAGCTATGGAATATAGAATATATGGTAATACGATTGACGTTTGCGATACCAGAGAATCGGTATAAAAAAAAAAAAAAATGACAGAACAGTTATTGGAGAATCTTTTTGTCTTCCATGTATTATATGTGCTTCGTTTCACTGTTTGGTTCGAATATATGTTTCATCCTACCTTTGCAACGACTATCATCAAACTCGTTATTGAGGGTTATCATTGATTATCTCTTTCAACAACAGAGAATGTTTCTAATCATATTTTTAAACAATAAGTAATAAAATATACAAAGAATTTATTCAACAGATTCGTGGAATATCTTTGAAGATTTTTTAATTAAAACAAATTCAAAAATTGATGCACAAAAATATTTGTTGAGCCTTATTTATCAAGTTATAAGCATTTGAAATTTGCGTTAGATGAAGCGAGATGGAAAGAGAGCGAAATTATTCTGTCTCTGTCCCTGTTAAACTATTGTCACCCTCTATTTTTATTTCGTTTCATTCAATCCAATCTCGATAACGTAAACCTCAAAAGAAAAGGTAAAATCTTTGAATAGGAGTTTTGTTTTATCGGTTTTTTTTTATAATAAGAAAGGGTTTAACAAATAAAAATTCGACTCACAGAAGTTTTATTCAGAGATTAATATTTTTCAACTTGTAAAAAAAAAAAAAACAAATTTAGATATCACTTCAAAAATAATTAGAGATCAATTTGATTTATACGCAAATATGTATTTCAATTTGCAGAGTTTAAAAGTAAATTTAAATTGAAATTATAGAAAATAAAATAACGCATTTAAGCGCGCGAATAAAAATTTAAATTCATATCTCGATTTTGAAATATTTTCACATGATATTTTCACGTTGAAGTAAAAATTAACAAAATTATTATTCTTTCCAGTTATATTCAATAAGATTTGATAAGAGTATAATCGAAATACATATCTTATTGAGAGTTTCGTAAAACGAAAAGATTTTTTTTGAATTAATCGTCTCTTAATTAATCCACCTCAAAGCAGAGAAAAGTGTGTCTTTTTTTGCTGAGCATTTGCATTTAACTTGGACTCTCTGACGATGGTACTCCTTGCTCTATATGCGCGTTACATATATACGTATAAAGCTTTTCAACCAATCTCAGTTTACTGTTAAGCTGTTTGTGTATGTGTGTGTGCGTGGTAATATATTTGCAATAGAATTTTTGTTCCTTCTGGATGGCTTCTTGAAACATGAAACACGTATAACGAGAGGATGGTGGCGCCTACTTATGCTGCTAATTATCCGTGTGCTCTTTATTTCTGGGTGCCAAAGTGCTCTTCTCAAATATCATTTAACTTCTTGTTCCGGAAAGGGTGAGAACGGTCTGAAATGATCCATTCAACCGCATTCGTGTCGTGAAAAGTGAACATTTTCATTGATTTTGTGAATAAAACTTTAGAAAATTCAGTTGAATCTATACGGATGTGTAGATGATTTATATTAATGAATTTTCCGAATCGAACAATTATTTTCTTCGTATTAAAAATTGTCTATTGAAGTAGACATATAAGAAAATTACTTTTTCAAATTCATTTTACGAAATATAGATACATATAATCTCTCCTTTGATATTAAAGATCATTTTTTAACGGTTCTAGAGAGTTACCAAATTTAACAATAAACATGCAAGTTTTATGTGGCGTATTTAACATCAATTGTACAGCTACATCAAGACTTGATTGATATATTTCTGTACGAAATTTTTCTCTATTCGATCATAACTATTATAAAGAAAATAGATTTATATATACATATCATTGCAGACAATAACTTTTGCAGATCGTAATTTATATCTTCAATAAATTATTAAAAAATTGACAATACAACAAAATATCAATATCCTTCAAAATATCACGTACGTGTTATCATAAAAGAAGGAAAATAATCGAATCGACGAATCTTTTCAATTTTTTTAGCATTGTAAAACCAAACAAATCAGTTATAGTAAATTGTCTACGCGTTTCCTCGTTTATGAAACTTAATTATTCTTGGTACACCGGTACGGATGCGGAATATGAACTATTGTGGTTGAGGGAACACCTCTGTGTGTTTGTACTATTATAACGTAATTGAATTTATCTCTTCCTGTGTAGAGATTTATTATAATTAATACACATATTAATACTAACTAAATTAATTATATTAAATAAGAATAATTTTTAATTACAGTTTAAAATCCAAATTAATTATATACATTCAAATAAATATATTTAGTTATTCATTACATTACTTGTTATTACGATTAAAAAAAAATTAAATACGATTATTGGAGATTATATATTTTATTGCGATTCTTAAGAATCGTGTTAAAAGTCAATGTTCTCTCAATGATAAATATAATTCTATTTTTTTTCTTTTTTTCCCGAATAAACTTCAACTGGGGCAATCCTTTTTTTGTATTGAAGCTCTGCTCCTGAAGCTTAACAACGAATTTTCCCGCCAATTAAGCCGTATGCAAGCGTACACTTTAACGATCGCAGTGCACCGACCATTTGCACTTTGGAAAAAAAAAAAAAAAAAAAATATTAGCAAGGATTTTTCTCTCAAAATTCTGTTCCCTTAAAAATTTGTGCAATAATTAACGTAGAATTTTTTCATTTTCACGGAGAGTTTCTCAGGAGTGTTACATATACAATGATACGTTACGTATTTACATAGGGGAGCGAATGATTCAAATATGACGCCATTTTGAATTTACATTTATTCCGTGAAGGGAACGTGCGCACAGGGAAGAAAATAATTAAAAATTTAAACAGAGGAAAATTTTACATCCCTCAATTCAAATTCCAAGAAAATTGTAATCGCAATCGATCAAAAATTTAAAGATTAAAGATTAAATAATTAACGATGTGGCGTGCCATTCGTGTTAATTATTCGCCTCATTAAACGTAATTTTTCAACGCGGAGCACAATTCACGTGCGCGCTTCGTTACCGTGACACAGCATTGTACGAAATTCATTAAGTTCTTCCCTGCACGCAGTAATTAATTAAGATAGGGCATCCATGTCGCTAGTTGAACTGACAGAAAGTACTTTGCGCTAGTGTGAAAATAATCTAGTTACATAGTTGCGATGAAATTACCGTCGTTGCTTGGTAAATAAAATTAAACTGGCGTCATTTATTTGCTGCGATGTGCATGTTTTCTGAATGAGAACGTTCAATCGGGTTCTACCGTCGATTGATCGCTATATTTGAATGGGAGACAGCCCATCATGCATCCTGCAACGATTTATTCTTTGTAAAATTGAACAGTAACGATAAAATCGATTTAACATGGAATTGTATAACAAGAAGAAAGTTAGAAAGAATATTAAAAATATAGACGCGAATATAACGTGAGTTCAATATACACAGTCAATAAAAAATCTTCTTATATTTTCGAAAGTTCGATTGATAAGTTTTTTATTAAAAATCAAGGAAAATGCTATTTTTAAACTTTATGAATGCACAAGATGTAGTGGAGTGATTTTCTTTTAAGCGGAATTCCATTTTGAAGGAATGTTATCATCCCTTAAAATTTCCCCTCTTCGGAAAGATTTTTTGCCTAAAAAGAAATTATCCGACTTATTGTGCTGTAAATATTCATTGATATCAGATTTTAAATTAGAAAGCGAGGAAATTTAATTATTTAAAATAATGTTTCGAATCTCGATATTTCCATTTATTCCCCGAATACAAAATTATATACGAAATTATTCAAAGCACGCATGCCAGATTAATTACGAAGCTTTACACGATCTTACGATAGATAAGATAAGTCAAGCTTAACTTTAATAGTTGATTTGCATATCGAGTCTCTATTTATCCAGCTCGCCTATTTCTTAATTAAACCTTTTTTTTCTTTTGCATACACATTTTTTCGTTTCGAAATTTCTTTTTTTCAAAATTGTTTGCAAATATTTCGAATCGAGTGGAAGAAAAATTAAGTAACAGTTAAGAGAACACGTCAATGACCGAGCTAATACAATTTTGTTACATTAAAGTTGATGGAAGCATACAAGAAGATGGTGAATATAAATTTTGCATATAATAAGAAGTGGTAGAAAGACTTCTTCATTTTCTCGAGGAAATCGATTGCACAGCACTGGCCCAGTTTCAGGCAATTATCGTCTTGCTCCTTTCTTTTCTCATCGCCAGGCAAAACTTTCTATGTGTTAAATAAGTGGTTTGAGAATACGTTGAACGAAATGAGAAGTGCCAACGAACTCTTCTGCATCGCCACTTCGAGAAATAGAAGGCGGAAATGAAATTTCATTAGCAATGTAAATAGAATTGGAATGCGCATTCTGGAGTAGAATTTTCAAGAATTACCAACAGACTTGTGTCTTACATTTTTTGTTTTTAAGCGATGCTTTTACTTTTTTCTCATTTTTTGCAATGGAAAAGAATGAAAATTACTGTTTGCACTATTAATTAATATTCTGATTAGCTACTACTATATTTCGTCAAACAGAAAAATTTCTGTTTCTTCAAGTGAAAAATTATATTTCCATAACGTAATTTCAATCTTGGTAAAACTTTAGACCAGTAGTTTAATGTACATTTTTATCTTCTTCTTTTTGATAATCGCACAAAAGGATCTATCGCGAAAGGAACAATATTCTTTCCTTAGAACGTAGCTCGATTGTTTCGTTTGTGAGATTAAAGCGTCCATTTTCAAACAACAGAGTTTAATGCGCCTGTCTTGTAAAAGCCATTTCCTGAAAATTGTCGACATTTCAGTCTTTCTCAGCCTGTGTCTCGAAAGAGGCAAGCCTTGTTATAAATTCTATTCCCAAATTTAATTTTATGGTTTTCCTTGTTTTGTGCTCTTTGAACTTTTTGCAACGAAAGCTGCTGCTACGCGCTCTGCCTTTCCACTCTATTCTACAGAGTGTCCCGTTATTCGCGATATACAATCGGTTGAAAAATGATCTCTCGCGAAAAAGTGAATGGAAAAGAAAGAATAACGTTTTTTCCCTTTTGAACTTTCTTAAAGTTTGACGTTCGAAATTTTCAAATGAAAACGAAATTAGCTAATTTTCCACTTAGAAAATATAGAATAAATTTCGTTAGTTTAATTAGAGAGAAGAGAAGACGAGAGAGAAACCGTTTCCCTGTTTTTTTTTATTATTCACATAATCAACAATTCTCTTTCATCACATTCCATCGATTGATAAACGTTTATTATACGAATTAACTTTTGCCCAATAATTTTCTACTTTCAACACCAAAGTTCAACACCAATGGGACTAAAAAAGTCTTCTTTTTGAGGCGAGGGAAAATGTTTACTTTCACACGTCTCTTGTCCCATTATTTCTTAATTCGCGCTTCGTGTTTTCAGAATACAAATATTTGTGAAGCTTTGCCATCGCGTAACATCCTGTCACGAAGTTAGTGTTGCTCGCAATAGAATTTCCCGCGGGAATTTCCCTTTGTACAATAATATTTCCCCCGGTTCTTCTTCTTTCGTCACTGCAAAAATTTTTTCGTTCCATCCCAAATGCGCATGTATTTCTTTTATCATGAATGGAAATTCTACGCTGCTAGAAAATATATCGTTATGGTGATAAATCGATGCAGTATAAGTTTGTTATCGTTGTTAAATAAATATCTTGAGCAAAATTTTCTCTTTCTCTCGTTTGAGAATTTAATTGAAAAAAAAAAAAAAAAGAAGAAGCTCTTCGTTACGACGCTGGAGCAATAATACCGGCTATTGAGAATGAAATTATGACCGAGATATCTGAGGATTTATATTCGTCGTCAAACTTATTCAGAATCTATTAAGGAAGTAAAGAAATTTCAAGGGAAATTTAAATCGTGTATTTTTGATCCAAGCTCTTAAGCTCGAAGGAATCTCTTCCATAAAAAGTGTTCATCTTGTAAGAAATTTTTGCGATATTTAATCCCTAAGATGTTCAAGGAAGAGTGAGTTAAATAAATTTGTTCAATTCTATTTTTAAAAATGATGTACAAATATTCATCAAGCATCAAACATATTGTATCGAAACAGTATCAGAAATGAAAGCAATATGTCATGGTGTTATTGATTTTGCTGTATCAATTAATTTATTTGGAATTTTGTTATTTTTCTCACGTGAAATTCAAAATCAAAATCAGAATTTGAAGGATTATTTATTTCGTAAAAGAAATTAGTAGTAGTAGAACAAAGAAAAATTAGCAAAAGATATCTGTGCAAATATTTATATTATTTATAATAAATTTCTTCTTCGTTCTAATATAATTTTTGAATAATAAAATTAATAAAAATACGAAATTTAATAGATGATATCAATCCATCAAATTCTATCTCCGAATAAATTCGTAGCATTTGAAAACAAATTATTTAATATATTGATTTTAATCAGAAAAATAGATTTTTCATATAACATTTTTCACAGATGGTATTTATTTTGGAATACCAAATTATTGAAAAATTTCACGAAAGCGTAGATTATTTAATAAATTCTATTTTAAATCGACGACACAAATGCAATTACGCAAATATATATGCATGAATTTATTTTATGAATATATATTTCTATCGGTATTATTTTTTGCTGTTTATTCACACAGATATATGTCAATAATGTGATATAAAAGTTATCATATTGAATATCGTCATGAAATAAAATTGAACAGGAAAAATTAAAATTTTTCTTTGTTCGAGCATCTATTGACCGTTGCCACCAAAATGAAGCCCCGAGTAAACGAAAGAGGAAAAGGAAACGAATTCGTTTCTCAGATGAGAATTTCCCTTTTCACGAACAGTCATTCCTTCATTCAAGTAGCCTCGAGCAATTTCGCGTTATACAACACTATCGTGATAGTGATGATAAGTATAACGTCGTTTATTAATCCTTTGCAACCCTATATCAACATTTTAATTTTTATTTCACACTTTTTTATAATTAATTTTCTATAATTCAAAGTATATAACATTTATACTTTATACTATGATTATTTAAAATTAGAATTAACGCTTCCAGTTGGATCCTGTTAATGATAATTTTTTGCAAATAAATAAATATCTCCCTATAATATATTTACCATAGTGATTTATTCGTCGATCAAACAATAGTACTTGAAGTTGTCACTAGATAGCGCGGAATCGGTTCTTACTGCTAACTATGACATTCTTTGAATTTAATATTGTCGATTGTTGCCTTTCTAACATAGTAGTAACATATACAAGACAATATGTTATCACTAAACAAACTTTCTTTTTAAATTATCGGTGTGATATAATTTCTTTATTGAGATACAATATTATAACTCAAAATTGAATTTTAAGTAGCTAATAGTTATTAATAATAGCTTATTAGTTATTAATATCTTAGCTTTTACCTAAATATAGTTTTAATTCTAGTTAAAATTAGACTACGATATTTAAGTTTTTGTTTTCTAATTTTAACTTAAGTTATAATAATATTTAAATTCTCTTAAATAATATTTAAACTTAAGTTAAAGTACTGTTTGGTTTAGTATTAAGTAAATTAATAATAATAATAATATTTAAATTTTATTTAATTTAGTTTAAGTCCTTAGTTTGACTTAATTTTCTAGAATTAAGTTTTGTAATTAGTTCTAAAGAAATAGTATATTCGTATCAGGTTCGATCTCGATGAAATATAAATGAAACTTTCACGGTGTTTGTTAAGATTATTTTGTGTCTTACATTGTGTAAGATTAGAATTATTAATTAAATTCAGCAAACCAATTCGCGCAGACTCGGCACCACACCAGTCTAAAACATAGATATATTATGAATATCCGGATTTCGCGGACAACTATGGAAGCACGTTAATATTATAATCCTATGAAAATATGATTATAAATCTTATTATATAGTTTAAAGCGATATGATATATTAAATACGATATGTTATTTCATTTGTAGATAAATTCAATCCGCTTATTTGATATTAATTCATCATTAATAACTTAGTTTAATTTGTGACAGCTTCGTAGTTATATTCATACAACATTTATGATAGAGGGATACATGAGATGGCTGGTTTCTTGCGACATGAAACTTTCGCGTGAATAATCTGAATTACGTATTACAAATACGCGAATTATGATGCTATTGGATTTCAGCGTTCTTGCATAAACACAAATCCGGAATCAGAATGCAATCGATGTTAGCACAGCTGCCAATTCGGTGAAAATATTTGAACGCAATTGTAATCGTGTATGCCAGTGTGTGTGAAAAGCAATATGGGTCGTTAATCATATGGTTGATTAATAATAAGCACGAATGCAAGTTCATTCATTGTATTGGCGTTATTTGTTTATTTTAAAACTATCTATAATAAACAATGATTTTATTATAAATGATTAGATTAAATTACGTGTATTTATAGTAACAGAAATTATTTCAGTATTATTGGAGAAACGTGCAGATACGTATACGATCATATAATTTCAGAAACATTAAGCTGGAATGGATATATCAAAAATATGGGTATAATTTAATACAACAGATAATTTAATAACAATTTAATAAATATTTAAAACATAAATGTCATAAATATGACATTTTAAAATAATATGTAGCAGTTGTAGCTTCTTCAAAATTTTTATCCAATGAAGCATCAGATATACCACATTAGTAACAGACCAAATTCATAGCATACCATTCATACCATCAATGCTAAAACAGAAGATTGACTACATACTCGGCAAACCTAGGAAAGCTAGCATATTCTTGAGATCAATGACACAATAAACATTCTTAGAGGGGACATATTTTAGAACTCGTGATCTCCTAGAAGAAGATTTTTCTCTTCTTGCGAATCTGGATGATTCTTTTGCTGAAGTACTTTCTCCAATTGTTTGTTCATATATGATATATTTTGAAAATCTTATAAAATTCCTGTATTTTCCAAGCATCGTGAATCTACTGGATCTCAATGATTTTTTTATTTTTTTTTCTCAAAAATTTATACTTTCTCTTGCATCTTCAGATTAGATATGATATATTCTGTGTATGATATAAAGTTTATCGCTATATTACTATATCTATTTTAGGTCATAGATTTGATAACAATCTTATCTAGTTTGCATGATTTGTCTATTATTGTGTACATAGTACATATTGGTATCTTGAACATGGACCTATTAACACGTTGTATCTGATTGATTTGACAGTATACAATTTGATTGATTTAATACTATATCTATATTGGGTCAATATTGAATCAAATAGGTTTAATAATGTGTATGATGCATATAGTATTTATTTAGTGTATATGAATCAGTTTATCTCAAAAGTTTCAAGTGTATTTTCTATGATAAAATGTTTTTGGATTGTGAATTTAATTTAATTTATATAATCGAGGGTGATGTATTTATTTATAAAATAAATACATATATATATATATATCAATAAAAAAATTTTACAGAGAAACATTTCGTGTTATTTATTTTCAATTTGTAATTTGTTGTTTGAGTTTGAGTTTTATATTTTTGAACTGACGTGTTTAAACTTTATGCCAAAATGGAATATTAATGATTACATGCAAGTGTCTGATATTTTTTTATACAAATTTTTATATAAATTTGTTTGTCTCTATCTCTCATAATTTAAATCTCTTTTATTATTAATGCGTTTTCTGTTTTTCTGTTTCAAATTTTGCAAATCTTTTTGTTTTGAGAGAAAAGAACTAAATAAGATATCAAAATTTGTAGAAAGAAATAGAAGGAAAAGTTTGATATATCTATTTATTGTTAGTTAATTATATAATAAGTATATGTATAATATTTGTAATATTTTATACATATACTTATTTCTAATATTTTAATTAATATATTTATTAATTGAAACATTTTAATTAATATATTTATTTGATTAATATATTGATTGATATATTTATTATTTATTGTTAACCTTTTGCGCTCCAACGTCACTTTTGACTATCAAACATCACTCGGTGTAATACGATAACTCCAGAGATGATTCTCCGACATCACTTGGATTGATATAACAATTCGAACGACGACAATATTTATTTATGTTTGATTTTTTAAAAATATCATGAATAGACTCCTAAGCTATTTAAATATAATCTTATAAAGTGTAGAATAATATACTAATATACTATAAATGATTGATTTTTTTAACAAGTTTATAAGTTTGATAAACAAAGATTTTTGTTAGATTTTTTTAAAAAATCTATGTTTTGTTCGATAGAATTATTAGATATTATTAGATATTATGCATTTAATATAATGAAAAGCAAATGTAAATTCCAAGATAAGATGCCAAATTGATTTGTTACTAATATAAGATATATTAGTAATCATATGTTAAGTTTTATAAGATTTATATAGCATTTGCTTTTATCCAATCAAGGTATGATACCACGCGGGTATAAACAGTTGGATAATCAGTAAGGGCACAGCCCATTGCCCATGAAACGAGACCAGTAAGTTTTCCATCGACGGTCAACGGGCCACCAGAATCACCCTATATAAAAAGAAAAATATAAATTCAATTCCTGTAAAATTCTATCTCTGATATTGCAAAACTTTTCAAATTGGAGAAAAGCATTTTATTTTTAATTCCATTTATTTCAATAATAATGATAAATAAGTAAAAAGAAATTATAATAAGTAAACGAAACGAATTAAATAACATAAAATTATTAATAAGATAGATTAATAATAAAGGATTGAGTAAATTGCAATCCAAGTAACATTGGAAATTCATTTTATGAAAATTCAATAAAAAAAATAATTATCTCTCTTTCTCTCTTTCTCTCTCTCTTCATGATTAGAATTATAAGAATGAAATGATTAGAATGAATAAATTAGAATAAAAAGCCTAAAAAAGCATTAAGGAATAAAATTATTAAAATTATATTAAATATAACTTTGACGAACTTACGTTACATGATCCTTTTTCAGTAGTTGGATCGTACGCACAAATTTGTGTTTCGTAGACATTGTAATTTAGTTTGCTATACATTAACTCACAATATTCTTGATTGGCAATCAGAATATTTACTCGTTGTAAGTAAATGGTTGTTGGTCCTCCTTGCTGCAATTCATACAAAACAAAATTATCCTGTAATATTATGTATTACAAAAGTTTAATATTACATTTATATTGTTATATTTCAATTCATTATAAAAAATAAAAATAAAATTGAAATGAAAAAATATAATTTTATCATAAAATAATAGTAAATTTTATTTACACTAAGTCTACCCCAGCCAGAAACAGTTGCCAAATCATTTGCTTTAACAGTGTCATTTAGTGAGGGAAGAGTGACGAAGGAAACTAATTTCGATTCTACAAATGGTGTCTTAACCTGTAACAAATAAAGCATAATAATAGAATTTATCTCGTGGTGTCAATTATCAATCATTTAACTTTACCTTGAGCAATGCTATATCGTTTTTCCACGAATTTGAAGAGTTATATTTTTCGTGAATAATGATTTTTTGGACATCATTCTCGTATCCTGGAGTAGCTAGATTGATCATACCAGCTACGACTTTGATATTTGGGGCAGATTTACTGTAAAAAAAAAAAAAAAAAAAAGAAAAAGAAAAAGAAAAGAATGAGAAAGAAATTGAAACACTTTCTTTTGATATTTTCTATTTTCAATTCTTTATGAGATTCTAATAATTTTGAAAAATTGATAATTTATAAAAGAATCTCCTTGCATCTTTTGATAAAGATGATTATCTAGAACAAACAATTGAAAAATGATAATCGAAAGGAAAGTACATATTTCAAATTTTATATTGTAAAAAAATTAGAGTTTCAGGGAAAATTGAATTGTTTAAATCGTTATTATTACAATACATAACGATACGTCAAAGTTTCAAATAGACAAAGTTGAAAATTGACAAATTTTATCAATAAAAAGTGTAACTATTGTTTTTTCTGTATCAATTGTTTAGAAAAATTATATTTGATTTATATCGTTGTTGCAACAGATATGCGATATGATTGATTGATTATCTATTATTTAATTGCACGAAGTATAACAAAAAAAATTAGATCAGCGTGTATTTTTACTTCGTTTTCGTGAAATCACACTGTCGTTCAGAAATTTTAAAATATTTCTGTATTCTCAATTTTCAGAACTTCAATATAAATCATAAATTCATAATCCATAAATTATGCATGCTTTTCAATGAAATCATTAATAACGAATTATTATATTACGCGTCAAGTTAAATAAATTTCTCTATATTTTTAAACTTTTGAGAATAAATGAATATAATAATTGTTCTTTTAAGATAAGGCGTGATATATCGATTTTTAGAATTAGTTTTGAAGAAAATATCTTTTACTGACTTACCTAGCCACACAATGAGCCGCTGTAATCACATAATTTTCATTTAAAATTGATCCACCGCAGAAATGAAAGGAGCTTAATTTATTTTGCAGCGATATCTAAAAATGAAAAAAAGTAATTTCTAGTAAAAAGATACATGATAGATGTTTTTTTTTTCGACAAATATTTTTATTAAATCACTTGCAATCTTTCTCTTCTTGATTCCAAGTTTATTATTTTTTCTTTTTTTTTCCTTTTTAATATCTGTTACGAAATAACTTACTTGATATGGGATTTCTCCTTCTTTGGCATTCTCCCCATTCACAATGCGTGGATCGTAGATGCGAGGTAAATATGTAGCTTAAAAATCAACAATTTAATTTAAATCATTAACGTGACGAATTATGCAGGATGTATATTTATATACAGTATTAATACTAGATTTTGTATGAGATTTAAAATGTTTAAGAATTTTAACACAATTCTTTATATTTAAATCGAATTTTCGATCAATTTTTAATCATTGATTGATTTCTAATAACGTTGAAAAAAAAAAATCGACGAATTGATAGAAAAATAATAAATTGATCGATATTACACGATTTAAGTCTTCTCGTTAATCTTTCTTTTTAACAAAAATTATTACCATTGGTTAAAGTAATGATGGCAAATATTGCCAAACTTCTTTTGTATATCATTGTCATTTAAACAATTAACTGAATTGAAATGTCACGGAAGATATATTTTATAGCTAAGATATATAATATATAATTTCGTTGAGATTAGATATCATAAGATTAGATATCAATATCAAAACTCATTTCTTAAATATCAATATTGAGATTAATTATTTGTTTCTTAAAATAAAGGGAGAAAGCTGATGATTAATGTTGAAGTTTCTGAATCTCTTAAATTTATTATAATTTCTTATCCTCGGTTAGAAGAAACTTTTAATTAATACGTTAAGCAGTTAAATGATAATTATATTAATATAATAATATAACATTAAAATTTTACATAGAATAATTTACATGTAATTATTTATTATTTGCTTTCAATAATATTTTTCGAATGAATATTGAGGAATGAAACTTAATATTTAATAATTAAGTAAATTAAATAATATACATTTGCATGATTATTGTTTATTTGTGCTATATACATATTCTATAAGAATATGTGATTTCAAATAACGTACTTTGGACTTTTTGTTAATTAATCTTCGAGAATTTTGATAAATATTTATCGAGGATTTTGATAAATATTTATATCATTGAATATTGATATCATAAAAGACAATTTTTTGAAACAATAGTTGCTATAGTTAACGTATTTAATTGATATAATTGTTTAAATGATATATTTTAATAAAAATTAATTTATTTTGTATAAAATAACGTTGCTTATAGATTTGTGTATTATCTTGATTATCTTGGCATTCTAATATAAATTATATTATTAAAATTTAATTCTTGTTTTTATTCTTTTTAGAAATCTTCTTTTTTTTGTAATTTTTTGTAATTATCTGTATTTTGTATCTTTTTCCAATATATTTTTAGATGTATATATTATAAGATATTAAAAATATATATTATATTAAGGTATAAAAGAGAATTTTATTATATTTTATTATATATAACATATTAGAATCATTATTATCTAAAAGAATTTGAATTTGAATCGAATACTTAATATCTTATTTTTAATATCTTATTACTTGAAAATAATAAAATTCGGATATTTACAAACATTCTTAAAGTTTAAAATTAAAAAAAAAGATATAGCAACATTATTAGATAGAAATTAGACTTATACAATACATTCAACAATACACAATTTTAAATAAAATTCCTAAATATCAGTGTAAAAATATGAAACGATTTCATATAGAAATGTCAGTGACATTTAAACAAATCTCAAATATTTTCTTCTTTTTGAAAGATACAACAATATTTTACAATAAAATTTAATTTCTATTATTAATTTTTATAACATCATGTTATAACATATCATTTTTAACTTCTTTCCAAGCACAAAGATTTAAAAGAGATGATTTTCATGTGCACAAATAGAAATTCTGCATGAAAGACACGTAAATAGTACTGTTTTTCCTGCTCTTTTAAACATATCTTTTATTTTAATAAAACGCAATATACGATCATAATATCTATATATGTATATTTATCTTTTGGATATTTTGCAATTCATAATTTAAACTTATAATGAGAATGGCTATCAATATTTGTATAGCATATATCGATATGTGATTGATTCTCTTAATAATCTTATCCATCATTATGATGATTTATTATATCTGAAATAAAAAATCTTGTATCTTTATTATTTACTAATGTAATTTATACTAGGATTAATTTATGCTAGGATTATTATTGTCGTTATGATTTTTGCTTTCGATGATTGATTTATTTCTTTCATTCGAAACATTTTCCAATACAGAAACATCTTAGGTAACATTAAAAACATTCATTTTTCGATTTCTTTTCCAACAAATATTATCTCTTCCAAAACTTAATAATCTTTTCTATTATCCTGTCTATATCTTAATAAAGCATTTAAGAACGTTTAATTTAACCTTACTTAGATTGAATCTAACTCAATTTTCTTATTGTCGTTCGAGCTCCAGAATTTCCTGTGCCAAGATATCACAATAATAAAACGCCAAAAGAAAACTATAATTACAAGTATTTCAGGATTTATATATTTTTCCCTTTCTTCCAATATCCAACGCCTTATTAAAATCTCTAATTACATCACTCGTTATCATTCCTTTTCTATATTCGAATCGTCCTCTCTACTCTTCCTCCATCCCCTTTTCACTCTGCTCTCTGAATTATTCGAAGTATCCGCTCTTAAAATATCGATTTCTACAAAAGCGCAGACGGAATGAACGATTCAAAGGTTATCCGAGGAAAACGAGGACTCTTGAGGCGGGGTGTTCGTGTGAATTATTCGAGAGTGCAGTTTTCTTTCCCTTGGCCGGAAGGGTTGGATTTCGGATGAAAAACCGGGACGAAAAGTCTCATTTTAAGGAGACGTGGTTTCTTAAAAGCACCGCTAAATTTCTTCCTTGTCGTGTATAACATCGCCACCGTTTTAACGAAAGGAACGTCTAATCCAATTTTCTTAATCGACAGTTGGCCAAATAAATTACTCTTTTTAAACGTCTTTTACGTGTAACGAGTCGGTTTCATAGATAAAAGAAGATCTTTATTGCAAAAATGTGAAAGTATATTTTTTTGTAGAATTTATACTACTCTCTTTTTTGGTTATAATATTCTATACGTGGAATTTTCTAAGATCTAAGAAGTTTCATCGTTTTGTTCTTCTTGGTAATAAGTAATTTTCTTACAGATATCTTTATGAAATGCAGTATTGTTATTCATATTTTCTAATATCGCTGAAAAAATAAAAGATCTACGAAATTTGAAATATTATAAAATATACTAAAATACTAGAATAAAGAAATACTATATATATATATATCACTTCTTTTGTTTGTTATTTTCCTTAAGATAAGTAATTTTTTAAGATTTATCTCATAGAGATAAATAAATAAAAAATCTATATGTTCGAAGAAGAAAAATGAAAGATCTATAAAATTTCCAGGTATTTTGAAAAATGAAAAAAATATCATATAAGATACTTGAACTTGACGTGACGTGGAGAGATATAACGGTGCATAAATTCCTATTATTATTCATCTCGTAATGGCCGTGTAAATTGGTAATTACCAGTGGTCGCAGGAAATGCACATCGATCCTTTTTAGTTCGCCAGGTGGCACCGGAAACGAGAGCAACACGTGAACCTCTCTCTCTCTCTCTCTCTCTCTTTTGGAGAGAGGATGGCGTATTGATCCTTACAGCACCACCTCACCTGCTATCCTTTTTCAACCGGTGGCATTATCCTTTTTAAATCTGGCCTCGGTGGGGGACATAATTGCATTTAGATTGATCGCGTTAACCGTTCGTTTACCTTCGTAATTTAAGAAACGGATATGCAGATAAATTTTCGATAGACGAGATGACAAGATCGTGATCGTATCTTTGTGGGAAATAATGCAATTGTTTTAATGTAAATAAGACTGTTTGTAAAAGGGTTTGGCTATATTTGATATTTTATTATTGTAAAATCTTGTTTATTTAACGTAATTATTTTTCAGATAATTTGAAATATTATTTCAAATAATGCCATCTCATTGACAGTTCATTCATTTATGATTCTAATATAGAATAATTATAACATAGAGACAATGATGCCACATTGTTGGTACTTATTTATTTTTACTGTTTATTAGATAACAATATCACGACATTTATTTGAAATTATTTTTTCTTTCGTCAAATTTAAAATCAGAAAATAATAATTCAGTATTTGAAATTCTTCTTATTTCGAGTGAATTGATTTTATCTAAATGATGATGCACTATTTTATCTTTGATCGTACGATTTCTGTTTACTTGTCTTCTTGAATGCAATACATTAAATATTCCAATTAAAAAAAGTATCCAATCATCTACACGTGTCATTTTTTTTTTCCAAATCAATTTTTGATTTATCAAATAAAATATCAAATATAATAAATAGGGCAAAAAGTTTTGATATGTCGAAAATTGTATTGAAAAATTGATTGAACTCGAACATTCGATCGATCAGATCAGATCGATGTTACACTTTTTTCTCTGATCTCGAGATAACGATTTGGATCGTACCAAATCGGATAAATTTAGCGATGGTGATTTAGACGAATACACACCAAATACACCACAACATCCAATTCTTTTTCAACGAAATAGTTTTATATATATATAAAACATAAAATTTACGAAAGTAATCTTCTTACGTTATTAAAGTCGAGGCCACGATTTATGGTCATTTAACGTAGATATATGTCTTACGTTCTTTACGGATCAATAATTCACATCGGACGCAGGATCCTCTCTCTGTTCTTCTTTCAAATGTCACGAACACGGAGCTGAGACGTGACATACCTGAGACAAATACCATTTTTAAAATTTAAATTTTTAGATGGCGTAGATATTAAATAGGAAACAAGATGTTAATATCGAAGCTCGATTTCCAAATTAATTAATCGTTGCGTATCTTGATCTTTTCACGATTTCTTTTAAGAAGATTAAAAAATTTCGAAAATCATTTACCTTTTGGTTTCAAAAAAATTTCTCGATAAAATTATCTTGGAATATAACTGGAATATAAAATAATTATATCAATTTAGATTTTGATTAGGAAATAGAAAAATTTAACTTAATTGAAAAAAAAAAAAATCAACAAATTATTTCTATAAAAACACGAAGAAATGACAAAATGAAGTTACGTTATTAAATTATCACTCGTTTCGTAAATTGAACAAGATATTTCGAAATTAATGATTTTAGACGACAATTTCATTGTATCTATAAATTTGATATTAAATTCAATGCAATGAGCTACAAAATTAATATAATTTAGGTGAGCTATGCGTTATTAGAACAAAAATTCATTTTTAGAACAAAAAAAGAAAGGGAGTTTTCATATTTTTTTCATTCTAATTTTTTTTTTACACAGAACGAGAAGATCTATGAAAAAAAAAAAAAAAAAAAAGAAATAAGAAAGATAAATCGCACTTTCGAAAATAATATAATATTCTGCATCTTTGAAATATTCATATTTTTCCCTCTGGAATTTCTCCCGACATTTACTTTTCATTAATTTCAAATTATAATTGCACGAACCACCTCTCACAACTCATAATTCAAATTATCGAATATCCTTTAATCCCAGAAATCGCACGTTTTCAAAATTATTTGAAATATCTAATAATTGATGCATAGTTACGATTATAGGTGGCGATAAATAGAATTAATCTAATCGATTTAAGGGGTGCGTTGAACTCCAGCATCGGATTCCAGCATCCCCTTTTACATTCTTACGACATTCTCGTCATTCTCGAGGCCAAACATCTATTATGAGCATCGGATAGCGTCATTGATTATTCAGATTATTCAAAGTGGACAAAGAAGAATAAATTGATCGAATAACGTATTTAACGATGTTTAACAATATATGTTTAGTTTGTTGAAACGGTTGCATCTTGCATGGTTACGTGAGATGATGTAAAGCCATTATTTCTTTTTATTTACCAAAACTCTGGAGCATTGTAAATCCAGTTTGTAGGATAGAAATTTTTAATTTCTTTTTTTCATGTTAAAAACAAGTTTTCAACTTATATCTAACAATGGCTCGAAGCATTTGGATATCGATTTTATAACGAAAGCTGGTACGCATGTAGGATATAATAGATTTTTTGTCGAGGAAAAATTTTTTCTAAAGAGATGAAACGGAAGGAACAATATCTTTTCATTTGTTTCGAATGAACAAAGATCGAGCATCAAATTTTGAATATCAATTTTGCTTTATCTCGCAACAATCCAACAATGAATCGAGCGTTGATTTTTAAAAATATTATATTTCGTTAAAAAAAAAATTGCTTCGTATGCAAAATTAAAGAATTGTATGTAACATTTTATTGAAAAATAAAAAAGTATATATAGATCCGAATAAATGCCAAAAAATTATTAAAAAAAAAAGAAACTATTCCCTCTAACGTATCGATTACTTGGTTCTATTTCAAATTGCGAACAAAATGTTTGTTGTACTATTCTAATTGGAAGAAATATTTGAATACTCTTCTTACTAAACTACCAGTATTACCATGTATAGATACACACACACATGGATGGAAACTCCAGTTATATCTTGGCTCGTTACGAAAGTTTCTTGGATGCAGGTAAATAATGTTTGCCTTCATCTCTTTGATGCAGCTTTCTCTAAATGAAATTTATTTTCGTTCAATTATCGAAACAGCTATCATATTGTACTCATCATTTGATCCAAATTTATAACCGCCTATTTCTCTAGAAATACTCGTACACACGACAATTATTACGTTATTTTACGTTATCGTTACAGTCCACAAGATTTGATCTGCATTTTTCTCGCGTGTGTTTTAACACGTAATATCCGATTAATATCAATTTTCGGACTTTTATTTTTTCCACGTTTCGTTCCGCATCGATGGAAACCAAATGAAACAAATCCAAAGTGGCAATGTCATTACGGATTCAATCTTCAATCAATACATGGAAGAACAAATACGCAGACGAAGGGAGGGTGTATCGAGCCTTTGTCAAAAGAGCTGTCACAGATGTATATTCGAAAGTGGTTAACCGATTGTGCAAAGCAGTTTGCGGATATTCACTGTGAACAATGAATTTCACTCGTATAAATAAGAGTAGAATCAAAGGACGATTGATGATGATACCCCCGATTCAATTCTCTATAATATACAAATTACTTATCAATCGTTCGTGAATTCGATGAAATGCAATCGAAATGGAATTGAAGAGAATTGGATAATTTATAATTTAACATTTAAAAATAATTAGATAAGAACATGCGATAATTTCAATCGGATGAGGTGAATTTGCTTTTGAAAATTTCTAACTTCTGTAAATAATTAAAAGATAATGGTTAAGATAAGGGAGATTCGAGAATTATGAGTAAAAATTTAAAGTGAAAAATTAGTTATCGATTGTTTGTTATTGACTAAAAAAAAAGAACTATATTTAAAATCATTTGTAAATATATTTATATATGTATATCTTAATTATGAACAATTAGATTTTGAAATTTTGTTCAATAATAATGAAAATGACTATTTTAACTTCTATTTCTTATTGCTATGCTCATATTTGATTTATTTAACAAATGTAACATAAAGCACAATCGTGCGAAAGTTAAATATACGAAACACAATATTTCTCGTGTCACAGAAAATTGTTCCAGTTTCCACGTACAATGGTATACTATTTTTATACATAGTTGTGGACCAACACAATATCGTACGACCCCTCTGGCTGCGAGGTCTATCATTCGTATTAAACGTTGCAGATAAAATGTTCACGAAATTTAACCGTTTAATTTATCGCTTCGAAAGAAGATATATCGTACGTACAACTCTTTGTGATAAATCATTTGTTCTACCATTTATTAATTTTCTTTCAAGAAACATTAATATCTGCAAATATATACTTAATATTTACTCACAATATGTTCTGCACAAATGTGATTGCAGTATGCAGAGGATCATATAGCAAAGTAAAAATCTCCAACTCTTTGAAGACCCGTATAATAAGATTTCTTTCAACGATATTGAACCGAAGATATCATCGATTCGTCCCCAGATGGAGTTGGTAGACTACGGGATATCGAAATATTTATACTCGATAGAAACGATGAGATTCAAAAAACTGGTAGCAGATAATATTCCAGCAGATGGAGATAGATTCTTCACTCGATAGATAGTGTTAGCAAACTAATTTCATTGGATGGACTCGATACAAAACCGATTTCGTCCGATAGGGATGATATGAAACCAACTTTCTCAATTCGATACAGATGCTGCCAAACGAATCGATGTATTGGTATATGGACCATATCAAAATGTATCGATTTCATACAATAATTCTGAACAACGATAACTTTTAAGATATTCCAAAAGATTTTCTTACACTCTTTTTACAACCCTATTATAATCTATAGGGGAGGAAAATATCTGGATAATTTTTCCTTATATACTATAATTTACGTACGAGATATTCGATAAAATAGGAAAGTTTCAAATTAATCTCTATAGCGTGTTTTTACCTCAGATCTCCTGTCGTTGGAAATTTCTTTGTTAGATGTAAGATTTAAGGTTCAACATAAAAAAAATTGTAACAATACTTTCGTTCACTTACCAGTCCCGTCAATCAGTTAATATAATAGAGATTCTATCATAAATGAAATCGTGATTTTATCTCAATAATTTTAAAAACGAGAAATTCAAAGTTGTTAAAATTATTTCTTATATGGAAATCTTCTTGAATCTTCGTTTCTTCTGCGTGTAATTAAATTAATTATTAAAGTCGTCCTATAAATTTCCAACACACTTCTGCCTTTACACGTTAAATCATCGAAATTTTTATGTATTGAGGAGAAATTGTGCGATTTCGATGGATTCGGACCAATTTACATTAATAATAGTGAATCCCCGCGTTGTTCGTATCGGTTTCTCTGGACTTTGTGGAATACACGAACGTCAATATATTAATGGTTACTTGCATTGGTTCCGATGTATTCAGAATTGTATCAATTTCTCTGCTCTTTGTATGGTTTCTTTGATACTAATTAGCTTTTATGTCATGCCTTATAGATCGTTTCTTCTCAGTTTCTCATTTACAATTGGACTGAATAATGTCGTGTCGTGTTTTGAATTAAATTATATTTTCCAAAAATTTAAATTGAAGTTAAAAATATGTAGATTCATGTTATATTAATAACATGTGTAACTTGCTGTTATATTTGTTAAATAAACGTGGATTTACATTTTATTCTCTACGAGTTGAAAAAAATTTTCATATCACATAAATCTGACAGACGTGATTTTCATTTCTTTCTCAGATATTTATTTTCTTTGTTAAATTTATTGATAATTTATTGATCAAACTTTCGAATCGAATCTTTTATTGAATTTAATTGTTCAAATTGTCAATTGTCACAAATTTTTGAGTAATAATCGTTAAAAAATATATTCCTCCATAAGTTAATTATTTATTTTCTTCTTTCTATAATCCATGCAAGAGTCAATTAACACCTTTTCGGAATGAAAATGATGTTTCTTGAACGAAACAACATTGTGAAAAATTTAACTATCCTTTTTTTAGAAATAAATCTATCGAAACAAAGTTTTCAAATTTTCCGCCTCATCCTCGTTTCTAGCCATCTGAAATTTCAAATTGAGAAATATTTGCTCCCGTTATAAGTACAATGCTATAGTAATCTAGCGTAAATTCACGACTAACTCCATTTTCCGTGTTGTAAATAGTTATGAGAAGGCAATTTCAAACGGATGTTACTTTTGTTGAAGTTGTCAGAAAGAAATCAGGGAAATATATTCCACAACTTCCTCCAAGTTTATGTAGCATTCTGACAAGAGCCTCGAAGTTTCATAAATGCTTCGCACTACGTGCAAAATCGCGAGAAATATATTTTTTTTAGTTTATTGAGATTTCTAAAAGTGACGCTTCGCTTTTTAAAGAAAGTTTCATTTTCATTTCGTTTCGAATTTTCTTTTAATTCCGCGTAGTTAACTTTTTATTATTATTTTTTTTTTTCTAACTTTCCACCTTCTTCTTCTCTGTTTCTAATTAATTAATTAAATAATTCCTTCCAACGTGTAAAATTTTTCGTGCTATCAATTATTCATCGCTTCAGATTGAACATTTAAATTTTCTAGAAAAATAAAAATGAAATTGAAATTTTCAAGAATATAAACACGACGAACCAGGTGGAAAAATCGTTAAATCGAAAGGGTCAAAGATAGGCAAGGCAATTTCTGTAATACGCGAGTGTAATGGATTGGATTGGATTCGAGTGATAGGATGACAAATTGCAAAGGATAGTTCGGGAAGAGCATTTGCGGTAGAATTGGCGATGATCCAGATACTTTGAAAACCTCATACGTGCTGATAATGGCGTGGCCATCCGTTTCTCTTATGGTGCGAGCCAACCAATGAATTGTTCCTCAGCTTTTCTACCCCTTTTTCTACCCCTTTCGCGAATCATTTGGCTCCAGTAAGTGGAACTCGAGCAACATTCACCTGTGAACCTTTTAATTTTTCATTAAACTAGATTCTGCTAGAATTGATTCTAGATCGTCTGAAAATAAATTCAATAGAGATTTCTATTTGATTCTATTTCTATGCATGCATGCATGCATGTTTTATTTTATTATCTCGTATATCCTGTGTACACATCCGTTAATATAATATTCAATAACTTTAATTAACCACCGTTTAATTATTTCAATTAATCCCGAAATAAATATCGCTTGCACATTGATTGAACTTACTTGTTACATTAATATAATTTCTTATTTCGTTGTAAGAAATATCTTGTAATACTCGTTCTCAAGTATCAAATAAAATAATAATATCTTCATGATGAGAAATTTGTAGAGTTTGTAGAATAAAAAAATTGCTTCACGATAACAATGAAAAGGAAAAGTAAGTTGTATCAGTTCTTCCCTGCCAGCAATCGTTCTTACAATGAATTATGAATAGCTTCTATTCGCCCGAATTAATCGAAAATAAAAAGTTTAAAACGTCGTCCAAACTTTTATCCTCGATATTCTCCCCCCTCCTTGTAAAATTCTTGCCCGGAAGTTTAAGCGATGCGCGGCAAGCATGAGATACAAAACATCTTTCGGATACATTGTACAAAGCTTTCATAAGGAAGTAACTTCGGGCTTTGCAAAGTTTCGAAGGGATATCTAAAGGCGTGGACGTTTTGCAATGGACGAGCAGGCGTCAAGAGTTGATCCCCGGTCAAAGTATGCGGATTCTCAGTCTTTTTTTCCGCCCTTTAATAAAAGGGGAGAATTGTTAAATAGAAATGCGAAACACCGAGATTTTAATCACGTGAACACAATTCTCGAACATTAAAGTGTTTTTACTTTATTGGATCTACTCGATCCTTTTAATTAATTACGATTTTTGTATTTATTTCAATAAACGTTTTATTTTTTATTCGAGTTCGAGTGGATTTAATTCAATTCGCGATAATATCTGAAAGCTTACGAGTTCGAATGGTAAATTCGAACGATTGATTGAGTTTTGGATGCGCGTTGACGAAGTATCGTCTAATATTTAGAATATTATAGGTAAAGGAATTACAGGCACTTGAACGAAACAGTTAGGCGAGTAATAGAGCATTAGCATTACGTTGAAGGGCTCACCTGATGGGGGATGACCAGCATCGATCGATGCTGGAACAGATGCGAAAGTGCATCGTCCCCGAATGTTGGCATAAGTCCAGCAAACTTCTAAACTCTCGTAGACGACGGTACAAAGATTTTTTTCCCCCCAGGACCGAGCTTCTTGTTTGTCATAAATAGTGAAAATCCTTGAACGAAGATGAGGGCCTCTTAACTCTGATAAGTTTTATAACCGTTCCACTTTTCTATAATGAGAAAACTTCGATATGCTAAATTTCTACGATTCTTTTTTTACCATCGTCCGTGTATATTACACAGTAACTGTACATTTTTATTATTCTCAAAAATTGAAAGTAAAAAAAAAAAAAAAAAAAAAATAAAGCGAGGGCTTGTTGTTAAGAAAATTGATTTTGAAAAAGATATATTAATTATTCATTATCCATTAGAAGATTTAGAGGAACGTTGCTTATTATAAAAAAAAAATTCTGACCAATATTCTTGGATCGAGAGTTTCGCTTCGGAAAAAAGCAATTGAGACAAAGGGAGGAAATATATTTATCGCGTGAGAACAGTTTTTGTAAGGAGAACCATTACGAGTTTCCTTTGGAATTTTATATATATATATACATGTAGAGTGAGACTTTCACCATTAAAAAGACTTACGAACCTCGCGATAAACGGGTGTATTTTTTGCAAACATTACGAAAGTGGATTGATTTAATTGACTGAAAGAAAATCACGCCTCGAAAATGCAAGCGGTTTCGATTTACTCACAACATGCTGTGCGTTTAATGAAAAGTATGTATAATCAGCTGGTTGAATATCCCGTTCACGAAGGCCTCAAGAATTAAGGAAAATAGCGAGGGCATAGAAATTTACCACTTCGTGACGTAATCCTTTCGCAAAATCTTGCTAAAAACCTTCTTTTTCTCCCTGTTAACCCGACGGTAGATTGAAAGTTATCGCTTTCCACGACACTTAAAGGCCATCCAGTCGCCAGATAAACACGGGGGTTAAAATATTCCTTGCGAGTAATATAATTGCAATTGAAGCAAGGCTTGTGAATACCAAGAATTCAGTTTCTCGTGCGTTAATCACGCGTTGATTGAATCATTGTGGAGAAATCGAGAAATCGAACGAGATTGTGATTAATTTCAAGATTAGAGAATGAATTTGTTTGAATCTACAGGGAGGAGAATTTTAGTAAAGGGAAGCACGATCGGTTGCCTGTTGCATCCTCCTTTCTTCTTCGTTCATTTTTTTTTTCTTGGCAAACAAATAGTTCTCAGACTCGCCATTTTATCACAGAAGTTTCTTAATTATTATATCGAAGAAGTAACTCGTCTCGTTTACGAGATGAAGTTCCAGATATTACTCTGTTTTTCCTCTTCTTGTATTCAAGTTGGATTTATCGCGTTTCTGGTAATAGAGAATAAGCGGAGAAATTTTTTTTAAGAAGAAAAATAAAGTTATTTTTAAGAGAACGTAGTTTGTACGAATTAAAATAAAAAAGGATTTCAATGATGTTCTTCGAGAGAAGATTAAGAGTAATCTCTTTCTTGGGAAAATTTATATTCCCAAAGGGAAGAAATCGTTCACCGTTTTTCATTATGTGCAACTCGAAAGATCATTAATTCAATACGTTCATTTTCTTCACCCACACAGATGTGAATGAATTTTTGAAGAAGCTCTTTAGATTTCTTTGATTTAAATTCCGAAATATTTAAATGTTATTGTTACTTTCTAGCAGTGAAGCTTTAGCTTAAATAATTTAACCAATTATTAAATTTCTTTTTAATTTAGATTCCATTTATTATCCATGTAAATAATTTATGATTAATATTATTTGCATAAATATCACAAGAGAAAGATTTTCTAATTTTTACAAAAGAGTAGTTTTAAAGTTGAACTTGTGTTGTGATTTTTCATTGTATCATAAAAATATATAGTATCTTCAAACTTGTTTTTTTATCTTTAACATATCAAAGTATTTTTTTTTATACGTAAATCAATTTCTTCGAATTTTTAGGAATATTATACATCGAAATAAATTTTGCTATGATGAATTGTCTTTGAAATTCGATAATCTTAGAATCGATCAATCGTAGATATTTGCTCCAATATCTTCGAACAATGATTTTCGGTCGGATGACTACGTTGCATCACTTGGCCTGACTCGTATTTCGATTTTCCAACGAAATACAATCAACCAGCCCAGTTTGTCTATGATTCCAATCGGCCACAGTGCTTTCCCATTGATAGTTTTCGAATAAAACGGAGAATCCTATTTCTAAACTTTTCTGTCCTCGAAAAATAGAAATTTCTCTCTTTTTTAAGTGATGAATTTTCAATTTTTTTCTCCAAAGTTTAAAAAGAATTCTATTTCTATTGAAGAAATAGAAATTTTTGAAATGATGAGTTTCTAATTTTTTTAAAAGTTTTTTTTTCTTTACAGGGAAATTATATTGAAAAATAGAAATTTCCATCTTTTTTAATTTGACAAGTCAAAAATAACATTCTGCATATTGCACGGTGTATTCTATATTCGTGCGTCCTAAGAGAGCTTTAAGTTCTTTCAATGTAATTAAGTATAATTAGATTTTTATAATTGAAAAATTTAAATTAAAATTTTCTTTTTTCATACGAAATGAATTTCCCAAGAGTATTCTGAATCACATAGAATCGCACGAAATCACTTAAAATTGCATTTTTCTTTCATTTTCACTTGTAGATTATTAAATTCATTCTATAGAATTTATCATATATAGAAATATATAGATTCTTCTGTTCTATTCTAACACTGCATGTTCCTTAATCCAATCGAGATACGAGGTAACACGTGTGTATACGGATGGACATCGGCACAATTCATCGACCATGAAACGATACCATGGAGTTTTCCATTCACCATTAAAGGGCCGCCAGAGTCTCCCTAAAAAAATATGCACAATAAGAATAAGAATTTAAACTCCTAAAGAAAAAAAAAAAGAATACAAATAACGATATAACAAATTATAATTCAACTACAATAATCGAGTCAACACTTACATTCTTCTCATAATTAAAAATTTAATTACCAAATTGGAAATTTACATCGTAGTGCCCCTTAATAGCGGTCATATGCTGCGTATCATGTGTAGCGTTCTTATACACTCGAGTTGCAGTAAGCTTGGTCAGCAACTTTGATGCTCACCTTTCGTACTACAAACATTAAAATTACTCATGTATGAATTTTATCGATATTTATACCATTTATGTTGTAATACTCACCTCGATACAGAAAATATGCCATTAAAAACGTATTCAAATAATAGAGGGAACCACGCCGTTGAAGCTCCTTTTTTTTTCATCCCGATATCTCGATCCGTTCCCGAGATATGAGGACTCAAAGTGTCCTTTGCGTTCAAGCGCAGAGATTATGAATAAGTACGCGACCCAGTGACCTACATTTCTTTCCTGGAAGTGCGTGCTACTTCCAGGAATCGCGTCTCTCGCTTGTCTGGACTTTGGGATAGGTCAGTGAGACGAGGGGCGAGCGAGAGGTCCGAGTAAACGACAAGGAGGGGAGATGGTAAACGATTAAAAATTACCCTTTTCTTTACACGACGATATCTCCGGAACCGGAAGTCGTATCGGGATGAACGAAAGAGCGTTTCAAAGGGCAAGGTTCCCCGCTTCTAACGATCCCTCGCTCGTTGACCGGAAGTTACTATCTTCGAAGTTATAGCGCTTTAAAGTTTTCCTAATTTTAATAGAGTTTAATTAGGTTTAAAAATGATTAGAAAATTACTTTTTCTTTACACGGTAATATCTCGGGAACCGGAAGTCGTATCGGGATGAATGAAAAAGCGTTTCAATGGGTAAAGTTCCGCGCTTCTAACGATCTTCTATTCGTTGACCGGAAGTCGCTATCTTCGAAGTTATAACGGTTTAAAGTTTTCCTAATTTCAATACGCTTTATTCGAGTTTTAAATCAAGCGACGATTTCTCGTGTTCGGATTTATTTTAAGTCGATTTTTAATCAACGTAACTAAAAAACAATGTCAAAAATATTGTATTGTATTTTGATTCGAATAATTAACTTTTAATTTTAGATATATGTATCTAATCAAGTATCTTTATAACTAAATATCCCGGTCTATATCATGATTATTTTGACAAAGTTAAAGATGATACCGATATTTTGATTAAAAATAATAAAAATTTAGTACTTACTGTGAGAGTTCCAAATCCAGATTTGGACCATGGCTGGATCGTTTGTTTTGGCGATTTCTTTGGAAAGAGATAGGGGAACAAAAGATATTAAAAAAAGACTTTACAAAAGGTTTCTTCATCTATATGAAATTTTTCATGATTATTCGTGAATATTTAGGAGAAATATTTTTTATAATTTTATAATTTTAAATAATCAAATAGCTTGAAACTAAAAATATTACTGATTTTTTTACATGTAAAATTGTAAAATTACGAGAATTATAAATGAGTCATTCAATTGTCATAAGAGGATTCTAGTTTTTAATTAAAATTTAAAAAAAATTTATCATAATAAATATTTATCATAATAAAATTACATACCTTGATCAAAGCGATGTCATTTGCGTACGAATCTCTACTATTATATTCTTCGTGAATATAAATTGTTTCGATAGGATGTTCCGAAATTGGTATTTGTAAAATAATTGTGCCAGCCACAACTGTCATATATTCCAGCGGTATTCTACGAAAAATAAAACGTTTTAAGGAAAATCTTCAAAAATCATATCTACGAAAGTCAATCAATAATTAATTCGGATAAAGTTATCATTTTTTTTCTGATTTTTGAAAACATAAATATTTCTAATTTCCTCCAACTTATCATTATATCATTCCTATTATTATCCTTGGAAATTTAAAAATCACTATTACGTTAAAACATATCCAAGAAGAGTAGCGAATCGTCATCTAATTTTTATACCGTAAAATTATCGGTAGTTGAAATTTATTGAAGACTTGCACAATATAACATACTACGTAAAGAAGTGTTTATGAATGGATCGACAAGTTCCAATGGACGTTTTTTTCAAGATTTTCCACCTATGAGCAGCTAAAGATAGCAATATACTTGATTGATCTCTCGACCAAGAATGTTTTATTTACAGAGCATGGTAAAACTTCCAAGGTGAAAAAATATTGAAAGTGAAGGCGACTATGTTGAAAAATAATGTAAAAATATAATATAACTTTAACACTTTTTCATTATATTAAATACAATTATTACATTGCCCTCTTATAACGATATTACAGAGATGTATATAAATAATAAACGATTATCTCAACTGATAATCCTATTTACGAGGAATAAGAATAAATTTTTTGACTTCACTTACTCTGTAACGCGGTGGGCAGCGTATAATAACGTAACGTTCATCCAAGATAGATCCACCACAGAAATGAAACTTTAATGCCGATATTTGGAGAGAGATCTAATTAAGATAAAATTAGACATTTTGTTCTAACTTGTAACTATAATAATTTAATGAAAATTTTTTTTTTTACGAAACAGGAATGGTTCAATTATATAACCTGATAAGGAATTTCTCCTGGTTTTGCAATCGTGCCACCTATGATCTTTGGCACAAGTCCAGCTGTGATAATAATCATCAATAATAATAATAATAATAATAATAATAATCACAGATTCGTTTGGAATAGAAATAAAAATGCCGATTTAATGAATTTATAAAAAAAAGAATTACAATTAAATAGAAAAGAGTTATTATAAAGAGTTATGAATATAAAAAAAGATATTAAAAAGATAATTGAACGAACGTACGTATTTGTCATTGATGGAACTATAAAAAAATTATTTTATGAAAATATTTATTCCTAACGAAATTATGAGATGAATAATTAATAAAAATCAATTGAATTTATGCTTACCAAATTACTTACTTATTGCCAAAAGCGATTAGAGACAGGAGCAAAAGGGTTGTAAAGGCTGCCATCTTGTTAATGTTAATTAATCGTATGATTAACGTATCACATTATATACACATTTATATACTCAAATTGTTTTTAAAGATTAGATAAAATTATTTAATTTCCTTGAAAAAATTATATTCGCAAAATTTTATTTTTAAACAAATTACATTGCGACGAATTAAAATTCTCTTTGTCATTATTCTCGAAACATTGTAATCAATCATATCGAATGCATCTTCTGCGAGATAACAGAATGAAAGTGTACCGATACCGTTTTTCGGTCAACAAGTTTGCTTCATAAAAGTTGTAAAAATTTTATCGTGCCAACTGAGATTTCTGTGTATAAACATCGTGTTATCGGATCGGCAATATTTTTTTCTCTGGTTTCCCTTCTGGAAGACGCGTTAAGTCGCAATGTGTATTCAAGGGAAAAGGTAGTGAAACAGGACCGTGACATGGCAATCGTTTCCTCTTCCGCAGAGACGACCAAGATATGCTCATCGTTGATTTTTCGTTGGTTGAATTGCTTACAGCAGCCGTTTCTCCTCGTGAAACGTATCTTTTGGAAAAGTGTCCTCTCGTTTCCAGTCATCCTCGAGAATTTTGCGCTTCATCGATCAGTCTCTGTAACAAAAATTTGTGAAATTCTTAATAACAATAATTGAAATAAAAATAAAGGGGATAGATACGTGTGCAAATTTGAAAGCAATAAAGTCAAAAATAGAAGAACATATAATTTTTGGTATACAAAAAATATATCTAAGAATTTTATCAAAATGGAGGAATATAAAAGTCGAACAAATAGTAGAAATATTTTTATCTAAATTTAAACATCAAAATGTGCATATATTTGCGATAGATTGGAAGAAGAATAATATTGAAATAAGAAATTCTACGTGTCATAGAACGGAAAAATATTTTTATTTTCAAACTTCTTAATAAAACGAGAAAAAGAATAACATAGTAATAATAATAATATCGTTCTTATGAATATTCGCTTAATATTCAAAATTCATCAAAGAAATTTAAATAAATTTAAACACGATTTTTCTTCATTTCTTGAAAAATACAAATATATTTCTTCCAGTTACTCCAATTGATTTTCTTTTTTTCGCGATAAAATAAAACTTGAAAAGGAAAACAGGAAGAAGAAGGAAGAGATCAAATAATAAAAATTGAGAAAAGGTATCTCGTATTAACGAAGGAAAATTTTAACGCGCAACATGTGTACAATGTCCTCAAATTCTCGATGAAATTACACTTGTATCGTTTATAAAGCACTTTTCCCAAAGTTTAACTCGAATCCACCACGGACACGAGACACCGACAAAGGGTATTATTCTCTAAATCCTTCGTGAAACTAGTTACGATATTCACGAAGCGTCGAAACACTTTTACAGAAGGATACGGATTACGTCTGAAACTTTAACGTGCCACCAACTCAGACACGATGTACATTATTATGTTAAGGCAATTTTAACAAAGCTAACTATTCAGTTCACCATGTCGAGACATTTTTTTCCCCATTCAGAGACAATAGAAATTATCTCTGAAAGCCACTCGCAATCAAAATTTCTGTTAACGTTGTCCATTCATTCTCCTTTTTTTTTTTTTATCAAAGCAATTTAATCTTCGCGAAGAGATTAGTCTGAGTTACATTCTATTACACGATGTAATAATAAAAGGAACACAAGAATGGAAGAAGAGAATAAACAAAGGGTATGTTGAAAACATGTTATTACGAGTAAGTGAAATTTATTAGGAAATGTTAAACGATTTTTATAGTTCAATATTCGATATATATGTGATGTTTTTTAAATATAAATTTGTTAACATTATATTGAGAATGAGAAAGATTTAGAAGAAGAGAAGAAATATCATTGACAAAATATCGAATTTATATAATTTTGCAATAAAAAAAAAATGCATAATAATCATTTTCCAAATCATTGATTTAAAAATATATTTTAAATATACTCCAAATTTAATACATTATATAATACGTTTAAATATATAAGAAACGTATTTAATAATTAAATCAACCTAACCATGTTTATCGATGAAATTTTTACAAGTATTAATGAATCGTTCCTCTAAATATTTCCAGAATATCATTAGTTATATCGAAATGTCGAAATATATATTCTTTACGAGTAAATAGTTTTCGGGTCGAAGCACGTTCCTTCGCCTCCTTCCTTCATTTTTCCTCGAGGCTTGCAGCCGTTAATAAAAAATAAGGGAAGGAAATAAATTACTCGAACGAGCGCGACACCATCGGCCTCGTTTAATCGATTACGTGCTTCGTTGGAAAATTATTATATCATCGATTACGCTATTTGATTGTACAAAAAAATAAACAAAACAGAAAAAGAAGAGAGAAACGATATGCACATATATTTTACTCGCGACAAGATAATCGAGTAGCTATCAAATACTTATAAAAGAATTCTATATTGTACAGTTACAACAAAATTGCCTATCCAGCAAACAGAACAACGAAATTTCTCAAAGATCGAAACATATTAGAAGACTTATTACTCTTAACGGAATATATTTTTCCAATTAGTTTTTTTTAATAACAAGTCGACGAAATGTTTTTACCATTCCATTATGTTATATCCTCCCTTCGTTTTCGCGCAACGTCTTCAATTATCCTCGCACAGAAGATTTGCACTATAGAAAGATATGGAAACGCGAAATTTCACCTATCGGAATTGTTCATTTGCATAATTCACTTTTCAAAGGACGCGCATCATCATCGAAAAAGGAATTAGGGGAGAGATATCGAATTAAATTATAGAGGGCGTTATCGAAAGACACAAAGAGGGGGAACATTTTACAGAGGAAAGTTCCTACGAAGTTGAAGATAAAAGGTAGATAAAGCAGCCGAGTAGAACCGCTGGAACGCTTTAAAATTGCGTGCGCCGGATCGAAATCGAACGAGCAATGTCTGCAGGGTTCGATAACGATTGAACGAGTTCGAATGCCCGAGGCCAGCCGTCTGCAAGGATTGAAATCGATCTTCTTGGAAAACTTGTTTTCCCTTTATTCCCACATATTTTTTGAGAAGAAAATATTCGCGCGGGGAAATTAATTTTAAAAGAAAATTAAATGGGGGAATGGTGAGGGATACACTTTTTCCGATTCGATACTTTCGAGGATGGAATTTTTATGTTGGATATTAGCAGAGGAGTGTCAAAGATTTTTGTATCGTTGTTTTTATATCGAAGATTCGAAGGGAATTTGAATGGAATAAAAAATTGCGATAACAATTTTCGAAATAAAATTTCATTTCCCCTTCCAATATTAGTTTTCACAACTTGCTACCAACTTTCTTTGGCTTTATTATACGATAATTTAAAAGTTCATCGCGAAGAACTTTGTTATATTTGTCATAACTCGTAACCAACTTTCTTCTTTCAACTTTTACTGAATGTTAAAAACAATTTTCTTAATTATTTACTCCTCCAACTCTTTAATAAACTTTACAATTTAATTGTAAAATAGTTGTAACAATATATAAAATATACATGCATAATTTTCTCAATAATTATTTCATTATATGAATCACGATAATTTAAGGATAATTTGACATCCTATCTATTTTAGAACAAGTTTAAAATTTCGCATGGATTATACAATTTTATTTACTATACTCCTCATCAATTTCCTACGATTCTTTCATTCATCGTTGCTCATATTCAACTTGATTTGCAATTTGAGCATAATAAATTTATCAACGAACAAGCAGACGAATTCGTATATTCGCTCGACTTTTTAATTTCAAAGGGAAACATTTTACGCGGACGTGAACGAAACAGGAAGGAACACACGCGCGTCAGCTTTGGCAACAAAACGATTCCATTTGTCTACAGAAAAATCCAGTTGCTCCGTTCCTTCATCACGCGTTACTGACAGCTTGATATCTCACGTGAACTGGATGCTTAGATGCACAGTCGCACGGGTTATTGATTTCGCATTTCCTTTTTTTTTTTTTTTTTTTTTGGGCCGCTCTTTTCAAAGATTGATAGATAAAATGCATCACGAGAACAGTTTATTTCTCGCGTTTCCTTTTCCAACTTCGGCCATCAAGGGTAAGAATATACGATGTACGTGCGCTTAATCTTAAAAACCAGATCGGTCAAGGAGGAATTTGAAAGCGATTTAATTTCCACGACTGTGGATTTCTTGTATGCAACTCTCGTGACTTCTTATTATTTTCCCACTTTTTCGAATCTCAATACTATCTTCGTGAAGAAAACATCGAGTAATCGAGTAATAATTGCAAAATACGAAAAGTGAATGAATTTGAGAATTACCATAAATCGAGGAAGAAGAGAAGAAGAGGAAAAGCAAAACGAAGAACGCATCGAGGGATCATCATCGGTTAACACACGGAACGACATAGTTTTCCAGCTTTGGGGGAGGAGGGTGCACAACCGCGAGGGGTGCATCTCGCCAAGTTTGCATCAATTATCCCCTCCTTTAACATAAGTTAGCGAAGTCATTAAACCTGTACATTCCACGCCGCTAGATCTTCCTTATCGCGTCCTTCTATTCTATCCTCCGACTAAATGAGATATTTCAACGTGGCCGAGTGAATTTCATCTTGGATCCACCATTTCCCCACTTTCCTTCGGTTATCAGATGCGTAACAACGTGTACTTTCAAACTCGAATTCAACGCAGCTTCTTCCTTGCGAATTTAAAACGAAGTTGGCCAATCAAATGGTTTTCTTTGTCGAGCCTTTTTTACAAACTTTGTATGTTTCTGCAATATTTAATTCGAGTCGATTCAATTACATTTCAAAAGATATTCAGCGTATGAATAATAGCTAGAATGTTAAATATACGACACGTGTATACGATAACGAAATTCCTTCCAAATTATTGTTTCTTGACGCGTAAAGTTTCATTCAAAAAAAAAAAAAAAAATTCTCATTTCCTTTCAACTATTTCTATTTAACTTGAAACCCAAATATAGATGATCAATTATTTCAAACGTTACGATCTCCCTTGAAACAAAAAAAAAAAAAAAAAAAAGAAATAATATTAATAATATCCTAAATGATTGATCGTTGATCAATGAAATGAACAACAATCTCTCAATGAAAGGAATAAATAAACGTTATAAATTAAACGTAATGTTTCGCCGCGAAAAGTAATAGCAGTTCAAACCGTACGTATAAATAATCGAAGGGACGAATATTGGAAAAATGGTAATCTATCGTCTGTCCACTCGTGCCATCGTATTATAAACTTTTTCTTCCATTTTAATTCCGCTCTCTCTCTCTCTCTCTCTCCCCTCTCTGCCTCTTGCTTTTAATCTTTCGACTCACGTCCTCCTCGAAATTCCGATCGGAAGATTGAATCAGCCAACATGCTCCGTTTTTCCAGCCTCGCTTCTTAATTCGCCCCCCCCCCCCCTTCTCCCCCTCTTTTCTCTGTCAACCAACGTGGATGACGATAAGCGCGCCGTTATTATTTCATCCACGAAAATGAAATTTACATTTCAGCGAAATTAGTGCGAACCTCTTTCGATTATAAATTCATTTGTTCTCTTTTCTCCCTCTTACGGGGGAGGAGGGGGATGATGGTGGAAAAACGTTCGAAAAATTCTCTTCGTGAACCGCGTTTTTCATGCGCAAATATCCAGGTTGACATTTTGATTACACGGGAAACACGTTGCATATTCGAGAGATTAATCGGGGCGCAATGTTCAGTGGGAAAACGTTTTCAGATATTTAAATTAACTATCGTTTAATCCCTTCGACTTGACGTTTCCTCCTCTCTCGTTCAGCTTTTTTTTTTTTTTTTTTTTTTTAGAAATCCTTCTTTTAAAAATGGTATTATCGAAAGGATGGAGATGCATTCGTACGGTAATCTTTAAAGATTATGAGATGAATGCGTTTCTGGAACAAATGATAAGGTTAAATTTCTCGATATTTTATGTATTTTTAACTTAATGACAAGTTAATATTACATTACAAGTTTATTGACGAGTTAAGAAATCGATCGTTTGTCTGTTAATAGGTTAAATGTAAAAATAAGGGAGGTTGATAAGAGTCCATGTATCAATAGTATTAAATTCTTTTTTCTTTTTTATTTGCATAAAGCAAAGAAAGTAACATTTTGTTTGAAAAATTTTGCTCGAAAATATAAAATGTCTCTAAGACATTTGTCTTCGATACATCTTCAAGATGTCTCCATCTTATCTGTTAGGTTGGATTGAGAAAGGTTACGTAATAAGTGGACTGTTATTTAGAAATGTTAGAATAAAAATAAGGGAAATAATAAAGGAATAATATTCCATTTTTCTTTTTTTACAGCAATCCAGCTATATTAATAATTTACAAATCAATTAGCTTCGATAATCCGCTTTACTTTAAATATAATAATTCAAATAGAGAAAACGAGCGAATGTGTAAAATTCTGATTTCTAAATTACGAAATCACGATATCCCTCTCTTGTTTTTAATTATCTCGTATCTATTTGTTTCAACAAAGAGTTGAACCTCTGCTAATTTCAGATATTATATTCCTCCCCTCCTTCCTTGCTAGATTATTCCACCCTTTCTTAAACCGTTATTTCAAACCCATTAATATCTTCCAGTTCCTTACAACAATTTAATCCTCTCTCAAATATTAATAATTACAATTCGAACGAACGTGCGATCCATCCATCACGTTAAATACCTACATATCGTGTATATATACATATATATATAACACAAATCGTATTAAAATCCAGATATTAATCAAATATCAAATCGTAATTTAATTATTACAAATCGATAATTACGATTAATAATCGCAATAATACCTAAATTTCATGAAATTTCCGAAATTAGGAAAATGCGTCGGTCGGTGTAATCGGTTCAGATATTCCACTGGAAATCGTCTTGAGGTCACGAAACGTGACCACGAGCTTGTTTCTAGGGAGAAGCCCTCCTCCCTCTCTCTCTCTCTCTTTCTCTCTCTCCCATTATCGCGAATTTCTAACAGGCAACCGTGTGGGAGAGAGTGTTTATTCGTGTTGGTAAAAGGCCGATCGATCGGCCGCGCGACAACAAGGACCCGGTTTGAGAACCGCTGGCGCAGGATTCACCTGCGATCGACGACCCCGTGTCCTGACCCTATCAATGATCCCACGTAGCCCGCAATATTACCGTGAAATCGTGGCTTTTCCACAACCACGTATCCAGCCCCGTGCCCCTGGGAAACCCGCAACAATTATCTCGAAAATTACGAAAACATCCGCCCTCTTGCGAACAGAGAGAAAACTGATTTAATCTCGAGTCGAATCTCCGATTTCTTCTCTTCCTTTCTGAATTGAACCTACGCCAAGAGTTTTATTATTCATCGTGGACAACAATTTTTTAAAATATTTCTGATCAAGACGAAGATTAATTTCTTATCTCGAACGAGCAAATTTAAATTAATCGTTATTTGATACGGGAAAAAGAACGTTCCTCTCTCTCTTTTTTTTTTTCTTTTTCTTTATTTCATTCAAACTCGATATTTGTCACCTTCGTGTTGAATAAAATCGAGCAGATAACAGTTTCTGTCTCGATAATTGTCCAACTTTATACTGAAAGTTAGGTTAGGTTTTATATATATACCAGCCACACATAGAAACCAAACTAATCAACTCCATCGATCATGCGGTTTCGAAGTTACACACACACACACACACACAATCGTACATTTTACCGTGAACGATTTATTCAAAAAGTGAAATTGATCGGTTTTATGCCTTGCCTAATGAAATTGCCTCGAAAATTATTATTGTATTATGTGAAAATTTCGTGACAGTTTCGTTGCTAAAACTCGTCGGTTTTTTTTTTTATCGCCTGCTAGCTAGTTGACAGAGTTTTCTTAAACGATTCTGCCGTTGTTGTTATCGTTTGAAAGGCGCAACTACAACGTAGCGACATATTCATTAATATTCCGGTTGTAGGATAAGCCAGACAGAGTCAACTCTCGACGGTTGCCCGAGAAGAATGAGTTGCTCTCGACAAAAGTGTACAAGCGAATTATGAGACAGAGAATGGGGGAAGGAGGAAGAAAGAGGGAGGGGTGAAAGAGACACTCCTCCTCGTTTGGCTGACTGCAACGGAAGGATTCTTTTGTGTGTTTCGCGTTATGCGTGTACTTTGTAATTTCAGCGAGAGGTGCTAATAGGTTGTGACAGATAATTAAGCGACAATGAGCTCACAAGTTCTGATTGTTCTTGAGTGTCTGCCGGAATCTTGACGCGGTATTAACGCGGTGGTGGAGTGAAGTAACGAATATAAATCGGGGAAGGATTCGATTGTTTGGATGAAGGGATAATGAATTAAACGGATAATAACGGTGGGGTGGAATTTGCGCGATTTGTTTGATCGGTCGCGCGATAAATATTTCGGTTTTTTAAGCGAGGTCTCGCTTCCCCTTTAAATCTTGATTTTCTACTTTAACGTTGAACTGATTTTCGAATGATCTTGAAAGTTTTTTAAATATTCAATTTTAATTATTAAAAATTTCAGTCTGTTATTCCGTTTCTTGGTTGGACAATATTTTTGAATTATCTGGAAATAAGTTTCACTTCTCGTTAAGAATTATTATCTCGTTTTAAAATTAATTATTTATCAATGCAGTTCAACTCGAAATGTTATTTATTATGCAATAACTCAATACGTGTACATTACTATGATGTACTTTATTGGTACGAAATGTATATATTTGTGAAAACGTATTTATGGGAAATAAGCGAAATTTGGATATAAATATATTTATTAAAAATTTAATATTCCCTTTCATTAAATATTTTTGGAATATTATGTGTTTTATTAAATTCTCGTTTCATCATGTTTGACCGATGGATACACGTATATGCATATATAAGGCAGAAAATAAAAATTCATAGAATATTTTATTGAACAATGAATACGTGAGCAGATCATGAAATCAAATATGAATTTGTTTGATTCTTTTTATCATTCGGTGATAAAGTAAGTAGAATTTTTTGCTAGAAAAATTTACGCATCAAAGTTTACTTTTAATCAAAAGTTTTATCAATAACAATTTCTTCTGTCCAATTATTTAATGCATCCATTGGAACGTAACCAACTTCAACGAAGTTAATATCAATTTATTTCTATTCATTTAAAGATAATTATAAAACACATCACAAAAAAAAATTCTTCTCCTTCCTTTCTAATCCCATCCAATAGTCAAAAAATTAAAAAAGAAAAGTGAACGAATCCATCTCGTCCACAAAAATACTCTTTCTCTCTCACGATCGTAAAAAGGCGATTCGTTGAAAAGCAAAATAAAATCTGGAGGTTTTTGGAGTAGGTGTTCTTCAGTAGAGGAGTTCCCTTTGTCGTCCCTTTTCGTATATCGGCGATGCTTGTATTTCCGGTGGAACTACTCAGATTGCTCTCAGCAGTTGGCGCCACGTTCGAGTGTTTCGAATCCATGGGGCGAGGGGGGGGGGAGGGGGTCTTCATTGGTCGCCTTTTAACACTTCGACTCGCGCCACTTTGTGTTCTGCGCGAATAACGAACGAAACGAGTGGTCGAACGCATGCACGAGCCAATTTTACGCGATATGTATCCACGAATCGTGTTCGTTTTTCATTATATATCGTGAACAGGATTTTTCGTGAAATTTGCATCCCTGATATGACAGCAGAAGAATTTAATAACGCGTTTCACGGATGTTTTGTTTGTTCCGTTTGGACAAGTTTGGTGAGAGAATTTTCGTGGAAAGTTGCATGGAAAGTACAGTTTGTCGATGATGCCAGGGGATGTTTGAAATTGAAAGGATTTGAAGATTTTCTCACTTTGAGAATTTATCGATTCGTTGATTGATTGGTTGTATATACTTTTTGCTTTCGACGATGCTTCGTTTTGTTTCAAATGGTTGTTTTGTTTGGAATCGATTAACTGTGGGATGAGCTTGGTATTTTAAATAAGTAGCAGTACTTTTGATAGTGTGGGATCGTTTAATAATAGGGTTAAATTATTCCCCTCTTTGTGTTGAGTGAAAGTTATTATATTTACATTTAAATTGTTAAAGTCGAATTGAATAATTTTGCGAAGGATCGTGTATTAAAAATTATTATTTTCGTATGATTTCGAAAGATAATCGATCGATTTTCTTCCACTCTTTCACCGTCCAACAATTATTAAACGATCTTTTTATTTGCACGGATAATTGTAATTCAAAACACGGATCGTTGTAAGTAAAATTGTGATAGGGAAGAAAATAAATTTATTGCAATTTACAATCGGAATTTTTATAACTTCGTTCCTTTGTATAAATTTGTACTTTATTGTTTTATACGCTGTCTTGAATTTATTAGTCCTGTTAGAAACTGGAATGTTAAATATTCATGATAGCACACAGCTTCCCTGAAATGCCAAGCTTCACGAATTTCATTGCTATGCCGAATATGTTAATAATTAAATTGTTTTCGTTTATTAACAACCGATAAAAAATTTACCTGAAATTATTTTAACAAAGATACCGTATCTCGATTTTGAAAATCTAGCAATTTCAATTATCCAGCTGATATTTAATAAAACTTTTATAAATATGATTCTTGTGAATATGAAAAATAATAATAATAATAATAATAATAATAATAAATTTCTCAAAAAATCAAATACACCGAATTCAAACAATTATCCTCTCGAGTATCGAGCTTAAATTTTCAACGAATTCCTTTTATGCGCACGCAAGTTTCCACGCTGTATATATATTTTACAACGTGGATGTACGTTACACGTGATCATGAAATATGCAATCTTATGCTTCCATCCTTTCAGCCGGTTGAAACCGATACGCGATTACGCGAGAATTCATAATCGGTGGTCAAAGAGGAAGAGGAGGAAACGTTCGCCAAAAAATAGATGAAGGAACCGCGTTTCGAATTTTCGATCGTTTCGCATAATTCGTCTAAATCGGTTGGAGCGCGTTCGTTTCTTTCGAGTGGCCTGGTATCAGGATGAAAAACGGAGGAAATTCGTTTCGTTCGTGAAAGAGGTAACGAGATCTTGACAGGCATTCTGCATGATTGAATCTTCGACGAGCGTACTCGAGGAGGAAGACTCGTCATATCCGCGAGCGATATTTAAGGGTTGCGCACCCTTTTATACGTCAACGATTTTCTCGTTCTTTGGCGCGTTATTAACAGAAGATACTCGAAGAAACTTGGATATTTTAATTTGTTGCTGTCGTTAATTAAAATTGTATCTTTGAGGTTGCAAAGATATTTTCTATCGATTAATATTAATAATAATAATAATAATCAATAATATTTCATTATTCATATATTTTATGTATTTAAAATAATCTCTAATTAGAACTTTTCTTGATTATCGTAGTTTAATGTACACGATCTGTAACATATCCAAAAGTATGACATTCGAATGAACAAAGCTAAAATGTTCATTTAATCTCCATCTTGCTATTCTTAAAAATTTAATTTTGCATATATTATAATATCCACACTCTGTTGATTATATATATAAAATAAAATTAGCTCGAACTTTGACGAGCACAGCAGAAGGATCAAAATAGATAAGCGATCGTTATATTTTTCCAACAAAGAAAGCGAATACACGATACGAAAACATTCATATTTAATCAAGCAAAATTTTCCACGCGCAAATTTTTAATTCGTACAATCTTGTCATCCTTCGAAATAAAATTCACTTCAAACGAGTCGAGCTTTCATTCCGCGTTTCTGAATCCTCTGCGATCGTTGGCCCAAGTTCACGATTCACACACATTCCGAGTGCAATTCCACTCTTTTTGCATTCTCGTAGATCGAACAGTGCATCATACGTTTGCACGTAGATTATACACCGATAGGAAACGAGTGCTGGATCGATTCGATATACGTCTACACGATAAAGATTCCCGTACGAAAGTGATCGCGTTGGAATGTATAACGAATTAATAACACAAAGTTCTTGTGTTTATTTTTGCTCGTCGATACGTACCGTCTGACTCATCGATACAATTCCTTCGTTACTTTTATCCTTCGTATCTCGGATAATTTTATTTATCGCTCGAAATTGAAGAAAAGTTGATTAAAATAATAGAGAAGAAAAATAGAAAATTTGATCATTTAATTATTTTTATCAAAAAGTGATTGAGTTGAAAGAGTGATTGAATAAAAATTTTGTTATTACAAGTCAATTCTCTTTGAAATGAGTTTTGTCATTTTTTCAATGTAATTTTTTTTATAAAAATAAATTCCAAAGAAGATCACATTGAAAATCCGAGAAAAATCAATCAATAATAGAATATTGAGATATGATTATATTAAAATTAGATAATAATTGAAATGAATAATATGAAAAATATAATATAAAATTTAACATAATTTTGCCCACAAAAATAATTTCTATTATGATAGCGACATCTTTGAATATAATGATGAATGATATGGAAATTAGAAACATTTTGATAATAATTATTGTTATAAGCATTGATTTAAATGAAAATGATGAAGCTTGTTCTTAAAAAAGGTTGAAAACAATAATTCTGAAATCTTAATTTAAAAAATGATATGAAAAGAAATCGTATAATCTCAAAGGATTTTCGAAATCGTCTATGATAAAAAAGAGGTTAATCCGCTAATAACAAGATTAATTGAGACGATCACGTTATGATTAAATTAATGTAATATGAGATATAAGATGACTAATAAACTCGTGAAATTGAAACTTATGATGAAAATTGAAAAATGAATAAAAAAAGAAAAAAAAACAGAATGAAAGAAAATGGGAAGAGTAATGAAACGATTCTTCGCGAACGTGATCAAAGGTAATTAAAAAGGGATAATCAGCGAGAAGGTTGTTAGAGAAGATATGCCGTTTTATCGACCTGTTCGACGCTGGATTGCTCTTTTGATGTTCTCTGGTCTATTAACCGAGGAGTGTATAGCTCTCGAGTTAAGATTTCTTTTAATCGAAGTCGTTCGTATTCACAGATCCGTTTTCTTTTCTCTGCCATTGTGTCATCGATTCTAGAATCATCGATAAACGATCACACTTGACATGATTTCTCGTTCATGAGTGTTCGTAGTTTAATGCGTTCAAACACAATGAATCGAATCTCGTCTTATTATTCTTGATAAGAAATTCTGTGTATTTTTAATTTCTTGTATGTTCACTTGATGTATATATGTTGGACATGTTTCAAAAAAATCCTATAGAATCTTTTATATTGGAGGAAAATTACAAAAAAATATTTATAAATAAATTTGAGAATGAAAGGATTAAATTCTTTTAAATATCCTCTCAAAATCATATCTTTGCAAACGCTTAAAAATATATGATTTGATTTTTAGTTTAAAAAATTACAGAGATTGGACAGTAATATTATATTGTACAATATTTGATCATTAATAATTCAATTGAATTAAACTTTCATATCAACAATAATATCATTATTTATCCAAGTTATTCCATATTCTTTACAATGTTAAACACAACGTCAAACAATAAAGTGGAAAATGAACGGCTTCAATGTACAAAAAGGTGAGTTATCGTAAATTAATTTTAATCTACAGATTAATCTTTCATCTTACTTTATCTTAATAATGAAAATTTTTCTTTAACTTCATTAGAAATAATTTCAACTTTCAATCAATATCACTAATCCATTTAAACCATGCTTAATTCCTAAATAATCTATATAAATAAATTAAAGATAGATTAGATTAGATAAACAATTAGATTTATTTTTTTGATTTACGTTTTTCATTTTGATATTATCAAACGACAAACGCTATCTATTTAATTTAAATGCGACTCTCTACGAAGTTCAATGTCCTAAAAAATTAAAAGATCTGAAACATAATTATAGCTCAATGATTCCAGTGATTCGAGTGTTAAGCAATTAAATGAAATAAATTTTTTTTCTAACGAACAATTTCATTCACGATGTTATCACATTTACCTATATGCATTCGTTTCGATTCATTACAGTTCGTTTCCATGAGTTCCGTTAAATTAATACAATTCAAGTACAATTATTAACATCTCTGATTTAATAAATTGATTTATATAATACGGCAAGTACGAGTGCACGATTTATTGTTCGAATGATAAACGTGTGACGATTTATTACATTTTCGAGTCGAATAAAGCGTGGAATAAGTTTCTTTCCCTGTAAATTGAAAATCAATAATCTTCAACGTGTTATAATCTAGATAGAACTTTATATAGAATAATTTTCACGATGAGGAACGATGATCTGATGTTTATACATTTTAAAATGTAAATTGATGATATATGATATATCGATTTTTATCTTGCTAATATTTCTTCTATAAGTATACGTCTATAAAACGTGTTATTTTATTTTCTGAAAGATTACAAGTGGTCTTTGCTCTTTGATTTTCAAATCGATCGTTTTTCTTTTCTTGAATTCTCCAAGAGGATGTAATATAATTATTTTCAAATCAACTTTATTTTTAAGTAGAATCATATACAACGAATTCCAATGAAAAAGAGATGCCAGTATAATATAACAATTTAAGATTTTCGAGCAAAGATACGATCCAACTTCAGCCTTCAACTTTTAATTCAGGATTAAGCTGTATCAAGTTATAATCTAAGAACTCTCTCGACTTTATATTATTCTCCATCTTCTTCAACATCTTTTCGCCAGATCTCTCGACTCTCTTGTCCTCGTTAATTCACCCTTGACTCTCACTCTTTACCTACCACTTTTTTTTCTTCTTCCTTGCTCGTCGATTTTCCAATTTGAAATTATCGATCCTCGATCCTCTCAGAGTCGCACAGTTTTTTTACACGGAGAATCTTCTCGCAATTTAAAATTGCCATTTCCAGAATTCATCTCGGTTGTCCGTGTTTTCGAGATCGAACCCCAAACACCCACTCGATCTCCTCCACGCCATTCCAAACGCTTGTCTTTCACGCCCAACCCACGACAACTTCATTCGCGCCTCGTTCGCACGTTGGCGCCATAGAAACTTGAAATTTGTTAGGTTTATATTGAAAGGCCAATTGAAATTTTGCCCGTTCAGCAAAAGATTAAATGCCACGAATCAATTGCGCACGTTTTCGAAATATCTGTTACGGCGACAGTGATTCGTACGCATGTCAGTCTCCGTGAAATTCTATTGCTATTTTTTTGTTTGCTTGGATGCTACGTCGATGCTGATTGTCGAGACAAAAATTTACAAAGCGATTTGATCTGACTTTAATCGATTTAGGCAAAATGTTATGTATTTCGTTATTCTTTAGAAGAATCTTTCAGTTTTCCTAGAGTATTCGACTTTCCTTTTCAGAAATATTGTTATCAATATGCACAATCGTTACGATATATTTCATCGCATTTTTTCCTTTTACTTTCTTGTGTTTATCAAAAAGTTATTATAATCCATTATTTGGGGATCGAATTTTATATTTTAGGAAAATTTTTCAAATTATTTATCGTATCTGCACGATTGAAATTTCGTTCCTTTTATCGAGAGTGGCAGCACCAAATTACCTCTATCAGATTTTTATTTATGTAAAAGTGTAACAATTATCACGCTTCCTCTCAAATTTTTGTGAAAATTCCACTGGCTTCCACGAATTCCGAATCACGAATCGAAATCCTATACATGGGAATCGCGTATTGTCGCAACAGTTGCAACATTTCAAAGTGGTTATAACGAAGGTCTGAGAGCTCCAATATTACGGCGCAATAACTAGGGCGCAATGGGTGTATTCTATGAGACTAAAGGTGAAGGGAAGACGGAAACGAGCCGCCGGAAATTCACCATCGGATCGTTTCCTTCCCACCAAGAGATGCAGAATAATCCAATCCGGAGACGAGGAATCGTTTAAGCGACTCATCTTTTCCACCATGAATTCAATTTCGCGTTACACGCACGCAAATTGTCTTAATAAACGGTGTAATAATTGTTTCGACGAGAGGTGTACTTCTGACTCTGAAAGTTTACAGTTGCCATTTCCATCAAATTTTCAGATGTGTCGTTTGATTATCGAAATTGAAATTAATGCGTGAAAGAAGATTTTCTGTATTAATTGTTTTCGTTCAAGTTTTTGAACATTGATATGGAATGAATGAATGGCAATATTATACACGATTTGATATAGCTTTACTCTCGTGTATAAACATGTAAAGTTGTTTGTAATTGTTTCGAGAATGTAACTTGAAAAATAAAAAACAATAGCTATAGGGCTTGGAAATAGAGAAATGTTTTTGTGTAATTTTGATTGGATTGTAAACAGCCGTTTCGACAAACTCTCGAGGCTAAAAACGCTATATTGTACGTGTACATATCGTACGTACAACTGATAATATTTGATTATCGATTCGATTTGTATTTTCAATATTTTTTTTCAATTTCCTTCGAATTCATCTCTTGTCTCGAAATTTTCAACTTTTCCTTGAAAACGCAATCCCAAAAATAAAACGAATGTTCTCGTTTTATTTTAAGATTCTGTACGTCTCTTATTTTCAAGAGTAACAGTGAAATTTTCAAAAAATGAAAAAGAGAAGAGAGAAAACGCGATATCTTTTCTTTGATTATTTTCTCAAAGTTTAAATATTGATCACACTGTGATATTTCGTTCGATGCAAACGCATAACTTGTATAGAAATCAATCGAGGCAATTTAATTTTTAATTAACAAAGTTAATATAATGTTTGCATAGAAGAAACTTGCTTTGATTGATCTTTGGCATCTCGACTTTTATTGACTTTGATCATTAATAGAAATTGAGAAGATTGGTATGCTTAAAGTCATCTTCACGTTATAACGTTACTTAATCATAATATTTTTTATAATTTATTTATAATTCATGTATAATAAGTACAATTGATTTTTCTTCGATACCTGTAAAAGCTTGTGATACAGTAGAAAAGACTAGAATTAAAAAAAAAAAAAAAAAAAATATCTTGAATATTTCTATCTCTTGATCGATGATAATATTAAATGATATTAATGATATTAATGAAATAATCTGTCACTGAAAAAAAGCAATAAAAGTATTATCGCGTCTTATCGAGATATTTTTTAATTTGGTATTTAATTGGAATGAAATTGCAATCTTCGTGATTGAAATCCAATGAAATTTCGTGAATGAGAAATAATGAAAGGTGAAATCAAGTGCTGTTCAAAATGATTTAACGATATTACGATTATTCGATACTGCTTAATTAACAACTACTTTTTAGTCTGGTTTCGTTCCGCTTGATTAAACGCATGTTTTATCGAAGGTAGCCCTTCATTAAAATTTCTCGCCTCGAAACGAGAAAATTATACAATGCGAATTGATATTTAAAAATTGTGCAATTACAATAAGTTAATTGAATTTCGTTATTTGTGCATTATGGTTTAAAATATATATTTGTTTTCTTATGGGCGTCATTTTAAATGATTTTGTGATTGATAAAATTGTAAATTTATTTATATTTTCTTATTTATTTATGGTACAATTAATAAACATATTGTTTAATTTATACAATCTTTTTAAATAATATGCAATATTTTTTTTTTTAAATATTCTTTAACAATATTTTATGGCAATGTGCAAATATTATTAGAGAGCAATTCTTAAGAACAAAAGATTAATGAATATGTCATTTGGAAGTCATTATCGAGCTTTCACTTTAATTTTCCAAGCATTCGTTATTTGTTGAAGTATTGTTTTGTTATTCGAATACTTCACACAGTACACGAAGTTTCTCTTTAATTTCCACCATTCGAATTCTTAATTCAACATTTGCTTCTTCTCTTTTGTATATGGCAGCAAGGTCGATATTTTTTCGTAGGAATTAAGAAAAGCTCTTGATTTATATATTTAAATAGTCGGTTAAGTAGGTTCAACTGTCGGTAAATAATACAGAGCTTGCGCAAGCTTCTTCTTGCTTCACTATTTTATCGACTGATACTCTGCCTTATCTACTTACAGTCAAAAGCTCGTGTTCTTACCAACTGTAAGGAAACGCTAGGGACCCTAAAGAAATGCAAAGTTTCTATATAAATAAATAAACATTTGATTGGAATTTTTAGCAGAAACTAGTATCTGTTATTTTCAATTTGATGCCTTTTTTGATCATTGAATATTTTATCATATTGTTTGAACATTCTCACGTTCAATTTAATTGATTCGAAAGATAATAAATTTTAAAGTTTAATCAATTAAGATTAAGTAATTTCTTTCTATTTGGCAAATAAAAATTAGAACGTTCTAAATAAAATTGGGTGTCTAAATTGGGTGAAAATATATATCAAATTATTATATTTTTTTGAGATTGATATGTTAATTTCCATAATATAATGTCTTGTAAAATAATAGATCATTATAGATTACTATTAACAATTTCTGTATATCTCTTTAGAATTTATTCTTTAAAAGACGAATCTTTGTGCAATCTTTTGATAATTCAAGCATGTTTCTCGTTTCTGCGTAACTTCTACTCGTATCCAAAGAGCAAACTTAATTCTGTAGCTTTTTTAGAGAGGACGCTACATTAAACTTTTTTTATTTCTCTCCATCTTGCTTTCAACTTTCTTCGAATTTGAGTAACGATTTGAAAGTTTAAGAAATTTATAAACTTAATAAACAATAATTCGTGTGCATTATATACTGTACTTTAATTAATTTTTGTCCAGAAATACTTTACTTGAAAGTAAAGATAATAATTTTAAAAAAAGAAAACAGCAGTAACTAAGTATAATATAAAAAAACGAAAGAAAAGTTATTAATCGATCCAATTGCTACAATCCAAGCATTCAACGTTCTTCTCAACGACCAATTTAAATTGAATTACTTTTAAAACTTGGATGCATTTCCATATTCTCATAAATAAATTAATACGCAACCCACAAAAAAAGAAACCTGTCTATAAACCTAAAAAAGTGAAATCCAAATCAAAAAAAAAAAAAAAAAAACGAAAAAGTTCTCTACACTCTATCAAAACACATCTCAATTTTACAACATAAACGTCACTTTCGCGATACTCCGTTTTACCTTGAATGCTAATGTCAAGGCCGATCGACCGTTTCCTCTTCGCCGCGCCGAGGGACACCAATCATCTGCGCTCGTTTTTCTCGCCGCGAGGAAAGAAAAAAAAAAGAAAAGAAGAAGAAGGAGAAAAAAGAGTGAAAAGAAAAAAGAAAAATTCCCTCTTGTTCACGCGCGCAGCGTGAAAGAAGAAACGGCGCCGCCTCGCGGTGAGATCGAACGAAAAGTTCTCCCGCGCGGAAATTGGATTGCGAACAGCCGCAAAGGGACGATGGACACGAAGGTCCATCGCGTTCCACTCCCCCCCCTCCTCTCCTCTCCTTCTCCCCAGATGCGGGGAGAAACGATTCGATATTCGAACGAGAACGGTCTAAATTGAGTCTAGCCCGAGTTTCTGCTCTTCTGGAGTGGCACTTGCCAAGGCAGCGGCCCTAACCGAGCGTGGATCGCCGCTTCCGAGTCAAGTTGCTGTGCGATTCTATCGAGGGGCCTACAGAAGCTAATTGGCCGGTCAGCCCTTCACTGGGGCTGGGGTTAGGTAGCCGGCATTGCGACAATGCAATTTACGTATACGCCCGTCCTCCATTCACCGGCGAAACCGCTTCGAGGAAACGGAAGAAGGATCCCCTTTCAAGGGAGAGGGGGGGGGGGTGCAAGAGGCGCGTGGATCGAGCCGCGAGTATCTGGAGGGAGGGTTGATTCGAGGGAAATTCATCGGGAAGATTCCGTAAAAATTCAACTTCAACTTTGGCCTCGGATGAAAGGAGATACTGGAACAATGAAGGGATGAGATATATTTCTGATATGTATATACGGGGATTCTGGAAGTCTCGTTGGGATTTTCGCTGGTTAAAGAGTTCCTCGATTCGGGTTTATCGAATTTGATATTGCATCACGGATAATTATGCTTATTTAAATTTGACGAGGCATCGAATTCTTTGTTTTATATCCATGATCTAATGTCACCGATGCCTTGTCTCCTTTGGAAATAATGTGGGAGAGTTTTAACGTGCGAAGATGGTTATTGAAATGAATTTAAATTTGCCTTAAATTCGTTGCAATAAAGATATTATAATTATAATACTATGAATTTCACGTTAAATCGAGTTTTAAACTCGATCACAATGAGAGAGATTTTCATTCGATAATGAACTTTAGGATCGCAATACACGTGAATATCGAGAATTCCGTGGATTACTTGTTTTCTAAAGCAGAGGATTATTTTCAATTAAAAAGAAAAAGAAACGAGCTCGTCTGTTACCGCTTATACGTACATACTCAACTTCACTTGATCATTTTCCATCTCGCGCAGCGATACATCATCAACTTGGCCAAGAATCGTAGCAGCAAGCGTTCCAACAAATATCCCGGAGAGGGTGGTACGAGAACTGGACCAAGAAAAAAAAAAAAAAAAAAAAGATCCAAGAGGCGGAGAGCAAAACGCGAAATCAAGCTGAATTATTGTTTCAGTGAGCCGGCGGACCACATAAAACATACTCTGACACGGTGAGACGAGCACCCGAAGGAACGGTTTGATATATTTTCAGCCAACAGTTCCTCTTTACCTCTCGGCCACCCTCTCTTTAGGGGATGTTATTTATTTTCCCGAGAAAAATTCCTTTCCTTCTTCTCGAGGTTTTCTTTGTAAAACCAACCACGATACTATTTCGTCTTCGTCTCTTGGTATAAACGACAGTGCTATCGGGCTAATGTCTGCCTCCTCGATCCGAGCAAGAAGGGTGAACGCTTTTGTGAATTCTTTAACATCGTTAAGCGCACTTTTTATACCACTCGAGAATCGGGGCGGAAGTCTCGTCGATTTCTGAAACGAGGAGCACGCCTCGTGATCCTCCTGTTCGAACGTAAACTCCTCGAAATAGAGACGAGGAAAGAAGTTTATTTGGCGTGTACGATAATGCGGCCACTTCTTTGCAAATTCGCTCTGAATTTACCATAATACTTTTCTTTTTTTTTCCTTTTTTATGGTTACGAGGCTTATTAAATTGCGCGTGTCGTGGTGATTCGAGGCTATGGTTAAATATTTAGAGCGATTGGACACGAAGGTATGTCAAGGTTCTTTCGATTTTTATCGATTTTCTTAGGGAGAGTGAGTTTTATTTGAAAAGATTTTAGTAAATATCTTAAGAAATGATGATGGTCTATGGTGTACTTAAATATGAGATATTAATGTTGGTTATATGTATTTGTATATCGAGAAAATTGAATTAAACTTGACATCAGATAAGAAATACAATTATTATTATTAAGATTATTCGACAAGTACTCTCGTGTCGTTTTCAATTTTTTTCTCGTTGAACGAAAACGAAAGAAAAAGAAAGAGAGGTATTCGTAAGAATCGAGAGAGAAAAGAAGTTTCATTAAATTTCTTGGCTGGCACGAATGAACTGGGCGCATTGAAGAATAAAAGAAGCTTCAATCTCACTCTGTTGAGGGTCGAAACGGTTATTGCTGTGGTTATCCCGAATATTCTACCTGCAAGATCTCTCTTCCTTCATTCGCGATTGCAAGGCCAAGAAGAATGAGTCTCTCGAGGCGGAGGTTCTCGTGTCTCTCTGTTTTGATATCGTTACACCCCATCAGTTATTAAACAAGTCATACTCGCAGTTTCGTCTCTTCGAGATGCATTATTGAAAGGTTTTCAGATAGTAGAAAAATACGAGCATTAGTCACCGAAAATATACTCGTACGTGGTATACTGCTTTAGAAATTACACGAGAAAAGTTAGAAAATTTTTTATTTCTTCTTACTGTCAAGTTAAAATATTGACCCAAAATTGTAATGTTAAATTTACCAAGTGAAATGAATTGCTACTTGTTTCAATTTCTATTCTTCATATTACAATGATAAACGTAAAACATTAAAAACGAAAATTATCCAATCTTTTGGCGTCCAATTCTCATTAGACTTTTACAAAAAATTATAATATTCGTATGTACCTTACATTTATCTTATTAATCATTATGATCAATATCGAATTACAATTTCTATTCACAACAACAAAAATCTCGATCCTTAATTCTCTCAATCGAGCATAAAAATCCAACTTCTCCTTGCAATTCGGAACTTGTCCTTGTTCTCGAGTCGACAAGGTGTCGCTATAATTCAGAGGGCAGCCTCAAAGCGCGGCCGCGCCTCACCTTTCAGCTATGCAAGCGTGTTACACGTTATCCATATTTTAAAAAACCACTTTTCCACCCGTATTCGAGGTGCTCGCTCCCCCTCGCTCCTTGCCACCCTCACTCCCTTGGGAATCTGCGGTATAATAACGTTGACATAGTCGACGTGCAAGCACTAAATAGAAACCGGCCCCGCGTGTACTTTCGCTTCCTATTTCTCCCATCTTTCTTTACTACGAGACTCCTCTAACTCCAAATCCATCCGACAGAGAAGGGGATCCGCGCATTACTACAATTCACCGGAATATCCGTTGTGGCATACTTGCCGAGGCCACTCGATCAAAAGGAGTAACCGCCCTCCCAGAATTCGTACATCTCACCCCGTGAAATATTTTTAACCCTTGTTGGTTGCTTCGAGGATGCCTCGTAAGATTTTCAATATCGCGTACAATCTTTTACAATCTGCTGCAAAAATAAATATCCTAAAAACGAATCTCCTAGCTTCGTTTCATTCCTACAAAATTGTAACGAAGACGTTACAAATCTGCTGCAAAAATATTTCCTTTTCTTTTTTTTTTTTTTTGAAAAAGAAACATCCGAGCTGGTTTTATATGCGATAATTTTCCCATATGATAATCTTCTAGCTTCGTTTCATTTCTACAAAATGATTACGCGTTACAAATAGCGTATTTATTCGTTGGACACGTAGCTTAATTATGCGATGCCACGTTGAAGAAATGCATTGAAATCACGTGTCGTCGGTCTAACGACGGAACAATGGCCCTTCACCGCGCCGCTAAATCGCGCACACCCCTTCCACGCCATATAAATATTTAACACGTGCATGGATGGTGCACGCATCGTTCGGCCAATAAGAACGGCCTACAATTTCGCGTCTTGTGCACGCGGGGAAACGTTGAGAAAGGCGGAAGAAGGGAGGATCGATCTTACGCGAGGAGTTACAATGGAGGCGTCGTGTGCATTGATGAAAGTCTTCTCTCAACCCTTTGTGGATCCAATGTAATTCCAGTAACGCCACCGATGACAACGACGAAAGAGGAGGAGGAGAGCCGAGGGCCGAGAGTGGCCGGGGTTCGAGGCAGAGGAGTGATCCTTAATGGAAGAAACGCGGCGGTGGATGAAGGCGCCGCCCTAACGTAGGCTCTACAATTTGCGACCATTTATTTAATTGGTTCGTCAAAGTCACGGCGAGTAAATGCTCCGCGATGAAAAGGACGCGTTCGAGTTGCCCGAGATGAACAGCGTTTTCGAGAGATTGGACATTGATAAGAATTGTCGAGCGATGCGTCGAAATTCGTGAGGGTGGATCGTGAGGTGTTGCGAGTAATTTACAAGTTGTGAGAAAGTGGAAGTTGTTGGAGGAACGTGTTATCGTTTAATAGAAAAAGAAAAAGAATTCGAAGTTTAAATGTCGCGTTAATAAATAATTCGAGATTAATGTTTGAATGAAACTTATGGGACGTTATAATTTATTGAGCTGTTGATACCAAGAATTTTAAGGGTTAAGCAAGATTGCGAAAGGCTTTTCGAGGCAAATTGAGTAGATCTTGAGGAGACCTGAAAGGCCATGAGTAAATCAAATTATTGAAACCAATTGAAATTCAAGAAGATTTCCAGGATCTCTACTATCTTCCTCAAGTGTCTTTTTTGGAATTTTCTTATTTACTTTCTTGATGTTTTATTTAGTCTTCAAAGTTTAGAAGGGATCTCGCAATTCCTCTAAGTGTTGAATTCTCTCAAAAATATTCCACAATTTTAAAAATACTCATAGTATTTGTCTACCAGTCGATCTTAATATTTCCGTATTTGGAATAGTCGAAATTTGAGATACAATTTTTCATTATTCTCATTCGAATTTAAATTTGATAACAGCATAGGAGCGGTTCAACGCGTAAAATTCGTTCATAATGACAATCATCATTCGAGATCGAGCAACGAATATTAATTCTGGGAAATTGCGATGGTATCAATCAGGCGAGTAAATAACGTCATACGTTTGAATTTTTTATTGGCACAGGGAATCGTTGCGCACATCGATTATATTAGCACTGATAAATTTGCATCGAGCGAAATCACGTGACTCGATGCCGTATTTATTTAACGATGGGAATGGCCGTTGAAGCAAGGTATTCGCGGTCGTTGTTAAAAGGTGCTATTAATACGAGGCTCACGCATCGGCCATTGGTCATCTACACGCAGCCTGTGGTGACGTTCGCCTCTTTAATTACCATCGATAAATCACTCGAGGAACACACGCCTCTTTTGTATTCCCCCATTTCCTCCTCGATCTCGAAATTTCGTGGAAAAAACTTCTATCTTCATCGATTTTATACCAACATCGATCCTCTATTAAGAATCTTTCGTATTGCCGTGCATATTATGTTCGTTCAATTTTTTGAAGAATTTGCTTTTTGACGCTTCTCGAATTAAATCTCGAATTAAGTCAAAGATTAAAATCGTGATCAATTATTCCTTCGGATCGAGATCATACGGACGTTCGATAAAAAGATCGCAAAAGAACGGGTGGGTTTATCGTCTGACGGCAGGGTGTTCATACACGTACAGGAAGATCGCGTGTGTATTTATTCGTGCGTAGGTCGGGCGTGGAGCAGACGCGCATTGTTACGAAATCATTCGACGATCGTACGAGGGACTCGATTTATTTTGTCTATTCGGCGGAAAAGTGCTTTCATTTGCGAGGCAACTGTCAAAGCGATTCTCGCTGAGGGATTATATATACTGGAGGCTAGAGGGAGGAAAATCTGTGTACGAGTGGGAGGGAAGAAAAAATTGGAAGAGAGAGACAGAGGGGCTAGAGCATTGTTGCGTTCGCCTCCACCGTTCGCCCATCACAAAAGCCCTTAATTCGACAATGCATCCGTCGAAGAGGACAATAGCCAGCTCTCTCTCTCTCTCTCTCTGTAAATAATGATTCCTTCGATTCTCGACACTCGTCGTGTCGTGTAACTCTTCCGTTTCTAACTCTTGTCCCCTTCTTCTTCTCGATAATATTTGTACACTTGCTTCATCCCGATGGCCAACTCTTTTATCTCACGTTCAACACGTTTTAAATGTATACTCGCAATTCGTATTCATTTCTTTTTCTTCCAAAAGATTAATGATCCAACGTGAGATCCTCGTGGCGGATTATCTGAAACAAAATTTAATAAATAGTCAGAGGAGAATAATTTATAATTAACGATTGTTCAATTGTACTAAAACTAAATTGTACTAAAATTTCAATATTGTATCTCTCGATAATTTGGATAATCTATTTATTTTATTGAACGTATACGTTAGATATAATGTTGATCGATCTAGTAGTATAATTTCATTAAAAATAAACAACGTTGAAACGAACGAATCACGGAGGAAAGAAGAGAGAAGATGGTTAAGTAAAACGCAATCCATTCAATCTCTTTCCCTCGCAACAGCCTCCACCCTTAAAGCGCGAATCAGAGCAGCGAGACAGGGTTCAATTCTAATACCGGCGGAGGATTCGGATTTCGTTTAATAAGGATTCCAGGCGTGTGCTCGGTTTGACGATCGGCCGTGGTCCCCGAGGTAATTAAAAGAAAGGAATCAGGATTTTTTTTTTTAAGCAAAATTGCAGGGTCTCCTCTCCTCGAAGAAGGAGACGTCGAAGAATTTGAAATCGGATTAAGCGAGAGTGATGGGTCGATTTCGTACCCAGCTGTTTCCTGGCCTTTCCATTTTTCGGCCCTCGCGCCAATTTGCATTACAAATACAAATTTTATTCCGCGTTTCATTAAATTTCGTTTCTTCCCATTGCCGCTACCTCTTCTTGCCCCCTTTCTCACGTTTTCTATCCCTTTTTTGGATCCACCAATTGGATCGCCAATTTTAAAACATTAACAATATTCGTTCGTGAATAATTGTCACTCCGTTATAATCCAAGGATTATAGTTTTTTAAAATTAGAAAGTATATCGTTAAATACGCGTTCAATATTCAAATTTTCAAAAATAATAAAAACTTTCATCAGATTATTCTCTATTTAAATATCTTTATTTATTAATTTACGTTTCGTTTTCGTTTTTTTTTTTTTTTCGAAATGAGCCACTCCTCCCCCAAAGAGATGTATTAAAAATTTTAATCGAGGGATTTCTCCTCTTTATAAACTTCGAGCGCAGAAGTCGTTTATCAGGGACGTGCGCGGAAACGAGTATCGGAGTTGTTAAAGTAACCGGCGGAAAACCAGTTGAAACATCGTGTCAGGATTCGTTGAGGGGGGGGATTGGTACTACTGCAAACAAACCAATTCATCGTCGAGCATCGTTAAATTAGATTACACCGGATCTTGACGTCTTGCAAGGTTAATTTCATCTCTTCCTTCACGATGGTATCTGGAAGGAACTCGATACGAGATGTCGAGAAAATTGTTTACATTCCGGTTATTCGTGAGTTCGGATCAGAGCGAGAGGGAACGAAAAAGGGTGAGAACAATATAATCGTTGAACATCGTAGAAACTTATCGTTTCAAAAATTTTTTTTGTAATTCTACTGTAAATTGTCACAATTTTCTAGGATGATGACGAGAAAGGTGTTACAGAAGGTTTTCTAGAACTTCAGTTTTTTTTTTTTTTTTTTTTTGAAAAACTACGATTATCCAAAATTCCTTCGTTCTCTTTTCTTCCTCTTGAAAAATGTATTCCATTAAAAAGTTCCATTTCCCGTGTTCCTGAAATTCTATTTCCTTGCTTTGACAACATATCCGTAAATCCAAAGCTACGAAATTCATTCATATTTCGTTCTCCTCGATCGAATTATAAATTCTCGACTTCTATAAATGTTTCCTTTATTCGAATTTCAATTCTTATTGGATATTATCAAAAATATTTATGAATTATGGATTTATTCACCCAATTATCAGTCTAAATTATCAATTCATAAAGTATGACGAGGTGAAAGGAGATATCCTCTGATATAATTTAAAATCTTTTGACACCGTTGTAATCGGAAGCCAAGAAAAGTCTTCAATCGGTTCGACAATCGTCGCTCGATCCGTAAATCTCGATCCATCGAGGAAACTCGGACGATCTATGAACGATAATCGCGCACGTGCCGTGGAATCAGATGTTTCGACCGGCCATATCCAATCATCGGCCCATCCCCCATCCAATGTGATCTCGTGGAGCGGCGTGGATTTTCTCGTTACCGAAACGCTGATAGTTATATCCTGACAAAATTGAGATACGACCACCTTCCCCACCTTCAGGGGAAACTCCATTGGTGAATTATTGAGTTCGCGTGCGTCAAGGTCTTGGCGAGTGACCCCGAGCTTCGCGCTGCCTCCAAGCTTTTACCTTTAGGCAACAGAGAAAGATGTATTTATGCGGGGCAAATTATGAGCGTGGAATTCTGGTGGAACATTCGAGTTTGTTTGCCGCGTGTTACTTTGATACAGGCTGTTTTAGAAAGTTGCTACCGAAACTTTATGACTGTGTATGCGTGTGTATTTATCAAAAGGAGTTAATAAACATATGGTCGTTAATAAACATGAGTTGAAACAGGAGTATAGTGGAAAGTTGCTACGAAAGTTCAGAATTATAGGTGTAGATATATTTATCAAAATGAATAAAAAAATAAATGTGGCTATTAAGAAAGATGGGTTCGAATAGTACTTGTTTAAGAGTTGCATTTTCAATTAGGGTTTTTTTAGTTACTTGTTTGTAGCTGCATCTCGTGGAAGAAGAGTGAATGTCTGCAATTTTTTTCTTTAATTTTGATTGTTTTATTGGTATTGAAACATGTATAATACCTTGTTGACAGAAATCTATCGTTTAATTGCTTATTTAATCAAAATATGCACTTTGTATCTTGAAAAATATATTTGTTTTATAGTTCTCCTCGCAAAATACTCTTAAATATTTAGCCATATTGGGATCTGCAAGATGTAGAACTTCAAAATTTTTATTTCCATTTTTATATTATTTATTATAATATTTTCCCCGTTATAAACTTATTGACATTTCAAAAAAGTATATATATTATAAAAGGATGGTCAAATATAAATAAACATATAAAAAATTCTCGCGAGGAACATAAAATATTTATATTTTGAATGTTTATTAAACATTTGGAAAGAATTGTAAATATTACTAATATATTAATAATAATTGTAAATAACAAATTTTCCTGCTTTTTTTCGACGAGAATTTATTATTTTCTCTTGAAATTTTACATCGAATTCTTGACACCCTATAGATATCCACGATGGTGGACTTTTCTTGATCAACGATTGATCATAAAGACATAGATAACCATAATAGATAACGATAATATCGGCAACGGAATCATGGAGGAGGATTCAGATATATTATAGTCGAATGGTATTACGCAACAGGCAGATAATTCACGCTAGAATCAAGTGGTTATTAATATCAATTGTGCTACACGAGAGCCTTGAATGTCTCAATGTAAAGGACAGAAATTAGTTTGTTCGTGGAGAATATCGTAAATTCAGATTCTTAAGTGGGTTTAGATCGCGTTTATCTGGGACCATTTGGAATGATTGTGGGAAGGGAAAGTGAAATATGTTGGGTAATTGGATGTATTTTAATTGATATTATGCTGGATCATAAATAAGCCTTAGAGACTCGACTCTAAATGCATAAGGTAAATTAAAGGGGAGAAGGAATTCTTTTTAACGTTATCAAAATTATTTTCTTATTTGGTTTTTCTCTTCGTTTTAAAATTATATTCTTGACTTCTTTTTTTCTACAAAATATTGTGAATCTATTTAAATATAATTTAATAAGTTTTTCTTCTATGGCTACAACTTATATTAAATTGTGTCCATCATATTAATTCCATATTTCAAATTAAATAGATTAATTGTAGATTTGATTTTTCTTTTCTAATATATTAGAAAATATTTACTTATATATATTATAATATAATCTAATGTCAAATATCGTTTAAGAAATTAAGTTGCAATAAATAGACTGCTGATATTTATTATCGATAAAATTTATATGAATACAACTAAAGAAATGGATCATAAATTTCTCTCTTATTCCTTAATGTATCCATAATATATATTTATATATGTTCATTCTATAAATTTTTGTATATTTTAAATTTTGCATAAACAATAATAAATCATAGATAAGTTAAATAAAAATTCCTTTATTCTTATATTTATCTTTTATATAAGAATATGTATTTTATAAATATTGTACTACACGCAATTTTTGACTTACTCAAACTGATCTCGTTGAAAACGTCAATATCGAAGACACGAATAAAGAGTCTGTTGATACGATTTTCATAAAGATTGAAAACGGGGATATCGTGCTTTTGCAGCAAGGATTTGGTTGTTTGGACAGTATTTAAAGGAAATAACTGTAAGATATCCGGGGAGTCGCTTTGTCAAGAAGGGTTCCATCCCTGTCAAAATCCCCATAACACCTATTCCACCTACCCTTCTGATTTGGAGTGGAAGCTTACGGTATGAATACATGCATTAAGGTGATTCTTGGGTCAGGCGCCAGTCCACATTTCGGTTGAGATATTGTGTCTGGATTTCCGGTGAGAAGTCCCTGTTCTCCATTAAATTCGCTTTAGACCAGAAATCGTTAGCATTTTCAAGGAAAACATATTCCTTCCACGTCACACGTCGAATTTTATTTATACGTAATATTTATAAGAGTTCGTTTTTAATACATTTTGCGCAATTTGTTTTATTATTATATATAATCCACTTCTTTTCTATTATATTTCACTATGAAAGGATTCCTTTTGTCTGAAACTCTTTTACATGTTATTTGGAAAAAGTTGAAGAAGATTTCGTACAGAAAATTGTTATTAATAATTTTACACCAAAGACTAAAGGTTTTTTAAGTACTTTCAAAACTTTTCAATAGAAGATATCAAGAAAACAAAATAACAATTATAGTGACTATATCATGTATATTTTCTATACGTGAGAAACACTTTTCCATTTCTTTGGAACTGTGATCTAACTATAATCAAAACACACCTGTGTCTTAATTAAAATCGGTTGACTTCTGGCTTATCGTGGCCCTTCGTGCCACTCGTCAGATCTGTTCCCCAGGGGTGCAATTTACTCCCCTTCGTTACCCCTTCGCCATTCTACTAAGGCCATGCTACAGCTTACATCCACCTTCTTCGTTCCAAACTCTTGAATACGGTTACTGATTTCCTTTGCCTCTTTCATCAACTTTGATGTATTCATGCTTTCAATAAAGTCGTTATAAATTTCAATATTGATGAGAAGAATCACGGCGCGTATCGCAGTGATTTTTAATATCATATCTTTAAAATAAAAATTAATAGAAAACTATTGCTCCCTTTTTTGATTGATCTGTTGGAAAACTCGATGGAAAACTTTTTTGTTTTTTCCATTTTTTTTTTTTTTTTTTGGAATTTAGAAAAGATGTTCATTTTAATTTGCAATATTTCGCATTATTGAGCAATTTAGGAGCAATAAACAATTTGATGTTCGCAATAATATTTAAATCGATGAAATTAGATATTTCTCGTTCAACTGTAAATATAAATTCGATCGGAATAAGTTCGATCGTTCGAAACAATTTCGATTGTAATAGTGTAAAAGTTTCGAAGCAGGATGAAAATAATGCGAGAAACTGGAACATCTTGTCCGCATTTCGCGAAATAACCTCCTCCTTACTTTAGACGTGAATATCCTCTTTAAGAATCCGGTTGGGTCGCGGCGATGCCAGTCTTCCTTGGTCTTTACTATGTAAAACAGCCTCTATTCCCTTTTGTCCATCGCTCGGGTCAGCCTCGATCGTTAAAGTTCTGGCCGGGATGATGACGGGTTCTGTGAACTGTGAACGGACAAGAGTTTACCTTTTTCCTGCCCGTTCGATATTTATATAGTATCTAGAAAGCTGTATACTCGGATCTGAGGATTCTTTTGAGATTTTCATGCTGCCAGTCCTCGAATCCCTTCCACCAGAATTCGCTTACTTCTTCACATTAGAGTAGTTTACGTAAACAGATGCAAGTAGTACACCTAGTTTCTTCTTATGAGGATGATCTGGGGAAGGAGGAGAACGTATTAAATTATATTTCTGTGAAACTGTACCACATATTCGTGAGGAATATTGTTTGTAATTTTTGTTTGCCAATGATTATTTTTTTCCTCATAATTTTCTCGTATAATAACGCATTCATTAAGAATTGATATATGAACTTGACAAGAAATAAGAAAAATTATAATACATCTCAATTCTATCGGCGTAATCTCTGATTTAAATTTATCACAAGAATGATATAATTCCAAAAGTACAAAAAAAAAAAAATTGACAATACTTTGGTTATTCATTTATTTATTATAAAATATATTAATTAATTAGCAAAAAGTAAGTAATTTATCGATGGTAAGGACATTATTGTAACCTTCGTTTTATTAATACAAAAATAATCCATTATCGAATTATTTTCTTCACTTCAAACAAGCTATTCCCCGAGAACATCAATTAATTCTCCAAACAATCTAGCGTAAGAAAAACAAACTTGAATATATACCTCGCCCTCGACCATTCTTCTTTCATCGTCATCCTAAGAAAAAGAAAGAAAAAAAGAAGAAATTCTCATTTGAAAATCCAATTTTCCTTCGTTTTTGGCATGCCTTGTTGTTGTGACCAACCTGTTAACAGCAAAACGATGGATATAAACGCGTGCAACGCAATTTGTTATCTTAATACTCTTCCAGAGTATATTTCTCAGCGACACGATGTGCTGTAACCACGTTCAAGGCAATTCTCCTCCCAAGGTTTTTCGGTGCCCTTATAAATGGTCCCTATAAGCGGCCGTGTCTGCGTTGCATTGCCACGAAACAACACGATGGGAGGCTGCACACCATTAGCTTCCAGGTGTTCCATGTCCCAGCCATTCTGGGCGATCATGCCCTGGATCATCCCTCGAATAACAGTGTAAGTTTCACTATCGTATCCGTGATACAAGGGAGAGGCAATGATAGAGAAAGAGAATGAATGAAATAGAGTAAGTTATTATTAATAAAATGGATGTTTTTTCTGGATGCAATCTGAGTCTTGTAATTCTTTCTTTTAGAACAAGTGTTAGAAATTGAGATGATACATTTTGTTCAATTGATAAGAATGGATTATTTTGGTGTCAATCTTTGCGATACGCGGCATTGCTTCGTATAATTTTAACATAATTTAAAGTTTAAGATTTTAAAAAAATTTTGTATATTATTATATTCTATGATATATCGTATTTATTTTAAACTTTTAATATATCTTCGATGTTTGGATTCTCTCTGCTTTAGTATTTAAATTACATTCACGCGAATTAAACTCTCTTTCTCTAAGCTAACTTAATTGATGGTAACGTAATTAATAGCGAGGTATTCGATGTATTTGAACTGTCTTCTGGAACAATATATGGTTAGAATCGATACTTGGAAGTTACCAACCAACGACGTTACAATGTATGCTTGTACGTCTTCTCGTGATTCAGTGGGAAGATTAAGAACACTTCATCATTTATTACGAAATGCATGGCTGAAACAAAATTTCAATCGTTAAAAGAGTATATGTAATATGCAAAGAGATATCTTATTTAATTTTCATGATTAATTAAAAGTAAACGCGTTGAAAATGTAACAAGTAAATTTCACAATAAGTGCATTGTTGATCATAAAAATAAATCGAGCCAAATAATAACGTGTTAACTTTTGTTAACTACGATCAAAGTGTAAGCATATGAACTCAATAAGAAATTTATAAGAATCATAAGGGAGCAACATGTTCTATATTTATTTCTGAATATCTATAATATGATTAAATATCTGAAAGCATATACATTTTATATTCCACTTTTTCCTTGTAATTTCATTTGTAAGTAATTAATTATTTCATTGCTGTATTAGTTTTGAACTAACTTAAAATGAAATAAAATAAAATCTATTGTGTCAAAAACACTAGAAAAACAAATTATCGATCGAAATAAAATTAGTATTTGGCAACGTTTTTTGACAAAATATTTTTAATTAATTGCAACACGCGGAACATATTTCTAATGCAATTTACTCGATACGATTTTCTGTCTGTATTAAAATTTTTAATATCAAAGAAATCCTTTTCAAAAAATTTTACTCTCTAAACACCTAACCAATTCCTCATCACATAAGCGACACTTGTCCATTCACACTGTATAATCACACATTCGTCCTGCACGTACGATTTATTTACTCACACGTACGAGTTCTTTAAAATCGATCGTGCTGAATTTACTCACTCGGCTCGCTGTTCTCGTCCTTGCGAGCCGCGTTGGGTGAAACTGAAATTACGGATACGCGGGGCGAAGGGAGTGTAAAAAAAAAAAAAAAAAAAAAAAGAAAGAAAAACAAGGAAAAAAAATAGCCGTCGCGGCACGTACGCCTCCGTAACAACTGTGTGTCATCGTCGAACTGTCAGCGTTCCCTTATTTGCCAAGACCGATAGCGCGACTTTATCTGATAAAGCAGCCTCCTCTGATAGGGGACCGTTTTCATACGGCCGCTGTGGAACACGATTTTCACTGGTGGTGGGAAATAAAATCGAGAACGGGGGAGTTTTCTTCGTTGTTATGCGTCAGACGTCGAAACGATGCATTTATTACTGTTACAGCGTTCGCGTTAGAAATATAGGCAGAGAGAGAAAGGAGAGAAGGGGAGGGATTTTATGGAAATTTTTCATTTTTCCCTCGTGGAATTATACTTGTGCGAAATTCAATTATCAGGAATTACCTTAAAAATTAAAAGTTAAAAAGGAAAATAATAATAATAATAATAATAGATAAAGAGATAAAATGAAATTGAATATTTTGTTAGGCTTAAGGACATTGTTGTTACGTATTTTAATCGGTGTCAAATAGTTAAAGCGGCCACTGCATATCGTAACACGTGACGGATTTCTGTTTCCACTTTGATTATTTGACCGGTCGATGGTGACAGTTAATTATGGATGAAAAATTGTAACTGGCCGTCGCGTCACCCTTCTAGCCGTGCTTCCTCGTTACACAGCTTCCATTTTGGTCCACCCTCTGATGGTCATCGTCGATAATCTTCGCGTGAAATCTGGGATTATGTTTCATGGGTCGCGTTCCTTCATATAATCCCTGTTACTTCGACGAGGATCGTGGATCGAACGCTTATCTTTTATTCGAGTATTTGTACATTGAAAACGCGGTTTATTTATTTATTTATAAATTTTGTGTTATAGAACACGTGTATTTTCATTCATCATCGATTTAAAATTATTAAAATTATTTTTCTCTCTTTCTCATTTCATTCTTACAATCTTTGTATACTCTTCTTTGTATATTAATTTATTCGTGTTGTTTTTATTAACTATATTTAACACAGCTTTATTAATATTTTCGATATTTGCATTTATATGAATACGTTTCTTATTATTGTAACGATAATATTCGTGGCGATACTTGTTTAAGGCGAGGAAATTAATATGAATTTATGAATCGATGTGCATACAAATAAAATCTTGTATCTATAGCACGATTTTCAATGTTATATTCATCTCTTGACGAGAGAAAATGGAAAATTCCCTAATTTTAAATATTCGCAATAGATCTTTCATTTCATTCGTACGTAAAACGCGAAATTGCTTTTCCAATTTTTAAATCGTACTACATATATATATATATAACATATTTTCCTCTTTCCTTTTTTTGAAATAATACAACAACAATACAACAATCACGTAACAGAACGTGATTCAACGAGAGATGGATGAATAATTTTTCGAATCGATCACGGAAATGCCTATTCTTTCCGCTTCGGTTTTCTAATTCGCATCCGTAACGAAAATACTGGCTCGCGATACACACGCGTGGCGGGAAACCAAATACGCGCGTATGATATTCTACACCCGGCCCTCATAACGACCATCCCTCATTTGAATCCCTATGCGAACGTCACATCAAAGATATCCGAGAGGGCCATCCTTCGACGAGGGGAGGGAGGGAGGGTAATACTCACTGACCATAAGTCACTTATGTAAATCCGTGAGATGGAAACACGCGTCACTTCTCGCCGTTGCGCGATGTCTATGAGGAAACAAATTGAATTTAATATTCAGCGTGGTTCTTCGCCGCCATTAGAGAGAATTTTCGCCGTTGTTTCGCCTTCCAAGTTTTATCTTGTCGCTTCCACTGAAACTGTTCGCTTAAAACGAATTATGGAATTTAAATGACACCAGACAAGGCTGTTAAAAAGGTATGGAAGCTTTTTACTCGATCCATCATCCGTTTGGGAAAGTTTTGTGAATATTTACACGAGCAATAAATGATAAATAATATATCAAATAAATATGTTTCGTTATGATTTCACAGTGTGAAATGTTAAATTTACTATATATATATATATATATTGCAAATGTTAAAAATGTGATTGATTTTCTAAAGTAGATAGTAAGATATTGATTTATAATGCTTTTACGTTTTTAACTAAATTCGAATAAATTAGATAGATTAAATTATTTTTAAGTAGTTTGAAAAATGTATTTAATATTATCTTATAATTGATCATAATTTTGTTTTTATAATTTTTAGAATCTATATAATATGCATTGATATTGGAATATTTGATAGAGATAATACATTAAAATTATTGTCTATTAATGCTTTATATTTAGCTTGTTGTGCTATTGATTATTTAATGAAACATATTTTATAATATGTACGATATAAATGAATTTGTGATGAAACGTAATTACAGCAAATTATAACAATATTTTCTAAATATTTCGCGAGGAGAGAGAACGCAATGAATTATTCTGAATAACACGAATACAACATGTATTACAGTTCCCTTTTATAATATTATTACACGATACATTCATAATTTAACTCTACATATTTATTAACAAATAATAATAATAATGATTATTGCGGATCAAATATTAAATTATTATTGCATTAAATATTTTTTTTTAAACAATAGAATTACTTAAATATTTATTTCACTTAACTTTATTACGTTCTTCTAATAGAATTCCTATTGAAAGAGTTAATCGCGCACAATTTAATTCCATATTAAAATCTAGCCAACAATCATCGAAAACTTAATCGATATGCCTCTTCGTCAAATCTCAAATAACGAAACAATTACAATTAAAAAAAAACATCGAAATATTGAAATTTTGAAAATTTTTAATCCACCTATATATACTTTTATACCTATATTTATCATTGAAAGTAACTACCCACCTGGATGGAATAACATCTATCCAGAAACTTTTTTCAATCTCTAAATTGGATCACGCAACATCCTCCGATTGTTCCTCTCTTTTTCTTTTTTATTCGAAGATGTCACGATATCACATATCCTACATCGCACGATCGTGGCACGTTGTCTTCTCGAGACAGCGAAAACACGAGCACTGGTAAGACGAATACATCGCGCTTCCGTTTCATTTCACTTTTATCCAAAATCCAGTTTAGCCAGTTCAATCCTTTATTATTCGTGTGCGCAATAATTCGCAGCGTCTTATTTTCGTGCCATTGTCCCACTCGCGGGTTTTAATGGGTCAACGGAAGAAAGGTGGGATCGAGGCAGGCCGTGAAACAGCTTAATGAGATGCTACTCTCTTCTCGCCCATTCAATTCGGCGGTTAGAGAGGGAGAAAGGTAAGGTAAGGGGGAAGGAAAGGAGGGAAGTTAACGAAATAAGCTCGTGATTGCGGCTCGATGCCGAGGCTATCGGAAGAAACGCCAATTTATTGTCGAGTACTTCCCCTTCTCGCTTTTGTATTAAGTTTTCAGGTTAATTTGGAATTTATGAGCGAAGTCGTGGATAAAAATGAATACATAAATATTGATTAGCCTGTTAAAGAATGTTGAAAATAGATTTTTGAAATCTGGGGGAAGTGGGGACATTCTTCTTATTTCTTCTGGTGATACGAGATTTTAGAAATAAAGTTTTATCAAGTGTTTTTAATGACAATTTAGTTTTTTGATTAAATTATGAAATTTTATAGTAACGATATAGTGGGATCTTTTGTTATACATTGGTTATATTCTGGCAGAATTTCAGGGAATATATTGATAAAATTTATCAAAATTTTGTTCAATATGTTGTTTAAATATGTGAAAAAATAAAATGTGTTACAGGATTAATTAATTGTGAAGCTTATGAAAGGAATTTTATTGTCAAAATTTTAATATAACAAATATAGCACTTAAACTATTTGTGTACTAGCCGTGTACCATAAATATTTTATCTAAAGACAATTTGTATATATTAAATAAAATTTAAACTATTTCTCTTTTTTAAAAAAAAAAAATTACAAAAATTGATAAAGCTCGCTCTCGTTGTTCTTTGATTTAACAAAAATCTATTTCCATTAATCTAAATGAAATAGCTGGTGAAACACTTGGGAAAGTGAGAACGTAATAAATATTTTTTCGAACAGTTTCCACTTCACTTTTTGAACTGGTAAAAATTTTCAGTTTAAAAGCTTCGCAGTAGATTGCGAAAATAATCGAAACGAGTTTGAAACCTTTTTATTAACTTTCTCTCTTTTTTTAAATGCATTTCTGATTTTTTACTTATAACTTGTGGAAAATTATACATTAATACAATACCTTTTCCCCCGTCTTTGATAACAAATTAAATTCTCGTATCTAAAATATACAAATTATTGTATCGATCAAAGCCACGAAGATAACATCGAACGTGACTGTCTTAGAAGATCTTGGATACGAGATTAAGTTCGATCTTGTAAAGTAAGCATATTAATCCAGGTAATGTCGAAATTGCTACGTAATGCAAAAGTAATAATGACCGTGTATGTTTCTAATTTAATTTTACATGTGCTAAATTATGTATCAAAAATTAATAAAAAAAAAAAAAATATTGATAAAAGTATAATCAATAGAACGATGAGATTTAAAAAATTATATTCTTATAAATTCTAATGCTCAAAGAATACAAGTGTTTCTTTTGAAAAGAAATTATAAATTAAAAATCTATTTTTTTATATTCATATTCATTATTTAAAAATGTTTCAATAATTTTTGTAATTATGAAACTATTTCCACGATCACGTGTTATTAGGTGGTTAACACGTATTCTTACTTATCTGAAATCGAGTTTTATTTTGTCGAACACCCGTTTCTTCTTGATCGATACAAACGATAGAAAAGCATTGTGGAGCTTAATTCACCACAACGAGCTCGGTGATTGATTTCGTGTATATACACGTATTCTTCAGGTTCTCCTTATTGAACGTAATCGATCTTTTCCTTCGAACCTTTTTTATTATAAAGGAGAATCAGTTATCGCGTTTGCTTTCCCGTTAAGGAGTTCCGATGAGATGTTCTTTATTCGACGGTGAGACGGCAGAAATAAGATTTCCATTCGACTCAGCTTGAAACGTACAATTTTTGTTACATCAATCTTTCGAATTAAGTGGAATATAATCTTATTTTTTGGTAAATTATGTGTACAAAAATGAACGAAACATCGATGATATTAAGCGATTAATCTTGCATGCAGCAGCTTTCGAGATATTAAGCGTGAAACGATTTCATTCGTAGATATTATTATTCTTCGAGTTATATCGTTCATTATGTTTGTATTCATTAATCTATTTCCTATAATATATTTACGAATTATCCGATTCGTTGATTTCAATAACAATTATTAATTTGTGTTCAACAGCGTGTCAAATAACAATTTAAGAATTTTTCCAAATTTTATCTCGAATAAATTTTTCATAAATAACATATCTTCTCTCGTTGAACAATTAAAAAGAAAATCACACACACCTTGCTTTAACAATACTCGTGAAAACCTTGTATTTGATTACAACGAAATGAATCTTCCACTTCATTATCCATAAAAACATAAACAAGCAGAAAAAACATCCACACTCTCGTTAATTTTCCATCCGTTTCACTTAAAGATACCACTATTATTACAATTTCTTTTTCTCTCCCGTTAAAAGCAAGATGAAAAGTGAAAACCTCGAATGTAACCAACGCGTAATTACGCTAATATCAACGCGATATACCGTCATCTTCATACGGGGGAAGAAAACAATAAAGAAAACAAAAAAAAAAAAAAAAAAGAAAAGAAAAGAAAGAGAAAGAGAGAAAAGCCAGTTGTTTCATAGTCGAAACAATTCTTCCCGTCGATGGAGAAAAAGCTTTTCCAACGGCGCAGAGAGGGAGAGCATGGGTCCTGCAATATGTCGCATAATTCGACCATTCCTCATACCATTTCCCCGCGTGCGTTTCGAAAGGGAACAAACTTCGAACATGTGTATACGCGTGCATGCACGCTCTCGCCACCGTTTCATAAATACGCCAAGTGGTGGTCGTTTGCTTTCAGAGACAAAGTCGCGAAACCGATCCAGGAAATATCGAGGATTGTATAGGATTTTATATCTCGGTGGGGGAGAGATCGTCAAGATCGAAGGTATTCCTGCCCCATCCTGCACCGTGTATTGAAAGAAATACTTTCCTGCGTGGAAAGCTCGCGTATAGTTTCCCTTTTTTCGACGATGATACCGTGATACTCTTCTTCTTTCTCTCTCGTTTCTTTTTGAAACTGTGAACGGAATCGTAGACTCGATATTTCGCGTATGATTTATCGTACATTCGCACGCTTCTATTTTTTTTTTTTTTTTTGGACACACAGAATTTAATATCGTGTAGGATAATAATGTGCTATCGTGGAGAAAAATCGATATTTTATTTAGTGTAATAATAAATAACGCTTTCATATTCTTGCGATTTAATGAAAAATTATGTGGAACGATTGGTTACTCGTTCTTTCATTCCACGAAAATCGTTGCAAAAATGATTATTCCACGAATAGAGTAAGTTTGAAGAAATCGATGAAAATACCCGGTCACTGACACCACGGTCAAGTTTTAACTTGGCAGACACCTAGGTAAGCTTTTCTTTTCTTTTGCTTACAATGGCGTCAAAACATGCAAAATTATTTCCACGGTTGGTTGCATTTCTCTCAAACGTTTGCCACATATCCACGATGTCACTACCCCCGCGCGTAGGCGATGCACGTACAGGCGAGACAGGAGCAAACAACGTTTGCATGGGAGACAACATTATCATGCAGGTGGATACAAAAGGCTCCTTTGTAAAGGCAAGGTGAAATTGCCGTTGAAAAAGCGTGTCGAGTGTTTCTGAACCACGGGCATAGAAAGAGGAGAAAGGAACCGTGGAAAGACGGTAATTCTCCGAGAAAGTTTCCGTCTTTCCAGGTCGAGCGGTGATAATTTAGCGGAGGGATGAAACTGTTGACCTCGTGTCATCCCCGTCAACATTTTTCAGCCTGCTGCATTTTGTAAACAACACGGGTATCCTGTAAAATCGCGAATCCTGAATCCAAGTATCACAGCTTTCCTCCATCCAGGCTTTTCTTCTTCAATTTTGATATTTCTCTCACAATTTCGTTTTGCATTTTTTCTTTTCTTCTTAAATTTGTAGGTAAATTGATGAAATGGTAATGTTAAACGCAAATATTATCGTACATTTGCTCGTTCGAATTAATCAAAATTTTTTTAAATTGAACTTGTCGAGAATTTGATAATTTGTCATCATGTTTATAACATATTTCAATTATTATTTAATAATAACTACATTTAAAAAGTTAAATTTTTATATTAATATTCCATCCAAGACAAAATATTTCTCAATCTCCATCTTAATTAAACAAAAAAGAAAAAAAAAATTAAAATACGATTTTACTTACATTAAAAATAAATAAATATTAAAACTCTCGTTAAATCGAAAAAGGACATCACTTTATAGATCAGAAGCGAGAGCAAATGAATATTATGAAAGTGAAAAGATATAAATCTTCTAACACATAGCGCGAATGTACTGTGTTAAATGGCACGCCTCGTCGTCGTCAAACGCTTAGGGAAATGTCGATGACCGTTTAAGGAGTTAAGGCTCGCCAACTCGTTCTCTCGAAAGTATCATTAACGCGGGCCAAAAATCGGTTTTTCATAAAACCCGCGCGGCGCATCTTTCTTAAGCGGGGCGGGAAATATTCATAACCCTGGCCTCGACCAGGATAACGACCAACGAACGAAAGCCTAGCTGCGTCAAACGCACGTCGCACGAGAAATTGCTATTCGCGGCAATTAACTTCGTCCACCTAGTGGAACGACAACCTATCCAATCTCGTACGCGGTGACATTTTCTGATTCGATGCCCGGCATTTCGCGTTATTGGCGTGTAACGAGATGCTTTTGAACAGCCGCGAATCTAATTCGTGTACGTGAACTTCATTCATAATATATATCATGTGTTCCATTTAACGGGTGTATCTGTAGTAACGCGTTCAATTTTGGTCCATGAAATATTAAGCAATTGATATGATATTATAATTCCGTCCAAATTATTGATATTCATTGAATATTGGTTAAAAGTGTAAAATATTTTTTTAAGTATTAAGCAGAATAATTAGATTAGATGGATTTGTGGATCAAAAAATAATCCTTGTTAATTATCCTCTTCTTGGCATCTTTTTTTAATTTTTCTTCTGAATAAAAATTATTAAACAATTCTGTGAATGGTAGTTTTGATTATATTGAGTGTATCTAAATCAAATCGTGAAATTAATAGATCTTATGATTGAAATTGGACAAGGATCGTTTTTGTTATAAATCGTTCAATTGTTATTATCGAATTAGATTTCAACGTTTTAGATTTCTACTGGAATTTTGAAGGTAAGTCAATTTGTTACGGTCTGTAAATGCAGTCTTGAAACCATTGTCAGTTCAGTTTACTAATAGTCGTTGGTGGTCATAGTGAGTTATATAACCTGGCGATTAGTTTCACAGTGTTAAATTAAGCTGGGTAAACTGAAGTACAATAATTGTACTAGCATGCATTTATTAAATTAATATATTTAGAGATTGTATTAATAAGTATTTAATTACCGTAGTAACAATTTTTACTTTTTTTAAATGTTATAATTCTCATTAGAATCATTCCAAAATACATATAAGGAAAATAATAATAATTTCCTGTTAATAATAATTGCTTTAACAAGTTTATTATTTGAATCTTTACTACATGCAAATTATTAACAAATAATTTTAATAAAATCTTTGTCTCTGTATTCTAAAACCTTATATATATGTACTTTATGTTAATTGTTATGCAATACTTTTTGATAATTTTAATTTCACAATATACTGTAAATTTAATCCTTCTATATATTTTCTAAAAGTACGTTTCAACTTTGATATATTATAAATTCTATAAATTAATCTTATCAAACGTTTCATCAATGCTATAAAAAATAATCCATATTAAAAGGATTTAAGTCATCTGATCTTCCCGCGATATTCCAAACGTAGTCTTAAATTGTTTCCCGACAGATGCCGCATCGGTCAGGGGCGCGAAGTTGAGCAATCGATTGCGATATATCGCAACAGCCCCGGCGCCGAGGGCGAGGCGCATGCGCAGCGCCGGCCTTGCCGCGATTGGCCGGCGATGATGTCATGCAGTCTCTCCCCTAAGTCTCTGATATCATCTGCGGGCTTTTCTGCAGTCCACACCGATCACTCGAGCGGCATAGCCGCGTCTTCGGAGATTTTACATCTGTGCTCGAGATCGTCCACACTGTGTGTGCCCGTGGACCGACTCCAGCCGTACACCAGCCTCTTCCTGCCTTCCGGTCCCGTCCTCCGTGCGAAAGGTGAGTCCATTTCTCCAGATGAATCGCAATAATCGTGCACGAGCTAACGACCTCGCGACGTTTCGCCACTCATACATATACCGCCTGCTTCACGTACGTACCGTCTTCACTTTCGCGCGATCGTGTGAGTATAAACATACGTTTTCGTGTTCGCTGCTCGTTTTTATCGCTACGTTTTTATCGTACATGAACAATTAATTTCATGCTCGATTTCTTCGCGAAAATTAGATGCTTTTTCCTGCTACGATATTTTCGGAGTGAATGGCGGGCAAGTGTAATAGACAAGGATAGCCTATACGCGTCGTTATTACGCAATGTTTGAAGCGGGAAAATAATAGCACTGAATACGAATATATAAAATTAATTGAAATAAAACGTGTTTTCTGTGTATAATAAAACGATTTGTGAGATCTGTTACGGTTTTATCGAAAATTAGAAGCACAGCAAGAAGGTAGAAACACGTGGTCGATTGACATGTCGTGAATCGATTGTTCGTCTCGCGACTTCGATTTCTTGAATATCGAGATTTGAACGAACGACTGTGACTATTGCGTTATATTTTATTCGGTTGTGTTGTGCGTAGTTCGGGTAACGAGAATGGATAAATACTTTTGGGATTTGATATCGGGAATATTGTTTCGTTAGAATTCACGTGATAGATCAAGTTTTCACTCGTGTTCTTGTGATAATTTCGATCTCGCGTTATTATTGTTGTGTGTACCGAGTTATTGTATATGTGACTTCGTGATAAGGTTAGAATGTTTTGATGCAGTTCAACTATTGCTGCAACTAATTTTGGAGCTAATTCTTGGAAAAGGTAATGTTATTATTACTCTATGTTTTTATTTCTATGTTTCCTTCTATGTTTTCTTTATATAATTTTTTTATTATGTTAAGTTAAGATTATTCTTTCTTGTTACCTATGTTATTTAATCATTAGTTCGGTACATTAGTTTTTCCAATAATATTAAGCATTACATATATATATTTTTTGAACACTATCATTGTCATACTATTTATTATTTTAACCTTTTTTTATTTTTTTAAACAAAACTTTCGTAAATCTGTAATATATAATATCGGTATATAATAATACTGTTCGTATGGATATTTTATACATATTTTAATATTTTTCGACTATAAAGCGATAAAAGAATATTCATTCCACCGTCGGGAGAATTTTAACGACACGAATTATCGAATCATCGCGTTTCGCGAGCGACAGAAAAATTTGGTCCTTCCGGTTGAATATGGTCGTTTCTATTTACCGTACTTTCCTCTCATTAACGCGGCCTAAAATCTCACGAGGACACTTCTGTTTCTCGTTAACGACGCACCGATTCACCCATTCTCTTTTAAGCTCTCTCATCGGTCGCTAAAAATCGAAACGTGCGTGAATTCGCAACAGAAAGAATATTGAATGCGTATCTTTGCTTTTTTTGTATTTATTTTTTTTTTTTAATTTTCATTAGTTTTTTACGTCATTATAATATTTATTTTAGTATCTTCTTTTATAATAATGTATAATTCCGACTGTAATAATAATTTATATTGCATGTAATAGTTCATAAATAATTTTCTAATTAATACATAATACAATTTTCAATTCTTTGAATTTTTTTAAAAATTCGAATAACACGATTTTGATAATTCGAAAATATATTTCAATAATATTGATATGTTAGTTTTCGTTTAATTTTTATTAACCTTTTTAATATGATCAAATATTAATCGTTACTTATTTCTATTTTTACATTCTTTTCCATAATCTGTCTCTTCAGAAAATATTCGCTTCAACACTTTGTTCCATTTAAAATTATATGCTTTTCACGATTTCTTGAATCAAAGGATGAAACTTGTCGTACCTCTACGACAATTTTTCACATTTTCCCGTTCACTTCCATATCGATAACCTTAGGACAGCATTTTATTACGTGTCGTTTCTCAATAGTGATGCAACCATCGCGGTTATGCCACTGTTTCCGTATATATACATACGTATATATATCTCGTGACCGCGTCGATGCCTCGTACATATATATTTCGGATCCCACGATTGCGTTTTCGGCAAACTTTCTGCAATGAAGCCGATGAACGGGCAAAGTTTCGACTGTAAGAACTGGTATGATAATGCTGGTTGCTGCTCCATTGAAAAAACGCGCCAACGTAGATCGATCTTGTTGCGTAGGATTAGAAATTGTTATCGTATAGGAAATGTTTCCGGATATCCGAACGATCTGATATTATTTTTTTTTTTTTCGTAAAAGTTAAATTTTCCATGAATGAATATATTGGGAAATTTTTTTATTAATTAAGAGGTTAAGTTATTGGAACTTTTGATAGGAAGTATATTAAATTATGAAAAATTTTTGCTCGTTAAGAGATTTGAATATTACAAGGGGAAATTAGGATAGATATATGGACCATAAGGATTAAGATATTTGGCAATTGAGATATTTGAATGAATATATCAGGGAATTTTATGGATCGTAATTTATTTAATGAATTGAGAAAGAGATATTTGAAAATTTGAATAAAAAATTGATACAGAGAGAATGCATTAGGAAAATTAAATATTTGGAGTCTCGAAATTAAGATATTAGGATAGTTTAATAATGTAGAAGTTGATAAATTGGAAAATTAGACAGTAAGAATTTAGATAATATAAAAATGCATAGAAAATTAAAATATTAGGGAATTTGGGGAATGTATATGCGTAAAATATAATTTTAGAAAATATAAATAACAAAAAATTAGTATCTCGGGATATTGTACATTAATATTTTACCAGTATATTTTATATTTTCCTTATAGCTTAATTCTTATTTCGTCAAAAGAGCTTTGAAACTTTCCAACATCTTTGTGAAATTGCAACAAACAATTTTCCTTTCAAAAATTTCTTTTGTTTTTCTCGAACGAAAATAACTTTCATCTTATTATTTACCATTTCAATTAATTCCAACTTCTGCATTCCGAACTTCTTGATCCCTTTTTCCCTCGATCGATACGAGAATTTCACTTTTTTTTTAAAAGAAACTCTTAGCAAAACAAGCTAAAAGCTTCCCATTTGAAAATTAATTTCTTTCGCGCTTTCGTGATATTTTTGTAAACAAGTTCTTGCAAATTGCCATTTCACGAATACGAATTTATTCAACAATTCAAATACGTATACACGTCGAGTTTTTTTTTTTCCCTCGAAACGAATCCTCTGAAACGTTTCTCTTGAATTATATCTTCAAAGTGAGCGTTTCCATTTCTTTCATGGATTAAGAAACTGCAACGCGGTGCAAGATTGGATAGCTTGCCATTGCGTTTTATGAGATTAATAATGTTCCTAACTGAGCATTGTCTATGACTTCGCGTTCAAAACTCTCGAGGGCCGATCGGGCACATTTTAGAGGCGCAATATCTCGGGATTGTTGGCGAAAGTATTCGTCCTGTTATCTTGATACACTGTTATCCTCGATGCGGTGAACGTAAAATTTTATATCGTTCTTCAACCGGTAATAAACTATTCCCTGTCGAAAGTTCGAGTCGTCAGTTTTATTACAAAGACCCTTAACTTATCGAATCGCGCTATAATTTTAAGTTAACGTACTATAAATTTAAACTGTTCATCATTTAGAAATTTTCTCTTTATGACGGTGGAACATCTGCTACTATGCTTCTTACACAGGGGACACGTTATACGTTTATTTCTTTTTTTTTTTTTTTTTTTCCTTTTTTTGTTTTATACGAGTTTTAGAACACGAGTTGTTAAAAGTTTCGGTAGTGAAATTCTTAGACGACTTTTCTGTAAAATTGTGACAATATAACGTTTAATATAACGAACTCTTTTGTTACTTTCGCGTTTAAGATTAATTTAGAAAGGTATTGGCCAGAAATTCTTTTTTATTTTTTTTTAGAAAAAAATCATTTTTTAATAGATATTGTTCTTCGTTCGTTTTTATACACGAGAATTTTATATGATTGTAATAATTTGTTTAATTTCTTGAAAAATATTGGTACAATGTACAGGATGAGTTATTTAAAATTGATTTCTTCACCATTACTTTCATTATTAATAAAAATCCAAACTTCTTTGTCATAAATCACATGTTTCGAAGCGGTGATATTTAAATTTTTATATATCTTCTTTTTATACGTTTTCAAGCTTATCCTCAATTAAATTAAACGAATTGTTTCCGAATTCGTTATATTTATTTTTCATATTTGTTAATTAGATTGAAAGAATGTTTTTCAAGAACTCGTAAAATTATTTTTCAATAAAAAAAAAAACAAAGAATTGGATTTATTTGTACGAAAGAACTTTTCATCTTGTCGTAGTGTATAGCATCCACGTATTTTCGATAAATAACAGTAAATTACATGAACACGTTTATTGTGAATAATAGACATCTTTGTCTCGTCCGATTCACCGATGCGTTTCAATAAAATGAATGCGCGCCAATGCTGCTACTCCGCTGCAACTTTCGATAAAAATTATTCCAATAAGTACACATCTATCGAGAAAATATTCTTTATCCCCCACCAATAAACAAGCTTCCTATATTTTTTCTCCCTACGTATCTCAATAACTATCGTATTCCTGTTACAATTAAAATGAAATATTAGAATAATTTACATTATCAAATTATTACTTCCGTCCGTATTTTCCATGAAAACAACGTATTCTCGATCATTTTTAATTTCGCATAATCAATATCCATCGTTCATTTCTCAGAACAAAAATTCTCCATCTCTTCACAAATTAAACGAAACACAGTTCACAAAATGTTACTCTCGAATAACTTCAACTATTCCAAATAAATATCAATCCCCTAAAATTCCATTTCACCTCCCAAAATTCTCACGTAGCTTCTTCCAATCGAACAATTTATCCACCGTTCTTCAATAGTTAATCAAACGATACCTTCGAACTCAACTATTTCACCGTGCGTGTAAACAGCGGTAATCGGCGAGTTAACCCTTACGCAAAGTAACCGGTTGGAACACGCGTTTGTACACAAGCGTGAATAATACATGCCAGTCCAGTGGTGAACGGTTGTGTTTTGGCGGATTTTGCTCGCGTTGGGAATAAGCGGCAGGTTCCCAACCTGCTGTCGTTCAGACCAGGCCATGTTTATGACCGACCACCACCAAGGTGGTTACTGCGAGGAAAAAAAACGTGCGTTTTAGGCAGGATGTACCCCTCCAGCGAGAACCTCGACCCGAATGGGTCCCTCGTGCTTTAGGGCTATCGAACAAGTTACACCAGAGAAAACTTACGAGACACGAAACGATGTATGTAGCCGCTATAAAGAGGACACGTGTCCGCCGTTTCGTTCGAGTATTTATTTTTATCCACGTGTCTATAAAGTTGATGAAATTAAGGGATTAGCTGCGTTTAGATACTTGAATAGATAAAATTTTCTTCAATTTCTTAATATTTTATAAATTATTCCTATTATTTCTTGGAACAAGTTTTCACTTTGATGTAAATAATAAAAATCAAAAATAGGGTATAAAGAGATTGTTTGATTAGAGAAATAATACGAAGCGATATAAATATGAATATAATAATAATAATAATGGTAGGAGTTTGATATAAAGAAGTACGATAAAATTTAAAAAAAAAAGGAAAGACAAGAAAATCATGTTATTATTGGTTTACATTACTGATGGAACACGATTTACGATTTGTTGATCGTTCATAGGGTATATTTTTCATTTTCGATACGAGAATATAGGAATGCGAGGGGACTATATGAGAAAAGTTGCCCACGGAAAAAAATATCAGAAGAATATTTTCGATGAGAGGCTCACCCTCGAGTCTAGTGGGCCCTTTGCATTTCAAGAATACCATTTTCGAGGTCCACCCTCGAACCTTTACACGCTTTCCCTTTACATACCACTCTCTCCCCACCCCCTCCCCTTTTTCTCTTTAATTTCGTTTGCCGTCAAACTTTTTCGACCGGCCAAGCTTTCGAAACTTTTCGATACAAACAATGTAAATACCGCAAATGGTCAAAGACAGTAACGTTGCTAGAGTTACAAGTATAGTTAAAACAGATTTGCAGAACAAATATTGTTTCTCCCTTGATATATTTTTCGCGCCATTTGCATCATATCATTCTCGTTTTTTTATTAAATAATTACAACAATTTTATTTCGACGTGGATCTCAATTTATTTCTGAATTTCTGCGTGTCGCTCAACTCAGACGGAATCCATTTATCTACTTTCCTACTCTTCTTACTCGAGGAATAATCGGTCAAACGGTTGACTTTTATTTCTCCTGCTCTTCCTCTCTCTTTCTCTCTTTCTCTCTCTAATACATTAAATACATTCTCTTCCTTGGTCCTCCTCTTAACTCGTTTTTTTTTTGTTTTTAGATATCCATAAATTTTATTCCACAACGATTTATAACGAGTTACTTTTCTTATAAATTTCACCACCCTTGATTAATTTTTCACGGATATTTATTTCGTTATTCAATATCAAAAAAAAAAAAAAAAGATACCAAAAAAATACGAAAACGAGCTTCCATCTCAACGATCAATCAAACAATTATTCCTCTTCAAATTTCCCAACGCACTTGAAAGTTTCACACGCCTAATTTTTCCGTAACGATAAAAATAAAATTCAGCAAACATTGGCTCGTCGAAAATCACAATGCACTCCAATAGGAATAACTGTTCCATACACGAAGCTATAATAAAATCTGCGCAGACTCGTGGTTAATAACCATCGGTATATCAGAACCGCTTATCAATATCAACCATCCGTACTATCCGCTCCCCTAATTTATCCGAATCCGTTTATCTGTCCAGCCGGAGGATACACACGTTCCAGGAAATAATTACGCCATTAACGCGGCCGAGTAAAAGCGTGGGAAGGGGCGCGTTAAGCGTTATTCGTGTGTCGTTAACACGGCCGATTCGATCGAAATCGAGGGAGAAATGGGTGGGCAAAAAAGGTTGGAAAACTCGTGGCGGGCAACTCGTGTAAGGCAAACAACCAGGTGTTTCCTCGACTGGGTTATCGGTATTATCGCCTTTACACCTCCCTCTTGTTTCCATCTTTATCCTTTTTCTCTCGTTGCACCCGCATTGCGGAACGTTTGGGAAGAAAGCTTGGAAGATTCGTCAAATCTCGATGGGGGAGCAAGCGTGCAACCTCGAATTGGAGTGATTCCAATCTGTAATCGATGGATCGTTGCATCCTTCTCGCGCTTGAATGATACGCGATTCGGTGGGATAGAGACAGGATTATTATATCTGGTTGATGTGCAAGTGTATGATAAACGAATCGAAGATGCAAGTTTCGGAATCGTGGTTCGTTGGGAACGTCGAGTGAAAGTTTAGGGAATTAGGTATAGTCGAGGTTCGATTAATTAATCGATCGATGCCCAGCAGTTGAAACGCTTTTAGCTGTATTGCTCGTGGGGGAGGAAAGGTATATGGGATTGCGTTTGAACGGTTCTTCTTTTGATGTGGTTAGATTGCTTGCCGGTGAACGTCGGGCAACAATTGCTTGAAGTTAGTTTGGAAGTGTGTTTGTGTTGTGTTCGAAGATGATGAATTTTTGCAATTTCTGCACGCTTTTGTAGAATCGAACTCATTGTTATTATTATCGATATTAATTATTTGTTATTTTAATGTACTTTAAAAGTTGTTCAAATGTTTGAAATAAAAGACGAGAGTTGAACATTGATTTAAATGTTCTTTATTTGATTGGTCGATCGATTCTCACTCACGAAAAATCTCGAAAAAAAAAAAAAAAAAAGAAGAAATCAATCATGAAGAATGATATTTAATCAATGGATAAAATTAGTCTTCGATACATACACAAGTATTGATTTTTAATCATCTGTTGTAATTAAAAATATTAACTGTCAATCGTTCATTGTTAGTTTTTAATCGAAATTTAATTAAAATTTCATTCGGTTTACATAAATGTATATGATATTAAATGAACACTTTTAACGATTAATATTGACACTGGATGGACTTGATACGAAACCAGAAAATTAATTTCATATTAAAAAAAAAAAATGAAAAATTTTAATATGTTAATCGAATTGAATAATTTATTAATTAAATTATTGTATCTTTAACCGAATTAAATATTATTCTCTATATTTTCAAAATTATCCTGAACGTTTATATTATAGTTCAAATTTATATCGAGATAATATAATAATCGATTAAAAAATTTTCAATAAATTTTCTGATTTTGATAATGAGAATCGTCTTCGAGATTATTTCGCGATTTATTTCAAACGAAATAATTAAAATTTGTAATTTCGAAAGAAATTTTTTCTTTTCCATTTCATAACACACATTCGTGAACTAAATCTAACTAAACAACACGTGTTAAACGTAAACATGGACATCCGTTTACCTGCCAGATTGGAACTATCGTTCAATTCTGTATGACACAAAATTCGATCACTTGTGGTTAAAGATTCGAAATTGACGTGCTTTATGTACAATATTCTATCGTGAAATTGTTCGCAGGCCAGTGATACGGATCCAACACAGCAAACAATTTGTTATCCTATATCAAATGCATTTACTTTCGATCGTGATCGCGTAATTGTTCGAAAGACAAAGTCTAATCTAAATCTAAAGTTTCCATCCATTATTCGTAAATATAATACGCCACGACGTGATTTGTATTCATGTAGGGATTAAAGATTCATAAGGCGGATTGATTATGCATTTTTAACGCCTCCATTCACATGAAAATGCGAAAAAAAGAAAAAAGAGATTACAAAAAGATGCGATATCCACAGTGGATAGAAATATCAACTTCGTCGCGTTATTTTATTTGACATATTCTTTATTTAAATATTTCTTTTTCCTTTCTTCAAACATTTAAACTTTTCCCTTTTCTAAATTCTTTTATTTGTCTCTCAAATATACGCACGTATTCTTTTTATTTCATTTTTTCATTTTGTTTCGCGCAATGTTTTGTACAGTTTTGCGTATGGCGATAGAAAGAACCGTGACAAAATGGATTATCGAGTTTCACAAACATTAGAATGAGTCATGGCATCGACTGAATGCACTTGCATAAAACAGCTGGATGCGAGGGTGTTAGAATCTTACAAGGGGGTGACCCTGATCCAGATTGATGTTCCAACAGGATATCCTTAACGTACCGTGTAATTCGGTTCTTTTTCATTTCGAAACAGTTTGAATCGATCATTCGACAATCCTATTTCGATATATCCATCTATTTTCTATTTTGATTTCTATTCTATGTATCCTATCTTGATCATATCCATAACTCAAATATCCATCTCGTATTTTTTATTTGATAAAATGATATTTTCTATACATTGTTTCTTTGTCATCAATTTGTTTATTCGCACTTGATGATAACACAAAATTATATATAATTACATTTCCTTCAAAATTATCAATTATCTCGATTGTCAACTATCGATATGATATTTTTATAAAAAAATAAAGAAAAGATTAAATTATTCAAATTACTATTTTAAGATTTTTAAATTTCTATTTATCAAACGTCCTACAACAAACAATTAAGATCCATATGCAAATCATCAGTAAAAATCATCCAATCTCCCCGATGGAATATATTCCCTCATAATTTTAAATCGTCGTAAAAGTTAAAGCTATGAATATTCACCGATAAAGAAAGAACCCTTTGCGGATGGATAATCGAGTTTTCGACCGTTTCTTTCCTCCTGTTTCCGCCCGGTTGTAATTAGCCGCCGTATTCCACGATGTCTGAGCGCGTGTTCTCTCCCTGGACATGGATTTACGCGCTTGTGAAACGTGTACCTGACACACCGCCGCGCACGTTGTCGCATTCCGTCGTTTTTCCTGAAATGAAACGCAAACGCGTGCACGACGTCCATCCAACCGTGCCTTTGCCCCGTGAAATTGTAATTTTAACCTTCCCTCTACCTTTGTGCACGCGATCCTCTGTCCCTATACCACGCCTCGTCCTTATCCTCCTCCTTCTCTGCGCTATCTTTTGCGCCTTCCCTCCTCCTCTTACACGGTTAATATCCCTCCACTCCACGTTCCTTGCGCGCACTCGCTCGTGGAACACGATGTGCGTGAAACTCTTTGTCTCTTGCCTCGTGTCAACGTTAATAATTGCTATATTATTATTCTTTATCGATAAATAGTGAATTAATATTGCTATGTCTTTTAGTTAAAAGTTGAAAGTAACTGCGTAGCAACAAGACAAGTGATAGATAATTGGACTTTTTGTTTGGAGAGGGTTGTTTTTGTTAAAATGAATTAACGTAAATATATAGGGTTTTCTTTTTTTTTAAAAAGGAAAAAATTAAAAGATCGATATTCGATTTAAAATACTCGCGTGTATCTTGAAAAATGGAAGAATGTAAATTTTAATCTAAGATTCTCGTTTCTCTTTAATCATTTGCCTCTATCGAGCTTGTGGCCCCAGGACTTAATGTTTCACGTTATATGTTCGCGTTCCTTGCATGCACTCGCTCGTGGAACATGATATATGAAACTTTTTGCCATCATCGTTATTATTCTTTAATGTTAGCGATATTGTATGAAAGATAAAATTATTTAGCATTCTAAGAGTCGGAGAAATTTCCTTCGTGCTATTTTTCTTAGGATAAACGAGTTAGATTTCTTTGTACAAATTTTTGCACAAAAGACGCATGAAATTTTAAATATTTCTTGAAATATAAAAGAGAGGTATACTACAACAAGTAAATAACGAATAAATAGAACGTAATAAAATATTATATCGTCGTTGTAGTATAAAATACAGGATAAATAAAATATTCAGACTTGACTCGATTTGTTCTGCGCCAATATACAATAATAAAATAATGGGATGGCCATTTAAATAAAAAATTGATAGTTCTCTTTCTTTTATCGACACACTAGCTTTTGTGAAGTATTCAATACGAACGAAATTGATGGCTGAAATTTATCCGAACAATTCCAGAAAGTTGCACAATCGAGGAAACTTGCTGTTCCACGTATTGCGTATGATCGCGTAATCGCGAACGTTCGCTCGAGGAACTTTTAATTAAAGTAAAGTTATATCTGAGACAGTGCTTTTTCCGTTAAATAACCGGATGTTTCCTCTTTGTTTGCACGATGGTCGAAAGAAAAGTCGGATAGCAATTGGTGAATTAAATTTACCGATAGTTGAATAGGAGAGGGATGAATAATATAATGATGTTTTTCTTGAATTTTTAATGTATGCAAATTGATAAAGTTTTTGAAGTAATTTAAAGAATAAGCTTAGTTCCATTTAATTTAATACTTTTATTTTATTTGCAATTGATAGAGAGTGATCATTAAACGTTTATCTTCTGAAAAATTAATAATATTTCGAATATTCTATACTCTCGTTAAATTGTATGGAAAACATGGACCGATCGAATATTCGAAATCAATTTTTCATAGTGTTTCAATACGATCCTTATTCAAAATCAAAAATTTCTATGATTAAAGAAACGAAGTCTTTTACCTATATCATATAACAAACATTCACGTAATTGCATAATTTGACAATCGTAAAAAAAAAAAAAAAAAAAAAAAAAGAAATTCTCTCTCTCTCAACTTAAGCACGATCCACACGATCCAAACTAATACTACATATTCCATCCTGAAAGTTATTCACATATCCGGAATACAATTTAACTGAAATTGCTCAATTAAAAGCTACAAGAACGGGCAATACGTTCGAGCAATCAACACTCTGTCCTTATTTGCATACCCTCTCCATCACGAAACATCCTCTCTCGTTCGCTTTCAGACGTCATCTTTATGAACAGCAAGTTTACGTCCACCAAGTAGTGGCAGAGGTAATCCACGATACCTAGAGGTCTCGACGAGGGAAATAAACGTGACGTAGCCGTAGGCGGTGGAGACATCACACGGATGTAAAGGGTATTTCAACGACAGCGAGAGAGAGAGAGAGAGAGGGAAAGATGGAACGATAAACGTAGTAGAGGAAGAAGGAAGTAAGAAGGAAGGAAGGTCGAGGCATCACACGCGTATCTCAACGACAAGGAAAAAACGATAGAAGAAGAAGGAAGGAAGGAAGGAAGGAAGGTTGAGCGTGGCACGCAGCAGGGTGTACTTATAAATCGCTTAATCGCTGTTTTTCACGGATCGAGAACTCGAGAAAAACTCGAGGCTGTTTCTGCCCCTGCTACGTTTCGCGTGGCAAAGCACTCGGTCGCGTTTCGGTCGAGAATGCTCGATGCTAGCGAAAAGGGATTCGAGCCTTTTTTTTCTTTTTTTTTTTTGGTGACGGGTTTCACCATTTCTCACGGCCTTGACGATTCGCGTTAGACACGCTCCGTGGCGATGTTAGCTCGTTCCAACCTTTTCAGACGAGGAAGTGTTTGGCTATTGAAAGAAAGTTTAGAGAGAGGTTTCGTGCGTGGGAAACAAGATTTTGTTATTGATTCAAAAATTTGATCAATAATGGTGGGGAAATGTTTCTTTGATCGAAGATTAAGAATTATACAATTATTTTAACCTTATATTTGAGATGATGGTGAAAAATATATCCTAAAATAAGAAGTATAATTTATGTAATAAGTACGAATTCCATCAGATCTACGATATCTCCCAATCAAACGTTTTCGAAAATCAATAATTCCGATACTGAATACCCAGTATTCACTTCTCCATTCTTGTCGTATTTTACTACCTTTCGATCATTTTTATTCCTCTATTCGAGAAAAAAGAAAAAGTTGTTCAGGAATACATATACACATAAAATATCGTAATAGGAGACATTAGTCTCGCGTCTCGCTCGAGTTTCTAGACACGTCGACGAAGGATCGAGCGGAAATCCGTGGGTATCGCATAGAAGAAAGCAATCGCGGGAGGAACGTCTGTCGTCCGCATTGCCTCGAGCGACCAGCCAGCCGGATTTCCATCGATCCCAACCCTTGCATCTCGCGTTCGGGGCCGCATTGGATGACGTCTACCGGCTGGAGTTGGCTTTGCTTTCATCGAGAAGTGTAATGATCGTACGATGACGGCTGTCAATATGTTACCTCTCGCCATCTGGCGTCCCCGTATCCCGCCTGTTTGAGTACGTGCCGGATTCGCGTTGGCAAGTAAACGATTGAAGCGAAAAGGGGGACGGTTTCGGGGGTGGGGTTCGTGGTGGTTCGTTTATACGCATATTATTATCGAGTATGCAACGAGTTTGCACCGTAGTTTGATCAACATTGAATAAATTTTGCGCAAGTATTTTCGTCCAAGTTTATTTTCCTTTCGATATTGTTTTTCAGTAGATATTGTTGAGTTAAGTTTTTTAATTAAAAGAAGTTAAGTTGTTGAAGAAATCGTGTTATGAGATAGTTCAGGTGGTCGTAATAGCATGCAATTGTGACTGATTGATTCGATAGAAACAATGATGTAAACGTGGTTATTTTGATATTATTTTGATAGGAAATTTTCTAACGATATTCATAAATATCGTTACAATGAATATTATATTTCTGATTTTCACGAACACGAGGTAAACGGTATAATTGTACAAACTGGAAGATAAATGGACACCGACGTGCCCTTTAAGCAGTTTAATTAATCATTAAACAAGGAAGGAATTCGCGCAAAGCTGAGTGAGGATGCAGCTAATAGAGTTGGTCAAACGTGGATTACAACTGTCATTAACATAAGCCAGTGTAATATATTAGTCTGATGAATATGGATGGCAAAACAGCATTAAAGATGTCAGAATTCGATAACGCTGTCTGTATATTTGACAAACATTCGTTCAAGAGACACTGATTGCCTACTTGTGTCGTATCAACACGCTTTGAAATATCAAGCACGTATCTTCCATTAATAATTGGGCCTCTGATACAGCCTTTGTTTATCAATCGATATTACAGAATGTAAACAATCTCGTGTTACGTGTTATAAAATATAGTTGAGAATACCGATTCTTCCGAATTATTCTTACATTATAATTCAGGACATTTTTAGAAGGAAACCTACATAAATTTTTTCCTATATCGATATTTATCCTTGATATTTCGAATTGCGCTTTAATTTAAATTAAACGTGTATCTGAAATCTCTTTAAGACATCAAAAAAAAAAAAAATAGTTCGTTAAATCTATTTAAAAAATCAGATTTATCGAACAAATCTGTCACCAATAATGATTCTATAAAATATGAAGCGTCCAATTAAATGAAACGAGAACTTGCACACATTCACGATAAAAAAAAGAAAAAAAGAAAAAATTCCTTGGTCTCGCTCTTTAACTTTAATTGACCCACTTTTGTTTCTATCCCACCGTGTGCACCGGTAACATCGATTACCTGTCCGCAACGTCCTGTCGTCGCCATATCTCTGGCATATTTTTCAACCCTCGAACCGAAAATTCCAAGAAATTCTCCAACCACAAACTTTCTCCACGCGTATACCTCGGCAATTTGTATCCCCCTCCCTCGATACAAATCGAATCCCTCTCGAATCTCTCCAATCCCATTTCGAGACGTATTCGTGACGTATTCGAAAAAAAGGCCATCGTCGTTCATCGTGATTTGCAACTCGTCTAGCTCAACTTTCGATTGATAATCGAAAATTTTGACGTCCATCAATGCTGTACAAACAGAGGGCGACACTGACCTATTTCATACATTAATTACATTCACAAAGAATGTCGTCACAAAATATGACGTCAAATTCATCGTCAAAGCAATGACAATGCCTCGACAGAACCATGTTAAAATCGATCGTGTACGATTTCGAGTTCGATCGTACTTAGTTTCGTATCTAATCGTGTCGTTTAGTTTCGGGAGGAGAATAGACGATGATGATTGTCGGCCGTTGCATTTGTACAATGCCGTGCGCACGATGGATTGACTTTTTAATTACGAGCTACACATTTTAACAGATACACCTGTCCCTTGGCGATAGGACACGAAGGAATCACTGTCCGACTGTCAATCAGCAAGTTTTCAATCAGGAACTTTTCCAATCCAAAGCTGGCTGGATATTGGATAGCGCGTTTTACGGACAACATTTAAAATGCAAAAGTACTTTGCGCTTGATTGATTCGTGGGATTCGTTGATTTTTTAATACCGATAATTTATCGTATATCGAGTATACGAATTTAAAATAATATCGATTTTATATTAAAGTTACATTTTTATCATACATAAATCTGTTTAACTTTAGCCTTTTTTCTTTTTTAAATACATACAGTTTTCAACACAATTATTCAATCGAATAAAACATTGCGATCGTCCTTTCAATTTTCAATATTTTCCTCTATTTCCACAGACGAAGGGAGAGGGAGGGAATTTTTCGTCGGTCAATAAAAAAAAAAGAAAAGCTGTCGTTGACGCGCGTGTCGATAATGCGAGATTTCGAGCAAACGCGAAAAAAAACGACGTGATGAAACCGGGCGGGCATTAATCGCGAATGCAATCAATGTCGGCGATCGCTTTAATCTTCCCGCATTTTCCGTGTCGCGTGTCCTATGCGTATACAACACGTGTAACTTTCAATGTTTATATGCCTATCTATCGATGCAAACTGATTAAAAAAAAAGAAAAAGATTCGCCAGCATCTGGAGCAAACGTTCACGACAGGTATCGTGCTAATTGCGATTACACGCGTAATGAATGTCCACATGTGTAGATGATCGATTCGAAAGAATTAAATGATGGGAGGGATAATGAAAGGGGAGAAATATGGATAAATATTTGCGTTTGGGATGAATGTTAATTCGATACGATTTATCGGTATAAATTTGACGTTGTATCGCCAGTTGTTCGAGTGAAATGTGAATAATTTTTTTTTTTTTTTTATTGGATTTAATGGGATTTTATGGGATTAATACTCGTAAATAGATACCTCTTTTCTCGTGAATCGCTGAAAGACGCGTACATTTTGAATTAAACATAGCGTTTGACGCTAAATAAATAAAAAATATTTTTATTTAATATCTTGTACGAAATATTGTTATTTATACTTTTATGTGAATACAGAAATATAATTGTAATGTATATGTTAAATATTCGATTCGTGTTTCGAGTCGGAAATTAAATAATTTCATTTGTGCTCGATAAATTTTTAAAGTTAATTTTCATGGAAATGAAAATCGTCTTATTTTACATTTTTGATTTACTAGCTTTCTTTCAAACTGTCTGCCATTAATTTTCCATGCATCCTGCATATCCATCTATTTCTCTCTTTCTGAATATACACGTGTGTGCACGCGAGCTTGTGTGAATATTTTCGGTACTGGCTGTCGCTTTCGTCCTTCCTGTCTCAATGTTCATCCAGCCTTCATTTTCAGCTTTTGAAACGAGCGTTTTCTAGGTAGACTCACCGGCCTCTCTCGATTAGGCAGACGTTGGCATTGTGATTTTTCTTTTTGTTTTCTTCGAGAGATGGAACTCTCTCCACTTTTCCACATATCGGTTATTCTTTTGGAATATAGGAATATAGGACGAGAATTAATTAAGACATTGGAAAATCTTCCAATTTTTTGCATTGAACATGTGGGATTGCAGATACAATAAATAAAAGGAAATGTAACAAACTACTGATGATTAATGAAGTTAACAAAAATATTGTGACGAATATCTTTTTTTTCTTTATCTCTTCTTAATTTTCTTTTTTTTTAATTAATAATCTGAAAGAATGGTATAACCTCTTTTTACCCTGTTTATTTTTTTTTCCACTGTTGATTAAGATTTATTTTATTCTATGGTGTATATATATCACGATATAAAGAATTAAAAAAAATACAAAATATGTTTTTTCATATAGAATATCTTGCAAGGTAGAAAATATAATGTATATAATGTGTATAATATTATACAGCACGGGGAAAGTATTTTTTTGAAAGATTTAATTTTTAATTTTGTTTATTTTAAGAGACTCTTGCTTTAAGAGATAAAATTTTTATTAAGAAAAAAGCTAATAATTCGTGAATATTTAATGAAAAATTTGGAATGGAAAATTAAGATGCGTCGAAACTAATTATTCCTAAATTATTTTAAATACAATAATACTGATACAATAACTCGTGTCAATATAATTACAATTATTATCAAGTTACCGACTGACTCGCTTACACAACTTATTCGCATTCTCTTCCCCCGTCCATCCAAGATATTATCTTTTTGTTTCTACATGTAATAAAATGATTTTACAACGAATTAACCATTCATTGTCCGTGGAACGGAGGACATTTGTGACCAAGCTTGGCTGCCCGTGTTTCTGTAATTAAGGCGCATTCACACGGATCACATTGGGGTGGCGTTAATTTAATGGCTCTTGATTGCTCGGTGCAGTAATTGCTACGTGGACACGCGTGCAAACCCTTTTTATCATTTAGGATGCTTGTTCTGCCTTATATCTATTATACTCGACTGTCATCCGCCAGTGCAAATAATTCCTTTATTATTTAAATGTCAAGCAATTTATCGCGCGCATCCACTGCATTGGCGTGCGTGCAAATCTCTTTTCCTTCTTTCGGCCATTTAAAAACGAGTTAACTCGAAATGCTAATCTTAATTAATTTCTTCGCTTTTGAATTGTTTCGCGTAAAAATAACTTGTAAAATATACAGGTGATTAAAAATCATACAATTGTAAATAGATCGAAAACACAACAACGACTAGAATAAATGATAAATACAATTTTTGAACGCATATTTTGCAATTTTCCGATAAGCAGCATAGTAATCTTGTAAATGGTTCCAGGAGAAAGCCTAAAGTTCCGTGTTTTCAATGCAAATGGAAGCATCAATTCGAAACAAAAATTGCGACGATTCTTAGGAAAAGTTTTTTTCCGGGGGAATATCCATCACGCGACCAACCACTTCCCCTAACAATCCGTTATCAATCTTGCTAATGTCGTAGCTTCCACCTCCTTATTATCATAACGCGGTGTCTGAGTCGCATCGCGATGAGTTGGAAACAACGCCTATTTGTTTTCTCTCTTCTGGAAAAAAACCTTTGTTTTCCTTCAAAAGTTTAAATCTCTTTTTTTCTTTTTTTTTTTTAATCTGTTTTTTTCCTCTTTCGTTCCGTTAGTTTCTTCGTTTTCGATTGATGCTGGATTTTATAACGAAATGGAGGCTGCGAGTGATTTTGTCTGACCATATTTAGGGTGAAACTACTGTGAGATAGGATCAACCTGTCGAAAGTTGTTTTGGATCAGGGTTAGGATGTTACAAGGAAGGATAAGTTGTTGATTATTAACTTATATATTAAAAAAAGAAATTAATATTTTAATTGTAAGTGAATAATTTTATGATTTTTTTTTAAATATATATGCAATAGATAAATAGTTCTTTTATTTCTTTGTTTCAATATGAAACAACAACGAACTATCAATCAGTTTCTAGTCTCTTGAAATTGTATTACGCAATTATTTTTCTCTAATAAAATATATGCTAGTTTCTAACTCGATAAATTTATTTTAAAGGCTTTATTAAACTTTCATTAAATTTATCAATTTATTTCTATATTGTACTATAATAATAAAATTACCAGAGCAAAGGTTCAAAATTGATTATACAGAACAATCTACGAGTTTTTGACTTATTCATATTGTCATTCATATAAAAATAAAACTAAACTAAAAAAAAAAAAAAAAAACTCGTTATCACGACAATCTAATTCCAATTAACAAACTTTAGCGAACATCATTGAAATTATGCAAATGTATCATATAAAGAGGCAGAGCGGCCCACTCTAATTAACCGGCATCATAAACATACGTCGTGCGTCATTCGAACAGGGACCCTTCTTTCGTTTCTTCTCAATGGGGTGGCCACGCATACGCCAAGTGACTGGCGTATATCCCAAGAGCTATTTTCCAATTGACCAGTATGCTTAATTGAAGTCAGGGGTCCGTGGAGTCGAGTAGAAGCGTAAACGATCGTAAAGCAATGGGGGTCGAGACCGAGGGGGTTGTGTAAGATGAACGTAGTCTGGATTCGAGAACAATAGATTTAAGGTGCTTTTCGCTCCATCTCATGAATCTTGCGCACGTGACAGACGCTCGACGGTCATTCGTTTCGAAACACTTTAGTTGGACGAAAAAAACTTTCCAATTCTTCACCTTCCTCCCTCCATTATTTGCCTCTCCTCATTTGAATCGAATTCGCATTTCTTTTTTAGCGAATTGCAATATGTTTTTTTTTTTTGGATTTTTTTGTGATAAATAGGAAATGGTAATTTTGCTTGTATTATTATTGAAGGTATATATATATATTTTTGATCGCGTAGAAAATAGTGTTTCCTGTAGGATACTGCAATTTTATCGCATTTTGCTTCGATACATTGTATACATTTATATCATCAATATAAATATTGTATACATTCTTCGAATTCATATTTGATATTTAAACATTTTACATTCGAAAAACTGCGAAGAGATTAATTAAATTAGATTCGAAACTTTTACACGATAGCAACAACATTTACTCATTAAACTCGAACATTAATTTCTCTCACGATAAATAATTTTTCCAAAACGTTCAAACATTTCGACCACGAATGAATACACGCCGTGGAACTCCGTGGAGGGATCTTGGAGGCAATCTTATGAATCTTGGGCGCATGACACCTGTGCAACTGTGGTCAACACACAGAAGAGAGGAAGGAAATCATCCATCTCTTCCACCCTTCCCAAGTGTATTCCGAGGATTTAACGGAGCTTCTCGAAGTGTTTACTTACGTTGAGCCTCGGTGAGCAAATTTGCTCGAGCGAACTCGCTGATTATCCGCTCGAGAGGGTGGTGAAAAAGCTTGAGGTAAAGCACGATGCATATAAATTGGGGGTCAAGAGGATGATGGCTGGCCTCCATCTATCGCGGTTGCTTCTCGTGCACGTTTTTTCTTTTTTTATTTGCGTTAATCAAATGTCGTTCGACCGGTTCTCGCGCGGTAATGGAAGATACGCGAAGCATGTACACGATTGTATAATAACGTTGAACGATTGTAAAGGGATGAAGTTGTCGTTTGTGCATTTCAATTACTTTATCCAGCTCTTTATTGCCGGTGATAAAATGTATATTCCGGTTATTAGTGTAATTACGACGGGCTTCGTTCAAATTTCATTACCATCCTTTGTGTTATTAGTTGAAACAAGAGAGGTTAGATTCGATTTGAATTAACTCGATGGTTTATTGTGGAATAGTTGGTATTGATTGTGAATATAAGTACGTAGATTGATAAAAGAAATGAATTAATACCTTTTGGGAGTTTTTTTGTACTTTTTATTCTGTGAGATGAATAGATTGGGACTAAAAATAATATAAATATATATATGTATTAGTAAAATTATTTTTTTAAATATATTTGCACCAAAGGTAAAAAATATAAAAAAATTCACAAACGATTATATTAATATAACAGATTTCAGTAATATAATATAGAGAACGGTTGTAATTTTGCAATATATTAGAATTCTTCATTCTAATAAGATATTCACTTTCGATATTGTTTCCTAAATTTTTCTTCCATTATCTTCTTTTTCAACATGTTCTTTTCATTATCTTTCTTTTTATAGTGATATTATAATACCAATGACTGGCATTCGATATATGGTTAAATCATAAAATTTTAAGTTTGACGATTGAAATTGGATCATTTTTTTATATTACGATTTTTCTCTTCATCTTCCCTCTTGCCATGCATTTATATTTATCGTATAAACGTGTACTACACTTTTCAAATTTCGATAAAATATTGGTCAATTATAGGGACGTAATTACCCTCGAAAATTGATAAAACTTGGTCGAGAGGGTATTCAGAACGGGACGAAGACATTTATTTTTACAAATAAATGTCTGCAAAGTCCTTTTTTCCCTTCTCGACGAGTTTCCGCTCTCGACGATTAATGCACGCACTGGTTCATCCGCGCGTTTATCGGCGTTCCATCTGTGTATCGATCGAGAGGAGACGAGAAACTTTTTCCATCAAGCGGAGAATAATGAAATTTTCCACGGAGATGTCATACCGCCGCCTCGCTTCCGCGAGTTTACGTCGAAATGACGATTGATTTTCTTTTTTTATGCCTTATTTTGATATTCGCATAATACAGCTTTCATACGCGTATCCTTTATCTGCGTGTTCTCTTTTCGTTTCTCTTTCGCTTGTAAATATTGGGGCTTCGTTCGGATTTTCCTATTAAAAATGTTTTTGCACTTGTTTTTGCATTTCCAATGTTTAGAGAACCAGTGTCAATCACGCGTCGTTTAAGATTTTTAATTGTATTATTTTATAGAAATCAAAAAATACCAAAAGTTTTATTAAAATTTTTATCGAAGTTGTTTCTTCCGATTATAAATTAGTAATTAGTTGAAATATTAAAGTTTTTAAATACATTGCCTTTAACGATATTATTGTTAATAATATAATATTTTCGTATATCAGAAGAACAAAAAGAAATAAGAGAAAGGAAAAGAAAAAGATAAAAGGTGAAACATTTCTTTGAACAAGAAATTTCAATGGGATCAGAGTGGCAAAAAAGGTTATTACAAATGTGTCGAGAGTCTGCACATGGGGAGCTCCCCCTCCCATCTATTTCTCAATTTTTACATGGAAATCGAGTATGTCAGCAGACGAAGGGCCAGATCATGACGAATTTCACTCTCAACAGGCTGACGTAGATATCGCAATGGTATTTGGCATATCAAAGTATTGTACGAATGAAATATTTTAGAGAAATGAATTTCTTTATTCGAAATTGTTGAAACAAGGAGTCATAACTAATTTTTTAATACCCTATATCTAGCTTTTATCTAAAATAGGAATTAGAAAAAGAGACATGAATCTGTGCATAACTTATGAATCTACTTTTATTAAAAACTTTTAAATGCCAAAAGTGTTTCTATCGTTTGATAGATTTTCACATTATACTAAAATTAATATTCTATAGCTAATATTATTTCTCCAAAGATTTTAATTAAATTTCTTTAAAGATTTGCAAATTCAATTCTCACAATCAGATCAACGATCAACCAATAAAATAATCAACTCCTAAACATTCCTTCTTAGCAAATCAAATCAACCTCCACTTTTACATGTTATCCAATAAATTAATCTCCATTATTCCACCGATGGCCTCTCCAGTCCAACCTCAAAAGGAGAACCGGATGCCCTCCTCCTGCGATCCCGATTTCCGAATACCTCGCATCCCTCTCCCTTCGCGGTGGCGAGTGCACAGGAATGTGTTCACGTTTACCTCGTGAACCACCTCGTGTTTCAATTATGAACTAATTACCGTTGGCGCGCCCGTTTGTATGTACATGATGCACGAATCGTGCAATTTGCGTGGCAACATCTGTGAACGGTGTTCCGTCTGCGCCTTCTATCGTGGCGCCATTAACGATCACGTGCCATGTGGCGTTACACATGTCCACGAGGGGGATCGCGAGCAGGTTTTTGGTGTGGTGTCCCAAACCCAAGTGGTGCACCCTTCCGGTCGTCTTGAAGATCATTAGTCCTTATTATTAATATTATTAATTTTTACTTTTCGATGTTTATTATGATGTAAAAAGATGTGAAAATATCGATGAATTGAAATGTGTAACGCCGATGAAAATTGGGATAATGTTTTTCGAGCGGGTCATTTTTATTCCGACAAGATGTAATTCTTTATTCCAATTGTATTTTATGAACAGATATAATAAAAAAAAAATATCGTTTCTCACAAAGAAAATATCGTTCCATTTATAATGACATAAATAATAATTATTCATGATACGATATTACGTTCATCAATGATGGACAATGGAAGAAGCACTGTCACTGTCACTAGGATAAGTAACATATTTATCATCCTACCTTATCGACTGTACAGTCTATAACTACGTGGAACATAGATGCGCCCAATAGTGCCGAATATTGAGATATTCCAGGTAACGTTGAAATGAAATATAACAGCATTAATCGGGGATATAAATATACCCCGATCATGGAAAGGGATTAATTATCTAGCACGCGTAATCTAATTATCTAGGCGTTCATATCTCGCGGAAACATGCATCTCGTTTCTCGAGCTTATGCCTCGATAATTTCCACCCCCGTGTATTCGCGGAAAATGAAATTCTCGCAAGTCAACCGACTGGCAAGTGTCGAGATGCTCGTATTAGCAGCCGTGGCGTGTATCCTCTCCCTTGCTTTTAATTAGCCATCACGTTGGTGGTTGAGGTACAGGATGGCTGAGATCGGAATCGCGATGGAACGATGTCGTGGAACGGTTTTAAAGCTTCCTCGAGGGAGGAAGAAGGGGATAAATTCGAGGGACAAAATTATTTTCTGCCACGTGAGCGCGTGACGCGAGTTGGATGCACATCCAACGGAGAGGACGTGGATGGTTACACCTTTTAGATGCTCGTTTTGAAGATCCTCTTTTGACTGGAGATGCATACCGAGATCAACGAGTTTCTTACGAGAGCTTGTTGGTGGATTCGATACAGAGTACGAGTCACGTAGATGGAAGGAGTGGTACGTTTTGTTCGATTTGAGCCTCTTTTCGTAAACAGTGTTCGGAGGAGTGTCTTTTAAGCATAGACAGATCCGAATCTTGATACGATAGAAGTGGATTTTCGTTCGAAACTATTTGAATTTTTATTTCTTTCTTTTATCCAACTTCAATTGTTAGTTATTTATTGTATGGATTATTGAGCAATGATATTTTTCATTATTACTACACTCAATGGAGGATACTTAAGAGAATATATTCGAAACAAAATACTTAGCAACAATAAGTTATACGTTATATTAAACGATTCACTGCAAACAATTTATAATATTTATGTTACTTTATAATCGACAATAACATTTGCAACAGGAAGTAAAACTCCAAAAATCAAGATATCATCGATCAACTTTCAACTTTTCAACACCATCTTCTCTTATCCACCATCAACCCTTCGTCACGAATCGAAATAATAGAGCGTCGAACGATATCGAATCTCTCGATCTTCCCCAAAACATCTTAAACCTTCTTCGCTTCTTCCGATTTTACTACACGACTCAAAGAAAAAACTTGCCTCAACAACGATATGCTCTCGACGAGATGCAAATCGATCCGGTCGAACCTTCCCCAATCGGTCGCGACGCACCCCATTTGCAACCTTCTCGTTTATTCGGCAAATCGACACGCGATACGGACGCGTGGGGGCGGTTTTCCAAGTAGGAAGTTGTTCGAGGCTCGTTTTACCGATCACCGCTTCTCCCTCTGACACGCGATACTTCTCGATTCTTCTCAACGATCCTCGTGGTCCTCGATGCCCTTCAAGTTTTCAAATTCTACAGTTGAACGCGATACGAAATCAATGCTATCTCCGGTTTGGGATATCTTGGAGAGAAAGAGAGAGAAAGGAAGGTTTGACGCACATGCAAATGGAGGTTTACCGTGGGCGGGCACGCGAACGGAATCGTGTAACGGCGAGGATCTCAGAATATGACGTCACGCGCGCTCTGTTGGAATCTTGGTGGCGGCGTGACTGGAATCGAGATGAGATCAGACGTTGAAACGATAGAGGACTGGAAAGCATGGATCCTGTGCTTTCCTCCGTAAAGGAGAAGTTAGTCGCGGAAATGTTTTGTCTTTAGTTTCGCGATGGGAATATTGGTCTTGATATAGTTTCTTAGGTGTCGTTTTAAAATTGTTATCTTTTGGTAGTTGTCACAGTTATTTCGTTAATTTTTTTTCGTGGAGATTTTTTTTTTTTTTAATATTGAAATAGAAGAAAAGTTTGTATGAAGATATTTCAATTTGAATTTATCCTGGTTTTAGAATATTGATTTTAGAAATTTATTTTTGATTGTGATAATAATGATAAGAAAATAGTGGAACATTTATTAACAAATAATAAGATAAAATTATAAACTATTCCTCTCAAGACCTTTTATTAAATTAATAATAATCTTAAAATTTGTTCTTGACATAGTCTAAGTATTAGACTGATTAATATTAATTAATAATTAATATTAAATTTATTAGTAAATCTATTATTTAGATTACGTCAAGAACGAATTTTAAGATTATTATTAATTTAACAAAAGCTCTTGAGAGGAAGGAGAATTGAATGCATAGTTTATAATTTTACTTCTTACTTAAAATATTAAATTATATTAATTATATTAATTATAATTAATATTAATTAGTCTATTATTTAGATTACGCAAAGAACGAATTTTAAAGAAAGAAACGAGAAAATCTGAAATTATAAACTAGATAGAGTAGAATTTAATCTAGTGAAATTAGAAGCATTTCTCCATGAATACGTTCACCATTGTGCTTGAAATTTATATTAATCTCCAAGCACTACAAATGTTTCCATGAATGCATTTCATTCGCTATATATTATTGCTTATTCAGAAATCTATCTTATCTGAGAACCAATCTAATATTCACGTAGTCGGATCCCAATACCGAATCCCAACAGCTGAATAAGATTAGATTCGATCTGATAGAATGCGGAGCATAATGTATACATATTACACGCGAATTCGAAATTCAAATCCTCGCGTGATACGACTGTCAAAGACTTATGACGGAGGATTTTGTATCACGTTACAGCTCCTTTATTCTCGATTCAAAATTAAGAAGATACTTTGTTTCTAATCGAAATTTACATTTATATCTCAACGAATTACTAATCAGCTATTATCTGCGTCGTTATTACAATTCTTATCGATAACCAAACAATTTTATCGTAAAAAATGAATCAATTTTCTGCAAACACGAGATAAGTGCAAGATTTATCTAAAGAATCTCATTATGACTTATCTTCGTGAGTACATATACAGTACTCTCTCTATTAAAGCTTAATTTCCCTTCTCGTATCCCCAAATTAAAGATTTTTATCACTTGCACCAACCTCTTCCTCTAACCCTTCCAATTTAATTTATAATACTTTTATAAAATCTCCAATCGTTCCTTCACACACCCACCCGTCGTAATTAAACGATTACACAATAGTGTCGTCACTTTCCTCCTCCCGGGAAGACAAATTGGCCAAAATTAAATCAAGCCTATCCTCCCCCCCCTCCCTTTTGTTTCTTTGATTATCCGCTTCTTAATTTTAACCCTTTTAGAATCAAAGCGCGCCACTGATCCGATTACTCGAACTCGATTCACTCGGTTATAAACTCGTCGAAACCGACTTCGATATTTCACTCACCGTCCTCGTACCCCGCTCATAAATCACAAACTCACATCGTCACCGTTTTCGATATTTATTTCGACACGAATAAACTCCGCTCCCCGCCTAAGGGGAAGAGAACCCTCCCCCTCAATTTCACACCGCGAATTTTACATCATCTTCTCGCCTCCCTTATCCTCCCCTCCCTGGAATCGACGTAAGGCGACGTGTTCCAATGATAATTCGCGACAAACGTTATTCATACCAGAATTTGGTCCAGAGGTTATCGCGCCAGTCCGATTTTGGGGCCGGTCGAGGGGTGGGACACCCCTTGTGGCCGCGGGAGGCGGCACGGCCATGCAAAGTGAGCCAGGGGTTGTTAGATTAAACTGCAACCCCTCGCGACGCCCCGGATGCCTAGGACGCCGCGACGGGTTAAAAACAGACAGGAAGAGCATGAGTCATCCCTTAGCGAGGACTCGAGTCCCTCGTGAGAACAAACAAAAATCGCGCGTGGCATTTTTTCCGGCGGGGTTGGATCCAGGCTTGCGATCGAAGGGGGATGGAGTTGTGTCTTGTGAGAAAAGACGAAGGAGGATACCTCTTCATTCGCTATCTTCTTTTCCGGGGGAGGGGGAGATTCTTTGAACAACGTGACTTTTATTTGTGTAGGGAGAACGGTTTAAATGTGTGTGTAATTGATTGGTTTAGAGGAAGGGACAGAGGATTTTGTTTGTATGGAAAGAAGGAAGTTGGGATTGGATTGAATCCGATTGGAGCGCGAGTTTAAAAGTGTTTGGTATTTTTGGTTTTGTGTTGTCCATTAATTACGTATATCAAATATATGGGTCTATTTAAAAAAATAAAATTAAAATTCTGTGAGGAATTATTTAAAGTAAGATAAAAGTATATATTGTTCAATAAGAAATAAAATAATTTATATAAATTGGATAAAAATTAGATATATATATATGAAATTTTAAATCCATATTTAAGTAATTCACTAATTTTCATCCCTACAAGAAAAAATATATTTTCATACAGAAAGAGAAACTTGGTATTTGCTCAAACCCAGAGGTTGGTCAGGGCATTTACTAATTTCCGCGACAAAGTCACTGACAAATTTTGTGTATCAGTGAACAAAGGGCTAAATACTAAAGGGGTTCTAAACAAGTGAGTCCGTAGGGGTCGATTTATTCCTCAAGCTGTTCTCGACATTCCATCCATGAAGTAGACTACACGTATCTATTATTACAAGAGGGCACTAAAGGGTTTCTAGTTTTACCTACGCGATACCCACTTTGAATTTCTCTTCCCTTTTCTTTGTATCGGCTCATCGATTCGGTTGGGTGTAAAATTTTTATGGGGGCGTAGTGTACTCCTATGTCTGCGACGTTTCAAAAATTGGTTAAAATGAATTTTAAATTTCTGTTACAAAGTAATCAAATAAAATTATATATCTAATCCTTTTTACTGTTCTGTTATTAAATAAAAAACATTTAACATTTTCACGAATACAGCTTTAAATAATTTAAACAATTATTTTCAATTCATATCATAAATCAATATTTTAATCAAAATATCGTTTTTTTTTTGTTCACAGGTAAGCGATCAAAATCAACCTACGACAATTCCGAATACCTAATCCATAAACCGGTCAATAAGTAAGTAACCCGTCACTAATTTTTATTCTCTAAGAGTTACATCATCAAAAAAACCGTACTAATAATTTTTAATATCACCACTATTTAAACTATATTCGATCAAACTACTATCATTCGAGCTAAAGTCATTGTTAATTAAGAAATTTTCGATTTAGTTACATCCAAACCATCGTCCAAAGCTAAATACTTTCAACATTCTTGGAATTCATTCGTTAACCCTGTCACGTACTTTTCACTGTCGTCACGAGTGCAACAGTTCCGATAAATCGATAGTTGGCCGTTGAATATGTGGCGCATAAAATATGTGTGCGATCCAATCTTGCGAATCCTCTGGGAATCGTGGCCTTGTACACAGCCTCCGTTCTGTCCCCAAGAAAGTGTTTTAAATCTCCCTGGCAGCGCTTCGTACCACCCTCGCCCTCAATTATTCCCATGGAAACGATTCCGGCCGAAACCTTTCCACGCATCAATCTCGTTCGGCCTCTTACCTAATATGGAGCGCGCGGTTAATTATTTCCTTCGACAAAGAAGCTGCGCCGCGAAAACTTTCCGGATGATCGATAATCTCGAAATTCGAGATGGCAAAGCGCGAAGGGTCAGCGCTCATTGATAATGGCGCGGCTCTGGACGAGGGGCCGGAGAAGCATACGAAAGCACTTATCCTTTTAATCTTTTAATTACGCGCCACGCCGAGCTCCTCTCCTAATTTCGAACCTTCCCCACGAGAAACGATTCTTTTGTTTTATTTTTCCCGTGCGTTCCTCAGATAATTTCTTACAACAATAACTTTTTTACAACATTGATTTTTCTTTTGTCGAGATGGAGCGAGAAGGGACGTGGGGGAATTTTAAAAATTACAGAACGTCGAGTTATCCGATCGAGGTTGTTTATTTATTTGTTAGGAAGTTTGAGAGGAAGAGTTTGGGATGAGTCTAGCATTATGAATAATAATATGCTAATGGAAAGTCAATTTAGTGTTAGGATAGTCTAAGTGTTAATGTATATTTATCTGTATGCACATAAACTATATGTATATTACTAGTAATAAATATGTTTAGTTTAAAACTTGCATTTCTTTATATCGTTACATTTAGATATTATCTGTATTACATGCAATACAACTATTATATATTATATTATATTACAATATGTAATAAATAAATATTAATAAATAATTAAATAAATTATAATATAATATAATATATAATAGTTATATAATACTTTAAATTTTACAAGTTTAAAAAAAACAATAAAAAAGATACACTAGAACTTCTACTTCTAACGTGCTACCTCTAAAATACACCACTTCAAGGTCTATTTTCGATCAATCAATATTCCAATCTGTTATATACCTAGCATATAGAAAGTAAGAATTATCCTATAATTTTTCACTGTTATATATATTATATGCCAATACTAATATCATTTAATATACCAATTATTCGAAATTGAGATAAAAAAAAAAAAAAAAAAGAAAAAAAATATGTAGAACAGGTCAGAAAAGTTTCCAGGACACGAGTACTTTTTACGACGTCCTATCTTTCATTTCACTACTACTTTGTACAAGCAACTTTTCTTCAACCTGTAATCCAGTTCTCACCGGTATAAAAGAGGCGAGGGAATTGTTCAAGGAGGAGAGAAGTCGAGCTTGAAAAGAAAGAGTTTCGTGGATGAGGACTTCTTATATGGCCACATGTCGTGTCCAAGATCCACTTCACGTCCGCTCGAAAAAATCTTGCTGGATTCTCTGGGTAAGAGAAGGTGGCGAAATCATGTCGAAGATGTTCCGTTTAACTATCATCGTGATGCACGTTCTCCTCCATTCTTGAATAGCATGCCTTGGAAAGATGTGAAACGAATGGAATTCGATGCACAGTATAGTATAGATCTATCGTCTTGTAACACGAACGAAAACGATTAAGGCTTGATCATTCGTGTTTGGTGAGTTCTTTTTATGTGTTGGGGAAGAAGAAAGAGTTATTGATATTATTGTAGTTAATCCTCTTCTATTGATAAAAATTATTATCCCAAATATTGACAGATATGAGATTAGATATAGATAATGGGATTGTAAATAATGAAAATAATGATTTCTGAAAAATCTATTAAAGATAAAAGTATTAAAAACTTATCGAAGATTAATAAGAAATTTTTTAGTTATACTTAATAAAATTAGTATATAATTATTAATTTATATTTTTTATATTCCATACATTTCGTATGCTTGATATAAAAAATATAAATAAATATATTATATATTTTTCTTTATATCAGTTCTGTTTGCACAATAATTAAATATTCATAAATAAATTCATAATTCATATATTAAATACAAATTATCTGATAACAAATTAATTTGTTAATTAAAGATAAAGGAATTAATTATATTTATCGAAGATTAATAAGAAATTTTTTAATTATATTTAATATAATTAATATATAATTATTATTTTATATTTTTTATATTCGATATGTTTCGTATATATTTTTCTTCTCGTATCAGTTTTGTTGTAATTACATATTCGTAAATAAATTCATATATTAAATAAAAATTTGTTAACAAATTAATTTTATTAATTTGTATAATAATAATATAATAATAATAATATTAAAATTAATTTGTTAACAGGAATTTTTATTTAAATATAATATATATATATATTATAAATTTAATATAATAAAATAAATATAATATATATTATAAATTTATTTATGAATATTTAATTAAAAAATCGTGCAAACTGATACGAGAAAAATGTATAATATATTTATTTATGTTTTTTATATAAAATATAAAAAATATATATACAAAATATGGAATATAAAAAATATGAATTAATAATTATATAATTAATTATATTAAGTATAATCTTGTTAAAAAATTTTATTATTAATCTTCCATAAAGATATTAATTTTTTTATTTTTTAATTAATTTAAATTAATTTCTTAACAAGAATTTTTATTTAATATAAATATAAATTATGAATTTATGAATATTTAATCAATATATATATATATATATATAATTATAATTTATTTATAATTTTAATATCACGATACTTTTCGTTTCGAAAAATTATTGTTAAATAAATAAATACAATAAAATAATTATAATAAAAAATATAAAATATAAATTAGTAATAAAAAAATATGCGGCAAGTATATTTAATAAAGAAATTGAAAATGTGCTACGTTATATAGATGTGAATCGTTCCGATGACTTTGTCATACTACGCCGAGCTCGCTGTGTCGCGTCGCGCGGCGCGTACGAAAAGAGGGGGAAATCAAAACAGAACTGAAACGCGATCGCGAAACCGAATTCGAATATATAAAATATTCTTATACGTATAAACGCAATGATAATTAAATATCGTATATAATCGATAATGCACAATAATTCGAAAACGATCGAAATTTTTTCTTCTCACCCCTCAACGCACACTTTTTTATTTTCACCGAAAAAAAAAACGTCGACGGAACTCTTATAAATAATCAACACACACTTTTTTATTTTCATCGAAAAAAAAACGTCAACGGTACTGTTATAAATAATCGGATACATCCGTCACGCGAACAATATCGAAAGAAACAGGAGACGAGGCCGTTGTCTGGTCAGACAGGGCACAATGGTCGTTGGAAAAGAAAAGAAAAAACGCGAGAGAAGGAGAAATCCGCGTAGCCTGAAGAAAGGACATTCGCGGAGGACGATTCATTTCGGGCAGGACTTTCATTCGCGCAGAAGGCAGAAATCGCGGAAGATGAGAGAGCGGGGAGGACGGGGAGAGGGTGAAGAGAAACTCGTCTTACGCGTCACCCTCCCATTTACATTATGTTCTTTCTCCTCGCCTTCCCTTTTCTTTATTTCGTAATGCCTATCTACGGTTTCCATGCGGTGTCTGCCTTTATGCAGCTGACATAAGAAGGAAAAGAGGAGGAGAGAAGCCTCCCTCCATTTCGATTCTTTGACGATGCTTAAGAGGATACAAAGAAGGTGGAAAAAATTGCGAAAACTATCTTCGAATCATCATTTTAAAGTGATTTTACGAAAAGTTTGGTAATTGAAGATAGTTTAGATTTTTCTGAAGTTTTTTTAATTGTTAGGTAACACTTTGGAGAATGCAAGAAATCATGGAAATTATTCTTGAATCATCATAATTTTAGAATTTAATAATTTTAGAAAATTTAAGGATTTAAACAATTGTTTCATGATCAAGAAATAGAATTCTAATAATAATTTCTTTAGAAAGAAATTCTAAATTCAATATAATTTTTTTAATGCAATTCTTTATAAAGAAAAGTTAGATTGAAGGATATATCCTGGTTAAAATAGAATTCAATTTAAATTCATAATACATTGGGGTTTGTATCTAATATGAAATTAGAGAGATTATGAACAAAGTAGATTTTATTATTGGAAAAAAGAAGTCGAAAATAGAAAAAGAAAATTTAAGAGGAAAAATTATTTTCTTATGAAATTAAATTGTTGAGTCTCAGAGATTTTGCTCGAGCCAAGAAGCCATTTACATTTCTTCAGAAGGAAAGTCATTTATGTTTCTTCGTTTCTCGTAGTCGAGACTTCATACAAATGATAAAAAGAAGTTTTCTAGAGTGATAGAATCGGGTTGTTGTATAATAAGAGAGTTGCACTTTAAAGGATGTATACCATAAAAATGCAAATATAAAGTGCACTCTTAATATTTCTTCGATACGATGTAACAATATTATAAAATCTTACTGTTATTACATTGTTACTGAATGAAAGGTTATATGTTAAAGAGAAAATGTAGTTTTATATGAAGATAAAAATTGAAACGTCAAATGATATTCCCTTTTTAATATAAAACAGATATCTTTCTATGGAAATTTTTTAAAGAGAAAAAGATTATCAGAATATAATTTGTAGAATTTTTATAATGGGATTTAAAATATAATGAAATGATTTGATTTAAATGAAATAGCAATTTGATTTACTACTCTTTCTCTTTAATTTTATTTTTAATGTTGAAAATATTTCTGTTTTAGTTTGAAAAATATTCTATATGTCAATAAAATTGTTTTACATATATATAGCATTATAAATATAATTTCATAAATATTTATTAAATCTAGAATATATCCAATAATTCTCAATTTTGTATCAATATTAATGTTGTTGATATTATTATTTTCAATTCGTACTCAATAAGAAAGTAAACACATGCAGATAATGCATCCATAATAATTTCAAAATCTTTTTTTTTAAAAAGTTTCTTTTTTTCTCGATTTTTCTTAATCTTATCTATATACAATTTCATATTTGTCTAAAAACCTTTATTTACCAAAAAAGTTTTGTTGTTACATTGTACCAAAGAAACAGAATACAACATTTGGATCAAACATTTAAAATAATGATCCAGAATAATTTCAGTGAACCATCCTATTCCCAATCTTCATTATCCTCCCCTCCCCCTAAAAAGAAATACTCACAAATTTTTACTTATCTTCATCTCGTTAAATTATTAAAATCACGATCATACCACCAACCTCTATCAAATTCTTTCTATTCTTTTTAAATTCTCTAGAAAATATATAAATTCAATTTCCAATTATGAAAAAAAAAAAAAAAAAAAAAAAGAAACGAATAACTAAAAAATGCACGAACGTGGGAGGTGACGAGAGTCGCCCTTAAAAGATGACGTTGTTTTCAAGGGGGATCCCCGAAATGAATTCTCGAATCGAACTTACGGGGGGTTCGTGCTCGAATCGTGGGTCTTTTCGCGAGTGCACACAAGGGTGGGACGGGAATTCTCATTTGAGGAATGAACCTGACTCGTTGCTGACGTTGCTGACACTATGCGTGCCGGCCCTTTTGTCACGTCGTAGCGAAAGTGTATTTCCTCATTAGGGCCAGCCTGGTGCAATCCTAGGAGCGAAAGTAAGCACCCGTCTGGTGGGGAGGAGAGAGGTGGTTGTGTATAGGGGTCGAGAGACGGCAGCAGGAGGAACCTCGCTTCGATCCTTTTCTGCGAAGAGACAAAGGACCCTAAGACTTTCTCAGGATTGGATGAATACTGTGGTGCGCGTTTCGTGGTTACCATTTAATTCCGTGCCGTCTACGAAGAATTCGTACTCGTTTCTCTATGATTTTTATTTCGTGTTCGTGTGTTGTTGGAAAAGAAATAATTCCAGGGAATTTTATTATTGAATGGTTGATATGAGTTGGATGCGAGAGATTCTATGAATTTGTAATCGATGGATTGCCATATTCGTATTGTTAAAGAGAAATAATTTTAGGGAATTTTGTTGTTGATTGGTTGGCACGATTGGTATTTCCATATCGTTACTTCCATTTTTTTACTAGTTCTCGTGTCTTATCGCCACTTCTGTCAAAACTTCGTTCGTTAAAACTTTGGTTATTTTTATCTCGACTTCGAATTTTCGGAATCACATCTATGTTGTTAAAAAAAAATAATTCTAAGTAATAATCGATTAGTTGATATAAATTAAATGGAATTATAAGAGTGATTTTACAGAGTTTTGATTATTAACGAATTCTCAAATCCATATTGTTTAAGGAAAGACAAATCTAGATAATTTTATTCAGTGGTTGGTATCTCTCCATCAACTTTCCAAGCATACGGATAAATTACTTTTACACTTTCCTACTCGTTATCTTATCCTCCCAACTCTGTTAAAACTTCGTTCTAGAACTTTTATTTCGATCTCGAAATTTCAGAGAAAGCTTCCCTATATTTTCTCCATCATGAATTTTTCTCCACATTTTTTTTTTTTTCCTTCCTATTTTCCTTTTGTTTTCTCGTTCCAAGTCGAGCTGGGAAACGGAGATACACAAATTCGTTCCGCCTTTGTTTCCCTCCGGGATTCCTCGCACGCCTTTCCGTCAAACGTTTGCGAGCACGAAATGGAAAGCATATTTTTGTAGCACGCTCGAACAGCGTACAGCGCCGGAAGGAAGTTCTGTCCCCGTGTCGGTGACGTGTGTGCGTGCACGCGTTCACAGACATAGTTTCTGAGCTTTTGTGAAAAGTTGAACGGATTTTGACAGTTAGCGAAGAGTTTCCATTCAACTGGTCGGATCTGACGTAACGCTGCCCTCTGTTGGAGTAAAGTTCTTATCAAGTTCTGAATGCGGACTATGAATCGCAAATTTCGTGCGCGAATTTTTGTGGAATTTCGGTGTATACTTTGTTTACAATTTCGTCGTTTCGAAAATTAATATTTCATAAATCCGTATAGGTGATTTTTAGAAATTTTTAAAAATCCTGTCAGAATAAAGTATATATTGAAAATGTATATATTAATTGAATCTTTCTAAAATTGATCATTTTTAGAAATGAAATTTGAATGGATGAAAAAAATTTCAATATCAAATTTTTGATTCAGAGAAAATATAATAGTTTCAATCAAGGATCATTATTATACTCGAATAGAATTATATAAAAGAAAATCGATATGAAATTTATGATGATTTTAATTTCATTTATGATAATTTCATGAGAATGTTATATCGTATCGATCATAATTCTGAATCGAGTTTGAAATAATAGAAATTAAATAACAGAAAATAAAAAATGAAACAATTATGAAAAATTTGAGAAGAACAATAAATAAAAATAAATAATTACTTTTAAAGTAATTACTTTTGTCAAGTACATTTTCAATAAAACGTTATTTAAAGGAAAGAATGATTTAAATTCATCCAAATTATATACATTTTTCATTTAATCCCTTTGAGAATTACATTCTTATATTCTTCACGCAACTTGATAGAAGGTGGCTTGCGTAATATTGCATTCGTTAACGTATTTTTAATTATGCGGCATAGATAGGTCGCAGGCTGTAAATGACGGCCAGAGGAATGAAACGGTCTGGATCTTGACGAGAAGAAAGTTTTAATTGCGTTAGACAGCGGGTAACTTGTTACTTAGAAGTGGAGGGTAATATTTGAATGCAATTACGCTTCCTTTGAAACGATCTCACTTCCCTATCAGGTATTCAGAACAAATCTGAGATTCATCTTTGTGACTCGGCCGCTTTCTTACCGCGTAGATGATATGAATTTTTATTGTTTCACGGAGTTGAAAAGTCAAATTTCGAATATATGAATTTCAAATGATACTGATGTTAGCATACTTTTATTTTCTCGAGCTTGTCACATCTTCTCGTTTGATATATCCGTGTTGGGTAGCTTTAATCATACAATATAATTGTCGATACAAGTTAATCTTCAATTATATTGGTGATAATCACATGTACTTATCATATTATTATCGTTATCCATCATCAACATACATTAATTAGATTATCATACTTCATCAATATTGCCAATATTGAATAGTTATAATAACTAAAGTCCTTCTATAATTAAAATAGATCGAAACATTATGGCAATATCATTATAATTTTTCGTACAAAAATCGATGTTCCATCATTCGCTTATCAAAATTACAAACAACTCAAATCCTTCAAATCCAAACCCACTCCAACTCCAAAAAAAGAAAAAGAAAGCAATAGTCCGAAACATCCTCCAGGCGAAATTCTCCCCGCCATAACATTTCTCATAATCTTCGAACGCTCCTTCATTCCCCTGCATTTCCCCGACTTCTTCTTATTTCTTTTCTCTCGAACACCATCGGTTGTTCGTCCATCCATCCCCTTGGCCCGATACCGCATACCAGAGTTCGATAATAGAATTTGCCCGCCCTTCGCGGAACGCGCATACGTTCGATCGGCAGATATGCAAATGATTGCCGTGGGGTGCATAGAGAGGGATGCCAGCGGGAGGGTGACGACCGTCGGGAATCCGTGGAGCAGCGAGGTCGGCCGTGGTCCTCCGCAGACACCTGACAACCGAGGAGAACGCTTCTCTCGTACCCCTTTCCTGCTGTTTGCTTTTGGAGGAAAAACGCTGAGAAAGCGGCCACATCCTTTCAGGCGAAGGCTTAACCTTGGTTAACGACAGGAACACGTGTTGCATGCGTGTTTCCGTGAATATGGAACGAGACGAGTCTTAAGATAACGTTAGGGGTGCGAAAGAGTTACGGTGTTATCCTTTGGGAGTACAAAGGGGATGGTTTTCGTAGGGTGAGGGATGGTAACGGCGTTTGAGTATATTTATGTGCTTCCTTCTTTCTCCGATGTTTCGTTTATATTCGGATCATAATGGAGAGGTCGAAATCAATGCAAAAGTTGGCACACGAAAGGCTTATTTGTATATTAATTTATACGGTTTGCAAGTTTATACTCTTTCTTTCGCCTCTAGAATTAAGAATGACAATATTTTAATTTAATTTTAGTAAAAGAGTGTCTAATTTCAAATTGGAATTTGGAAATTCGATTCGACATTTTAAAATTAATACCTCGCGTGTTGCTATATTGCTATTTATAATTCATAGCATTCTTATATATTCAAATTACGAATACGAGCTTTTCTTCAAAAATTGTAAATTCTATTTCTAATGTTCACGACATTTTGTATATTAAAAATAATCGTCGACAGAAATAATGGAACATTCTCTACACAACAAAATTTCCAATTAGTCCGTTGAAACCACCCTTCTAGCTCCATGTTACTTAGGATCCATTGCCCTCGCTATATCTATTGCATATAACAGCATACCTTTCGCGTTATTGCGCATAACAAAATTACGCATTCGTTTCCATAGAACGCTTAAACGTAATCTTTTTAATCTATTAATAATTAACATTGATTTATTATCTTGCTTGTACATACGTATCTTTACATTTAATATCTTTTAACGATATACTCTCATGTAATCATAAATCGTACGATTTCATAAAATTCGAAAAATTAACGTATTAAAGTATCATTTTTCTTAATTAAATTAAGAAAATCTTCTTTTCTTCTTCTTGTTTTCCAATTAATTGAAACAGATTTATATCAATATTATTAAAACATAGTATTTTCTTTTACTATACTAAATTAACATCAATGTCGTTCTATTCATTGGCCTATACACTGTTAAACACAGCTTAGATATAATCATCCCGATACTATCACTCTCCAACACCTTCTCACGTTACAGAAACAACAATAATAAAAAACGGATTGGGTTCTTGCATTTTCTTTTTTTTTATCAAAGTTACGTTCGAAATTTGCTTTGTGCGCCCAACGTTCGAGGGGGTGGATTCATTAGCGGTCCTCCTGTCGTTTGTATGGATGAGGAACCCTCTCGGTGGAACGCGGTTTAGGGTTGGAGGTAGGTTGATTCCTGTGTTTGGTCAAACAGAGAGAGAGAGAGAGAGAGAGAGAGGAAGCAATGACAGAACCAGACCAGATACGCCACAGCTTGGTAACGCAACGAGGTTACCAAGTTATTTCATTAAGTTGGCTCGGTAATAATTATCGTGCGGTTCGCTCGTGCCGGTTTTTTATGAAATTTCGTGGCGAAAACATTTTCTCCCATTCTTTTACACGCAACCTGACGAAAGGAACGTCTGCTCCTTGTTGTCGGATCGTGAAACAAACCGGGATTCTTTTATTCCAGTCTCTCTTTTCTTTTTCTATCTTGTTTCGTCTACTCGTGTATTGTGTTTGTTCGTTCAGTCAGGAGATATTTGGAGTTTTGTCGAATAAACAGGAGGAGCGTCTTCGTTGAATTTTTTGGGGAGGGAAAAAATCTGGCCGTGAATCAAGAGTGATTATTTCGTACACAAGTTTTCTCTCGTTTCATTTTTGGGAACGAAGTGTGCATCGAGCGTGTTTTTGTCTATATATATGTATACGTGTATGGTTAGATCCGCGTATTTACACGCGCTTTCGTTGATCGAGCAGGTTTTTCTTGCCTCGATTGTCTATTGTATCTCTACGATACGGATATTTCGGAGGTTGTGTTGTATAAATGACGTGGAAGTTTTTTTGCTGGTAGAAAGAATCGTGGATAATAGAGAATATACGTTGATTTCGTAGATATTATCGATTTTAATGTTTTTAATTGTTCAAAGTTATTAAAGACGATGACATCCTGTTATGGAAACTCGTTGTTATGGGGATTTGCAAGTGACAGATATTAAAATATCAGTTGGTCAGCTTTTAGATATCGATCTGGGATTAAACTTTCTTTAATAATAATCTTTCAATGACAAATGATAAAAGTTAAAATTACAAAGTATTATACTTATCCTTCTTTAATTATTCTGAATTAAAAAAATTTCTTTGTATCTTGACTTAATAACTTAATCGAAATTTTGCAATATAAAATCTATGAGAAACAATAGTTGGAATAATAGCGTTAGATTGAACGTATCAAATTCTATGTCCTATATGTGCAATATTAGTTAAATATTTATTGTTGGAAGAAACGATTCGACATTTTCGAGAATATTTAGCTTTTATATGTGGTCACGTGAAACGGAGGAGGCTCAGCAGGGAATGATGTTTACGCGCGAGAAATCGAAAGATATCGGAGCAGTCGAGACCCTTCGATATTTTTCGCCGTTTCTATCTCGCTTTTTACCCCCCATGGATAACCACCCTTGTGCGAAAATCCACCCGAAGATCCGATACAGGAGATATTTGCACGTAATTTGAGGATATTTGTACCATTCTCTCCTTCGATCGCATCTTATGGATGGAAGATTTATCTGTCACGAATTTCAATAGAGGAATGAGTAGCGTGAAGTTTTCATATTTTCCATTGCTATTTTTACGTCAATCTCCATCAGATTATTTCATTTCCTTCAATTTTTATCTTTATTAGAAACAAACTCCGTAAATATAGATGTTCGAAAGATATTAAATCAATCAATTCAAATCGATGATCAATTATCTCGTTTCGAAACTTAGAGAAAAGAAAGAATTGTTCCATCATTTTATACCTCTTGAAATTCCTTTACATTTCAATTTAATATAAATTTAAATCGTATATATCTAACTAAATTCTATAAACAAATTGATTGGAAATTACATGCATAGCAACAAAAAAAAGAAAAACGTTCAATACAGACATTTAATTAAACACCAAACGAGAAAGGTGCGACACGTGACTTTCGATCACCGTTTCCCTCGAGCTCGCCGCATCGGATGGGGACCGTTCCACGACATTTTGGCAAATTGGCTGAGCTCGAAAGTCGAAAACTCTCCTTTTTTCCCCTCCCTCCATCCTCCATCTTTGACATTTTCCCTCCATGTTCCCTCGTCCGGCACGTGAACAGGTTACAATGTCCTATCCTCTGCAAAGCCGCCAAAGTCAGATCCAATCTCAGGCTTGGCGTAATTCGCTAAACCATTTAGAGGGGCGGTAAGGGTGGCCCCAGTGTCCATTTCCATGCTCCTCGTTTTCGAAATTTTCGTGGTTGCACGCGCGTGTCTACGTGAAAAGGGAAGTCGGTCCTTTTCGCCACGCAAGATGGAGAACAACGAGACCCCCTCCCCTTTGCTAATTCCACGGCCAATTATGTCCCAACATCGCGTGGTTTTAACCCACGCCGTCGGGATATACTCTCGGGGATTTCGTCTCTCATCCCTTTTAGACTCCTCGTAGACGACGTCGTAGTTTGGATTGTTCTCTCTGCCTTCTTCGCGTCTCTGCCTTTCCCTTTTCTTTTTCTCCCTTCCACCCCCTTTCAATGGCCAGTCTCGCCACGACCGAGTCCTAGGTCGTGGTTTTTTGTTCTTTTATTCCTCGGAACAGACGCGTGGACGACGCGATTGTTTCGACCGGGACAGACGAATATCTCGAATGGTGGTCTCCCTTTAAGTATTGATGCCCTGAAACCGTGTTTTTCGGCAAAGATGCTTCGGTTTATGGCGGGAAATTATGGTTTGGGAGGATTGTGGTGTTTCGTTGGGAGTTTTATATACCACTCAAAAGGTAAGATGTGAACAGGTATTTGTTATTTAAAAGTTATGTCGAGGGAATTGAAATTTGCAGTTTTAGAGTTATTGTAGAAAATTATTGTTTATACTTCTTAAATTTCTTAATAATATTGCAATTGACTACTCTTTCTGATTAACCACTTTTTGATTAAGAAGATTAGAAGTTGAAGCCAGACGATAATAGCGAAGATTCCGTTCAGCTGTAGTACCATTAGCACGATTTTCTCCAACTTTCTCGTTTTCCTTAAATCCTTTAATCTTTAATCCGACCAACCGCATACGTGCTTATGTAATTTCGTTCTTCATTCTTATCTGGCCATATACAGGGTGTTTGTTAAACCAATTTGTCGCGCAGTTTTAAACGTTTCGTCCAATATAAGATTATTCGTTAATCTTTCAATAGAAAAACAATATAATTAACGTTTGCCAAAGCAGTTAAAATTTAGATGAAAACAATTTATTTGTAGGGAATTCTTTAAAATTGTCAGTCATGGAGAAGAATGAATTCATATTCGTATTAAATTAAGTTTCACGTGTATACGCGAAATATTAAAAATTGAAAATACAAGTAGCGATGCAATCCTTGTCGACTGATTTTTGATATATCCAGTAGGATAGTGTGCGTATACACAGACGGTGTCTGGCTCAGGGACGGTTCAAGGGTGGTTTAGGGGATGAATGCACGAGGGGTTCGTCGGATGCTCACAAACTGGCCGGAACTAAATACTGGAACAAAAGGCACGCCAGCGGCAGTGCGAATTAAAAATGTCTTCGAGTGATTGTGGTTCCCTCTGGCTCGCTGAATTATGACTCTCGATAAATTGTGTACAAAAAAAATGATCGAGAAGAGTCGTTCTCGACATACAATTTTTCATAAATAACACGACGAGTACATCAAAATCTACTTTTCTTTTAAATTTTTAAATTAATAAAATTCCAGATTTCTTGAAAGCGAAAGAAAAATTAAGAAGAAGGAGGGGAAAAAAATGATCAAAGCGACCCAGTTTATTTAAAATAAACGCGAATAAATATCTTTTTATCTACAAGAAATAAAATTCTTAAAAAGAATATATTTTTCCCTGATAATTAATTAAAATATACGTATAAATAAATTTTAACATCGATCAAAATAACTATAATAAGATTTTTACGTAGATTTTTTTTTTTTTTTATTTAATGGATACCGTTTAACGAAAGAAACACCGAGAAATTTCATTACATTTTACGGTCTACATTCCTGTTCGCGTGTTTCCCAACGCAAAAAGAGAAAAGGGAGAAAGTAGAGAGGGGAGGTTGACTTTATATCATGGTATACATGAAAAAGCCTGTTCTTCCGGCCGGGTTAAAATACCGCGCGCTTGCATGAAATATTTTTAATGCTTGGCTTTACGGCTATATAAGGTTGGATTAGCGGATTGCGAAAAATTCCGGGACGTCGATCTTTTAAACGATTTTTAACGAAGTCGTTATCGTTACCCCCTTAACATTTTGCGAGCAGGATAGAGGAAGAAGAAGTTAACTCGTCTAATTTTTGCAATAAAGTGAAGTAGGAAATTTTAAAAGTGAAAATGTTTCGTAAAGGTAAGAATAATTATCGAATAACATGGAAAAGAAAATTAATATAAGATTAATATTTACATTATTATTGTGTCGTGACGTGCTGTTTCTTCGAAATTTAAATATAATGAAGAAGAAGAAAAAAATTTGTTTTACGCGTATTTTTAGAGTTTAGTAACGTTTCCTTTAATATGTCAATCTTCTTCGATCAATAAAGGAAATATAAATCTAAAAAATCGAAACTAATTATTCAAGAAGATGAAAGAAAAAGTTTGCATAAAATTTTTATCACACACCAATCTGAAAGGTTGATCGATGGAATAATTATTTTTCTATAAAAAAAAAAATACGAAAGATCTATTGTGTTTTCTCTTTTGATAGGCTTTCGACTTTCGTCCGGTTTATGGTAGACATTTTTATTAAATTCCACCCTTCCTGCAGCGTGGATAGGGTCACCGAGGGTCGAGTGTACGGTCGATCGAAGTTACGGATAGAAGGTAAATAGACTTGCTGAAAAATCGGCCAATTCGGCCTGTCCAGTTGGCTAGAAAGAGAATGTTCGGAAAGACGTGGCATCCGTTACAGTCACTCAACAGAAGGCACGAAATGCTTTCAATTTGTAACTTGACGTCGTTTAGATTTACCCCAGTGATCTCTTGGCAACGAGTCCATTTCTGTACCTCGTTTTTTCCCGTCCAAATGTTTGTTTCGCCAGAATATCGAGTATTTCAACACTTTCTTCCTTCTAATTTCCACGCAATTGAAGCATCGAATTCGTCAATTTCCCGAAACTTGATTCTACTCCATTACGATATTAAATTCTTTAGAGTTTTTCTTGAAAAATGAAAATTCCTTTGAAATATTCGTTCGTGTTAAAAGAAATAGATACACAAGAAAGAATAAAAGCAAAATCAATTTGGAAATATAATATACTTTAATTCTCTTGTTATTTTCATTTATTTAATTCATCCATAGAAACACGAATCGAAACAAATTGTCTACGTGCCACAATTATTAATATTAAATCACAATTAATTAAAATCGTGATAAAAATCAATAACTCCCGTCTCATTTTAACAATAATTATCTTCCAATAAAATTTCCATTTCCATAAATAACCGATCGAACGAACGACTATTAAATATCGATGCCTTCCATTCCAAATATAAAATTTACAATCCTCCAATCAAAGGAATCGACAATCCACGCGTTATCCGCTCCGCCTCGAGAATTTCTAAACCGTCTCAAGACGCCCACTATCTTCCTTTTCCAACAGACTCGAATCAATGCACTTTGTCCAGTTCGTTACAGCCCATAGAACGAGATCTCAAGACGCTCGTTCGAGAATAGATCCTTCTTCTTCTTCTTCTTACGTTCTTCCACGGTCGAGGAGTTTCTCCCCAAGAGAGAGAAAGATTTAGAGCTCGTGGGATGGATTTTATTTCGCGGCTTAACGCCACGCGGGGAAAAAAAGAAGAAGAAATCGGCTTCGATCCTGGGAGGATTAGGTTGACGTCGAACGACACGCCGTTCCTCTTCTCCTCTTTTTTTTTTTTTTTCCATTTATTTGCCGATGGGCGTCTGACGAATTTGCATGAACCACGGTCACGAATGCTTGCGTGCCGCGATTGATAAAGTTCGGATTAAGCGAACGCTTTACTCGCTGTATCTGTCTTTTTTTTCTTTTTTCTTTTTTTACTTACGTAGATAGGCGTGAATGGTGGCGGGGGGGTGGCTTCGAAGCGCGCGAGAGGTACACTCTCGTTCACGATTATTGGGGGTGTTTATATTTAAAGAATGTTGTGAAATTATATAGCGAGTTGCTTCAAATTTTTATCTATTTTTTATTTTTGCGTTAGAAAATATTTTAGCAATAGTGCATTTTATAATTGATGAGAGTTATATAAATTTTTCATAGATAATATATATTGCGTTTATTGGTTATTGATTGATTTATATATATATTTTTGTTATTTTAAATGTAGGTATGTGAAGTAAGTTTTTAATTACTTAGTATTTATATGTTATTAGATATGATAAATAAATAGATATAGATGATAAATATCATTTTATAATAATAATAATTTACATTATTAGTTTTTTGATAAAAGGACAAGTGTCTGAATACTTGGACGGGAGTGTACGTTGAGTTGGATAAGCTGTTGGTGGATTACTCGAGTAGATTCAGAGTTGTTTCGATGGATTGTGTATAAATATGTCGCTGTAAAATATACTTTGTATATTTTAGAAAGCGTCAGCGAGGTATTTATCGGAAGTAAGATGGTATTGATAAACGTGAATAAAAGTAAATGTTAAAATGTGATGAAGTAAACGAAAAAGTTTATTGATTTAATTGCGAAGAGTTATTATTAATATTATTATCTTATTCAAATTTATACGATGATACGTATATATTCGTGATTAATTCACAATAATTAAATTGAAACAAATTATTGTACAAAATTTGTTTCTTTTCTTCGATTATAAATATTGTTATACAAATATTAATTTTAATTACATTGAGAATATCTCTTTTCAATGAATTATAATTATAGAAAGCTATAAGAAAAGAATCGCAATAAAGAAACACAAATACGGAACAATTCAAGAAAGATTCAATTCTGAATTTACGATTCCTGTAACGTTCTATAGATAGGCTCAAAGCTTAAAAGCACCGAGCCTTCTCGTTCTTCAGGTTAAAAGCCATCGAAGGAATAATTTAAGCGGGTGAGAGTGAGGGATTATTCTTGGTGGGTACACTGCTCCTCGCCGGAATCTGTAGGATCATAACAAATGGCCCGAACCACCCTAATGGAAATAAAGAAACGCTGGAGGTGTTGTTGCCGAAGTAACGATTCGTGGCGAAAAGAGAAAGGGAGAACAAGCGGGTTAAAACCTGGCTAAAAGCGGAAAAAGGAGAAAAAGATGTGAGAACGTACGACGTACGAAAAGGAAAAATGTGGAAAGCGAGACAAGAAAATGAGAAAATAGGAAATATCCAAGTCGAAGAGGGAATAAACAAACGAAGGATAGTGAGAACAGAAATAGCGTTAAGGGGGTGTCGAGTAGGTGCATCGAGTACTGGCAAAAACTTTTGTCCTAAACAAATATCCTTTACTTTTTTCTTTTATATTTTATCATATGACAAATAAGTATTTTCAGAAGTTGGATTTCTACTTGTTCACTATGAATTAAAATTAAAATTATATCATGATTAATAAAAATAATAATATAATTATAAATATCACGAGTATTATGAGTCACAAATTACTCAAAAATTTATTTTTAAATAATATAAATTTATTCGTAATATTGAAAAAAAAAACAAATCATCTCTTTGATTTCGAAAATCAAATGATTTAAAATTTTTTGAAAATTTCTCTGAAATCTCTCTCTCTCTCTCTCTCTTTTTATCTAATTTCATAAATTTGCGCGTAGATTATTTTCTTAACGATAAACAAATTTTACGATTTCTAAATTTTGACTTGTAACAAGACAGTTGTTCCAATTTCGCGTTTGTCGAGTGGATGGAAAGATGTTCGGGATTTTGACAAGCAAATTAAAATCAACTCGCTGGTCTGACGAACTAAAATTGGTCTCTGACAGAACTTAATACGATTTCGAGGTATCGACGTATCATCTCTGCCACTGTTCGATGGATTTTTATTGTTTCCTTTTTTTACGCCGCCCCGTTCGTCTGCCTGTGCTCCAGTCGATAACCGTATATTATTTGAGAAAAATGAAAAGGGGAACGAAATTTTAATCAGAAAACTGTCGCTAGGGAAACGAACGGCCTGCTATCCGACAGCGTGGGCATTTCTTCTTGCAAGTCATTCATGTTTCTATTAACATCAAAAAACAAAAAAAAAAAAAAAAAAACAAAATTACCGCATCTTCTTCTTATTTAATTGAAAAATTATTATTATTAGAAATATTCGTAGTTTTCTAATAATTATAATATTTTTTGACATGTATTTCTTAATACTTATCTTTAAATATTAATTCAATAATTATACCCATTGAGGTTTAAAATATTAAAATATTATTGGCTTAATTATCAATATTATACAATTACTAAAATTTATTATATTTCTATCTGAATAGATCAAAAATTTTATTAACCAAATGATAATTAAGTCCATAATATCAATTTAATTATTGATTCAATAATGTCTCCAATGATTGTGCCTGTTCAGGCTTAACGTTAAGACACTGTTTGCTTAATGTTATCAAAGATGCCCTCTTAAGGAACCTCCTTTCCTAAAATGTACAAGTTTAAGTCTCTCTCCCCCCCAGTCCACGATTTCTCAGACAGTCTCAGTGTCTTAGAAGCTTGAGACAACGGGACGGTGGCCGTCTTTTATTGAATTCTTTCCTTTTACCGGGAGTCGGGGTAGCAGCACTCTGTCTGTGTATGTAAATGTAGCTTAGGGGAGTCTAATCCCATGGGAAGTCGGGCAAGGGACGCGATGGAGAGAACTGCAGTAAACGATATTCTGTCATTGGTGGGCCCACCCTTATCTCCGCTGTACACGCTCCTATATCACCCTTCGATCGCTAAAATAGAATCCTAAAATCACGACGTTAATGATGTCGGCATACAAGCTTATAGACTTAGCGAAAAAAATCCGGCTAAATTGGCCTGAGTAGCAGAATTGAACGAATCAAACGATTCTTAATTATCGAGTAATCGAATTTTCTTCTTCTTACGAAAAAAGAAAATAAGTTCTCAAGTATTTATCTTGAGGACGAGGTTCTTTAATTAAGATCAAGGTTCTTTGTAAGGAGGATAATCATTTTTTGCTGATGTATTGCAAATTGTCATCTTTTGATCGTCTAACCATGGAGTTTAAAAATAGATATTTGAAAGTATATTTATCAATGTTTATTATTAAGTATTTTATATCTGTTGGTTTAAGAAACTTAAAATATATATATATATCTATATTTTTTTTATTCTTGCTCTATAATAAAATAGAGATGTATCATTTTTTCTTCGAGCATCAAATAGCATTCCAAAGTTAGGATTAAAAAATCCTGATAAAATTCTATTTTTTAATAAAATAGAACTGATTTATATAATCTTTTGTTAGAAATTTTATTATATTCAGTAATCATTTCACCATTTGTTTCTTTGTTTCTTAATCAAACAAACATAAAAGAGTCAAAATTGCCTAATATTGCCCTCATACACCAATACACTTCAACAAAACTTTCTAGGTATTAATATAGACCTTACACAGAAATGAAAGGAGGAACGCCAATTGATCTGCTAATCCGCGAAAGCCTCTCAAGATTCGAACATCCTCGATTCACAGAGGCTTTCGAAGGGTCAGTAAATGGTACATATAGCTTTATGTACGACCTAAAGAAAGAGCATGTGCACGAGGTATAAATCTATCATATTCAAGAGTCTTCTTTCTTCGACGAGATTATCTTTGCTCGCATTAAAGAGGGTGCCATTGAAAGAGAGTCACGAGGACATTTGGCAAATTAACCTAACCTTCTCCTTCTTTCTTTCTTATTCTTTTTTGATTCATTTTTTATCTGCTATTCTAACGAGGTGCCGACCATTATGGAAGAATGATCTAATGATATTGTAATTGAAATTCCATTGAAAAGATTATCGATTTCTTCCATTTAATATTTCACGTGTATCCACAGGGAAACGATACTAGCGCGCTCTACACACAACGAGTAAAATTTAATTATTGGATGTTTCAATATTCCCCGAGGGAGTTCAATTTATCTCGTGTGCAGAGTATTTGCGGCACATCAGGTGGGTTACCTTTAACATTCGAGAAACGATTTATAATTAAATGTCTTTGTAACGTGTCATGGATGTTTCGCACCTCGTGAGAGGATTTTAACAGCGCGATTCGCGTGGGAAAAATTTAAAATGATGAAAGTAATGTTTTAAGATATATCATTTATCGAATTTGTAAAATTTTCTGTGACATTAAAGTTACGTATATTATATGTATATATTACGAAAATGTGTAAAAATATTATTTTAACTTTTTCTTGAAAATAAAAAAATATTTAAAAACAAGTTTTTTTTTAAAAATAAATCAATTGTATTCTATATTTTTGATTGAGTTTTGCATAACAAATTCGTTTTTTATCATTCGTATGATTATATCACTTATAATATAAAACTATTTTAATTGTTAACAAATAAGTACTTTTTCTTTTTTAAATAAAGTTTGCAAGTTTTATTTAATTATATTCCGGAACAATATCAGATCTAATTAATGAAACCTCGTTTCATCAAAAGCTTTTGATGAAATGACTAATATTAGTACTACTAATTAATTAATTGATCCTACAGATAAATGAAAAAAAAAATACAATGTAAAGTTAATTTAATTACATTTTTCATTAATTAATTCTATTGTACATTTATAACTGGCTCTGTTGAATCAACCAATGAATTGTGTGCGTGGATTACACTCAATAGTGTTTGATTGAAATAATAAATATTATTATTTATAGTTATAAAGGCTAACAAAGAAAAAAGATTCTCTTGAATGTACTAGAAACCTGTATACGACTCTTGGAAGCATTAGACCCAAGTGGAAAATGTTTTTGGCGCGTTTCGACTTGACCTCGACACGTTTAGTCATCCTTTTGCTGTTTATTTCGTCGCTAGATACGAAGCGTAGTACATCCACCCTCACAAAGATTTCACAGTCTTTTTCTTTTATTGTTGAAGATTTTCTTTGATTACGATTTTATTTTTACAATATGTCAGTATTCGTGCTACTGTTTTTTGATGAGGTAATAATTTTTTTGTTAAACACGATATTTTCCTTACATTTTAGAAATGTAAAATTACTAGATCTATAAAACAATAATATTTTTTTCCACGAAAGAAGAACGATAACGACGTAATTTAAAATAATTTATCGATTTATTTCAATGAAACTCATCCATGAGAGCAATATATCCGACTAGTTAAACGATAGTAGTGGCTCTTAAAAAGCCACGATGCCCTGGCACCTGTGCCTCTTTTGTGAACGAGACAATCCTGGATCCCTCAAGTGATGTTCATGGGACATCATGATCCGTGGGGTCGGTTTAATGGATGTCCCTGTGGTGCGGTCACGTGGCCTATATATACATATATCTCTATACCATATATAAGTGCGGTTACCTACACCGTATGGGGTGACATACCATTAATAGTATAGTGAATGGTCGTGAATGACGTCATTTTGAATGATTTACACGTAGGCTTTGGAATCGACTTAATTACAAATGGGATCGGAAACTGTATCATCAATATTTTAAATGAATATTCATAACAGTATTCGTTCGTTTCGTTTACACGAGATTTACGCTCAACATTGTTCCACCAAAAAAAAAAAAGAAGAAAAAAAAGAAGATGAAGAAAAAGAAAATAATGACTGGCCAAATAATTTTTCAATAACACAGAATCAATCATCAAAATTTAAATAATTCCAATGTAACTTTGTACAAAAAGAAATTTCATCATCGTATGTGTATGTATCACACAACGAGCCACAAATATGCCATCTAAATACTAATTACACGAGTGCAAACACCATCGTGTCTACTACTTCTCATCAAGCAACACTCGCTCATAATTATTTCACGAAGCCACGAAGGAGGGTGGCATTGGATAGATGGGGAGAACGGTATAAAACATCGGTGGAAAAAAAAAAAGGAGACAGAGGGAGGAACACGGAGGAGGTGGTGCACAGAGTTGTCCCTATGGGACGGTCACGTGGCCTATATACCATAGGAAGCGGGATAGGGTATGTACGGGTATGGATAGCACATGACGGTTCCCCATAAATAGTCGGGTGGACGCCGGAATTTCCATTATATCGCGTACGTAGTCCCCATAAACAATATCATCGAAGTCCACGCCGAAATGGCGTTCCCCATTAGGTGGTGTTTGCCTGCAATATTTATTACGGCCACGGTCATTGTGATACGCGGGATTTATGGCCGGGTTTTGTGTTGAAAATCTGCGGCTCGCTTTTGAAACACCGTTTCGAGATGGTTGGGGAGAAGTTGGGGGGAAGTTGGAAAATAGTCGAACGATTTCGAGGTTGTAGATGGGTTTTGGAACGTTAACATCGCGAAGCACTCGATCTTCGAGTTTGCTCACGCATTCCAATGAACGTGCGCTCGATATTTTATCGTCGTGTTGGGCCGTCGATGCTCGTCGACTATGCGAGAAGGGTAGTTTCAACGATAGTTGTAATCACGTTCAATTAACGGCATGGTCGGAGTGCATGTAACTGGGAGGTGATATATTTCGAAGTTGTCGTGGACAGTCGTAAACCCGTCGTTCCCGTGAATTTAACCATGTTATTTGCGTTTCTTTCTTCGAATTTTTGTCAAATAAATTAGGCGGGTTCTTTTTATTTTATTTCATCATCTTTTTTTATTCTATGTAAATTTGAGAATTTTCGAAAAAAAGAGAAAACGAGTGTCGTGTCATTTTATGGCTAATTCAAATATAGTATATTTTTTGGATGATATTTCGTAATTCAAAATTAATTATTGCATTTAATTTCTCGATTGTATGCACGCAATATTTGAAAAGTATAAAAAAATTTTTATCGCAATGTACTTATCTTTTCGTTTCCTAATAATATTTTTTATTCGTTTGATCATCGTATATATTTTTTGGTCAAAGAGATATCCTCCGGTATATTATTATTTCCATTTGAATAAATCGTTTATGACAGTTTTATTGGCGATCCGTGGCAGAAACTCAAGCCACAATGGTATGGCCGACTGTTTCAAGATACCGTTTCGACCGCAGGTGTTGATGCTCTTGGCTCAGTTGCTTGTTACACGAATATTTCATGAGCTCAACGAGTAAGTTCTGCGTCACCCTTCGTAAATGATTCACTCTATAGGAGTGGCGTCTATAAATATATCTCACAATTACGGTTTCAGAAATTTTATCCTTTTATTTCATATCTCCTTTATCCTTTGTATTCATATCTCTGTTACATTTTATATTCGTTATGCGATGATCTATTGTATGATATTTTTGGACAATTTGTATCACGTCGGATGAATATCAATATTTATTTGCACAATTTAAAAATTTGTTGATCAAGAATTGTTGAGAAAGACATATAACGATTAAAGAACAATTTCTATTCGCAACGTGTATCTGCAATTTCAGCAGAAAAATTCAATTAAATTAATAAAATTTACTTATTAAAAAGTTTATACTTGGATTGAAATTTATCGAATAATTCATTATTTCTATTTGAAATTTCAAAGAAAATAGAAAAACTCGATGAAAGTTTTGATTGAGTTTAGTTAAAGAAACTTCATATTCAACATTTGATAAAAATTACTTCGATTAATCTACAACAAACTCATTCGTAGTTAATCTATCCTTCGCTTCGTCTTCGAATTAACCATTTCTTCAAGTTTGCGTCACGTTGGATGCTTCTTAATGCCAATCAACTCAAAGAAAATTCAATCAATTCAACAACGTTTATTGATTAAATACGAAACGAAATTATGAGCGGGCCAAGTGTGTCGAGGCTCGGTGTTGCATAGAAGTTCACGGTTTGTTTAACAATTCCCGTGATCCACCATCCGAATTCTCCCTTGATTAATGTATGCTCCTAGTTTCGTCTTGAGCTCCTTGAAGATCGGCAAAGGCAGGCTCCTCTCTCGGGACCAAATCATGGCGAACTTGTATCTCTGGTGGTGTGTCGTACCCTTGGAACAGACCAACATCCCGAGAACCGTGTCGTACTTGACAGAGATTATAACGTGACGAAAAGGCCCTGGGAATAAAATAAAATTAATAAACTTGTTCGCTTGTCGAACCGTTTCAGCAGGATAAAATCTTCTTGGTGGAAGGAAATGAAAGCTTATGATCGATCGAACATCTTTCACTTTGTGAATCAGAATATTCTGATAATATGTCATTGAAAATATTAGCTTTTATGCGTTTGTCAAAATTCGTAAAGATTGGGAACTCGTCTACTCTACGGAGTTTATTTATTTCTATCGAGTAAGAAAAAATTTACCTAATCTTCTTTTCGATCCTTGGAATTGCCAAGTTGCGGCAATATCTTTCCCGTTTACGCTTCCATCGATATTGACGGCAATTGGAATGTTGTTCTTATAACTGATTGCCGTGAATTTCGCCGTAAACGTGTTCGAAGATGTTTGGCTTACCAGAAACTGTCCACATCTACTCAGACTTGCGTTTATCGGTATTCCAGCAGAGAAATACCATTTTCCTGAAAACTGATATATTAGAATAAGAGATTCGATATTCATTTTATCGTCGCTCGTTCGCTAATATTTTTTATTTCTTCTTTTTTTGTTTTTTGTATAAGAAATTTCTATCAGGAAAAGTTCAGTCGTTCTTTTATTGTTTCCTTTCTTGCATCCTTTCTTGCGATTTTTTTAAAAATATTTCGAAAACTCATTGCAATTGGACACACAGAAATGAATAATTCAATCGAATTTTTATTTGTTTCGTCACATATTTTTGTCAGTAACGTCAGTAATTTCACGATTATCTAATGCCTCCTCGATTTCCCTTTGTGCACTTTGTGATAGTGATGGTATATTCGAATTAGAATCGTGCGTACGCATGCAAGTTTCGAAATTAATGCGTACAATTGTGCGTAACGATCCAATATTGACGAGATTCGAGCTCACGTTGAACCGATGATTCCAAATTTATGTATGTGGATATAGGTATGTCATATTCATGGATATCACATGATCGACGAAACGAACTGGCTTCAAACTGGCCTTATGGATGTGATTATGCGAATGTAATCGTGTTTCTATTTGTGCACGGTGACAAATACGCTGTTATAGTAATTGAGGGATCGGCTAATCATACAAGATAATCGATAATATGGATAATATCGTATTCCTCCTATATGCTAAACATTTATTAACAAATACGAAACATTTAATCACATTTTCTTTGCGTTTTCATAATTTGACACACGTGTAAATTGCGAGAATACTTATACTTCTGTTTTTCTATTATTATTACGAAGGATAAAATATTTGTATTAACAAACGTTGTGAATATTAAATTAGAATATTAGAAAGTATGTTAGCAATAAAATTAATCACATTCTATCTTCGTATCGTTCTTCTCCGTCTCGTTTTATCTGTTTACTTAATAATAAATAACCTCAACTAGTATTTTTACACATCAATTTTGGCATTTAGATTCATTTTCTCGCGAATACATTAACACTTTTTTTTTTTTAAATTCATCTTTAAAATCTTTTTATAGACACTTTATATATCACTATAATATTCACATATTTCTGGCAAATTACGACTGAAAATATAAAATTAATAAAACAAAATTTATATTCCGTTTCTATAAGTTATAAAAATTTTAATTCCAAATTCTAAAATTCCTCTAGATTCCATTCATTATTTTATTCTTATTTTTCACATCGATCTTGTCGTGTCATCTACATATTATTTTCTGTTTAAATTAACGCGGAAGGGAATCGATACAAACATTACCTGACCCAAGTGCAGCGGTTGTCCAATATCAGGGGAGCACGGTGTGCAATGGCATATGAAACACGCGAGCGTGCAAATCACCGCCGGAAGTATATCACAGGCGCGCAACATTTTTTCGTATCCAGAAATTGTTCGCGCACTTTCCACGCGAGGACTGGCTATATTGGATGGAAACCGTGAACTCGATTTATCTACGAGGCATTGGTCGCACGAGGGTTCGTCGAACGTGTATATATCGCGACACAGGCAGCCAACGCGTGCTTAAATACCCGTGACCGTTCTGTTTATCGACCCTCCTCCTATTTATGTACACTCCGCGCAAAGCAGATTTGTCTTCGGCCGCTCTTCGTTTCTTGAGAATTACGAGAGGCGAGATCTAGCCGTTCGCATTGATGCGAATTTATGCTTGTTGAAATTGCGCGTAGGGAATTGAAATCGCGATGGGATATATCTGTGATGATGTATCTGTGGAGGCGTGATTTCGTTGTGCTGGATTATTCGTGGGATTTGATACATGGTGGAAATTTTGTTTTGTACACCTAAAAAGTATAAGTTTTCTTTGTTCTCTTAGAATGTTCGTTCGAGATTCGATTAATTTATTTATTTAAACGGATTAAGGGAAATAACAATTGTAGAAATTATGTTGATTCAATTTTCAAAAATATTTTTGGGATTCTATAGAATGCTATAGTTGATTTTATATTTCTGTCAAATGCACGTATTTAATTATCATTTTGTTGATTGTGCATAATATATTTTATTAATTTTAAAACAATTTAAAATTCTTTCTTTTACGTATTATTATTACACAATAATTGTATGATACAAGTTGACCGAACGATTAATATATTATGCATAAAATGTCGCTCGTATTGTGTAAATTAGTAAATCAGTTAGCAAAATTTCAAGTGATAAATTAATTACTTAATTAAAATTGTATTATTATTCCAAAGTGTTAACTTTTCAAACTTACTTGATAAATCGTAAATCAATCCTTTAATCTCTGTTTGCGAAATGATTCTGCAAGATCTTCAACCTCTTTGTAGAAGAAAACTGCGTTTACTGTTTCTACAAAAATCATAATTGAATCGGTTTACTATTAACGATAATACTCCAGAATATACCCCAACAATCGATTGTATCGCTGGTTTATCATCAATGAGTGTTTATTTATCTCGACAACCAGAAGATAGTGAGAGCTAAGAATAATATTTCTGTGATAATTCAACTGTATGCTTTTATCTTTTGACTCACTCGGAGAGATGAAATTTATCTTATTTTTTGTACAGAAAATATTTCTGTTACTTTATATCAATGTTGTTGTGAGGATATTGGAGAATAAGAATTGTTACGTAAAATTAATCTGATTTTTTAAAAAATCTCGTAAGTCTCGTGAATGATATTTCTACTTTCAGAAGCATACGTAATAAAAATCTGTATACTTTGTGATTATTCGTTGCAAACATTATAATCTTAAACGTTTCCAATAATATTTTTTGTGTCTCTCTCATCGAACGTCGACAATAATAAACGAAAATGAAATTTTCTACGTATACTTCGACTTGTGAAATCTATCCAAAGAATAATTATCCAAGAAAAAAATATTAAATATCCGAATGAAAGATCGTAAAATGTGAAATTTTTTGAAACGAAAAATCTCTTAATACCGAAACTCCCCGATAGAATCCGAATCGAACTTTATTGAATCGTTCTGTCGGTCTTTTGTTTCCGGCACGCGATCTTTCTTCGAGGGGCTGTTGGAGCGGACACCGTTACGGTCCAGTTTAATTTATTTGCCGTCATTATTACGTCGTGATTAAACCGACCGTCTCGATTGTCCGAGGGATTCCACTCTGCGGGGGGTCTGACTTTCGGTTTAATTAAAAAAACGTGATCACCACGTTTCCAGAAGTCCCTTGGTCATACTCTTTTGCGCGCGTGGGAATCCCCTTCGAGGTCTCCCGGATATTTCCACCAATCGAGTGGAGGAAGCGTTTTCCTATTCTGACCAATTTGTTTTCATCCGTGGAACGATCTTAAATTAAGGGAAGGCCGGAATGTTTGTTGGACGAGCGAACGCGATTCGTGAAACGAGAGATTTATGGGTGGATGGTCGAATGTATAGGTGTTTATTTACGTGTACATTCATTTGGGAGAATTTGAATCAAGATCGAGCACGATTCTCAACGTGTCACAATGATAAAATCGTGTAAAATTCACAAGTTTTATATTCCAATTTTCGAAAGTTGAAATTTCAAATTTTTCGAAGCTAATATTTTACATTTCAAGCTTCCATTCATTCGTACAGGAAACGTACGCGAAGTAACGTACATTATTTTACGTAATAAATCTCTGAAACGGAGATTTAAACGAAAACAAAAGAGCGTAATTAGAGTGGAGTGGATGGTCACGACAGAAAACGATAATTGGAAAATCGTTGGAATAAAAGGTTGCTCGTTAACGAGTCGCCGCATTTTTTTCGAGTCCACACATGTCAGGATACACACGTTGGAAAAGGAAGATTCGTTTTGTAGGAGGATACGTATATTTTCACAGCTACGTCAAGACGAAGAGAGAGTTTCTAACAAGGTGACCGCAATCTAGCCAGAACAGCACCCAATTAGCGATGACCCGGCTCAATTTCAGTGGCCCTTAAAACTATGAAATTAGTTCTCTCGGACTGAGCACGGTCTTTCCCTTGGAATCACCCTTTTCCTTCTCTCGTTTCCTTTCTCTGTTTACCTCTCTCACTTTCACGGAAGTTAGAATAATGATGTTGATGATGCTCAGTGAAATGACTTGCTTGTTCGCGTCAAAACAAATTTTTTCAGTTCAGTAAAAACGGCACGAATGTATAATAGTATATAATCGATGATTTTCCATTTTGGAAAAGATCATACGTTGAAAATTTTGAAATTGTTTAACAGAGAAAGGAAAAGTGATATAGAATATTTCATAATTAATCAATATTGCAACAGGAATTAAAGATATTGCAATCAATGAATGCATTGAATAAAAGATTAATAATAATATAAATAATATAAAAATGAATAAAACAAATATACTAACTCTTTCCATTTCTTTTATCACTTCTCGACGCAACAAGATAAATAAAGTAACGGCATTAAAGCCACTATCCGTGCAAAAATCACTTCCACCCTCTTGCCCACTTTGTAAAGAGATTCCACGATGAAAAGAGTCGTTGTTGGAACGATCGTCTCTGCGATTCGTTTTGGAGAACTTTTGCAAATGTTTCGTGGCTATGAAGATTTTTCGGTATAACGAAGTTTGTGGAAAGAAAGGAGACGCGAGAGGGTAGATCGTGGATGAAATAAGAGAAGAAAAAGAAGAAGAAGAAGCGCGATTAATGTAAAGGAGAGACTGTTCTGTATAATTACTTAATTAAATTCATGCATCATGCGGTATTACGGGAGGCACGTTGCGATTTCGCCCTTTGTAACGACCCTTTTGATGCGAAACTCCTGTCCTGATGATATCTCTAGCCTCCCTTCGAAACGGTTACTACGGTTCAATTTCTGACTCATTGATATTGGCCAGGAGATCTTGATAAAGGGTGCATATCGATGACTAATATCGTGATTCTTCTTTGGGTAAATGGAATCGTTTAATTATATGAATTATTTGAAGAAGATAAGAATTTTTTTGATGGAAGAAATTATATGGTGAACGTTTGATTCTCTATGGCTTTGATATTTGTGTTATTTGTTATGATAGATTTTATATTTTTTTTATTAGGTTCTATGATTGATGGATTTTTATTCTTCCTTTATTTTTGAAAAAAGAAATTGTAGAATAGTCGATATTAAAGTATTGAAATGTAATTAAATTTAGAAATATTATTTATTAATATTTCTTTCTTCTTTTGTCTTTGAATATTTGAAAATATTCGAAGATTTAGATTTCTTATAGATTCCTTCGGAATAGATAGAAAGCTATCTTTCAAGTAGAAGTAGAGTTATCCAATTTACATACTTTCTTAAAAGAAACCATTCGAGATTCAAATTCCTCTCCATCCATCCCCTTCTATCGATCTAAATTCTTCCATCGCATATTCCTCCCGAGCTGGGGAAAATTTAAAATCAATAAAAACAAACTACAAAAATTAAAATATCACAATCGAATAACATTTGAAGTTATTTTAATAATAAAATTCGTTTAATAATAAATAAAACTTCAAATATACATTTCAAGACAGTATTGTAAGAATAGATATTTTCCTCAAGTCGAATTCCTTGCACAAAATTCCAAGGACGACTTTTCCAAGAACGAGGTAAAAAGCAACCCCTATCGATAACGATTCATATCTCGAACTGAGACGCGCAAATGCGCAAACAAGTCGCATACGTCACACTTAACACCCGAGGGTGGTTTGGATGGGCAAACCGACTGATATTGGGATCCACGCACACCGTCTTCCGCGACCGTAATACCCTCGAAGCATTTGAATCAATTACTGCCTCAGGGTTCTTAGGCGGCCCCTATCCCACATTACAAACGGGTAGTCCGGCGCAAAGTGAATTAATTAAGTGTCCGTAGGTACGAACGAACCGACATTGGCCCGTACAACGTCTACTCGCGGATCCGTTACGACCCGTTTCGCGATAGGTCTTTGCGCTTATGAACCCCGAAGCATCGTATCCTCGCCACTAGTGATGGGACTAAGTACGTCGTAAACAGGTTTGAACGGATATCAAATTCGAATCCTTTACAAATATTAGATCAGCCTGTGTAATTAATGTCGATTAGAAATAGAAACTTGATTCTCGGTTGCAAAGAATTATTTGTTTCAATTTTTTTTGTTATTCGATGTAAAATTGAAATTAAATTAGAAACGGATGAATTTTGACGAACGAACGATTGGTGAATTGCGAAAGATTGTTTTTTTGAGAAAAGAGTTATGATATAACGATTAATTGTTTATATCGCTCGTTGCAAAATTTGTTTCGACTCGAATATCTGAGGATCGAATTGTTTTGATCTATACGTACTCGAGCCCATCACTACTATTGATCAGCTACGACAATCGGTTGATCATACCCGCTTAATTGTTACCGTCGACCCTGTATCACATCGCGAGCCACGAATCGTCTGGTCGATAACGTCGTTATCGTGGACCACGCGATTATCCTTGTGCCACGATCCCGCAGGACATCCCCGCAGGGATGCGAATATGGGGGTGAAGTTTGCGATCGGTCGAGATATATTCGGATTCTGATATATCGTCTCCTCGATACGAATTCGAGAACGAGTTAGACGAAATTGGTGGAGAGGAAAGGTGGCGAGAGAGGTAGTTGAATTGCTGAGAGGTGAGTTTTGATCGTTTATTGAAGAATTTGGAATTTCGAAGAGGGGTTATTGAGAACGGACGAGGAGTTTAAGGGAAAGTTAAGCAAACGAGTTGTTTTGAAAATTTTTTAAAACTTTTGGAAAAGTGCGAGTTTTGAAGAAGTATTGGTATAAATGGCCAAATTTTTAATTTCAAAATATTATGGGTAAAATTAAAGATGGAAAAATATGAATATTCTCAAACATTATTGTATTCGTAAACGTTTTAGAAATTTTATGTTTATATCGTTTAGATAATCATTTTTTAAGAGTAACAAGCTAGATATATTTGAAATATATATGTTTCATGTTCAGATTTTTAATCAATTTCTTTTAAAATTAATAGAAAAAAAAGATTTCTATCGCGTAAAAAGATTTTCATTCATGAACGATAAAAAAATTTCTAAAAGTGTAATCGACGTCTTTCCATTCTCGCTCTTACAACCTATAACCCGACTTTTCAATAAGCGAGCGAGATAACAGAACGAGAAATAAAATCTTCTCAAATAGACAGGTCAAATGCGAAAGTAATATCGCGAGAGTTGTATATTCTATACGAGAGGCGAATGTAAATAAGCATATACTCATATATGCATATCTTTGGCTTCATGTACAAGAGACAAACACGTTTCCCTCCATTTTCAGTTCTACTATATTCCTTATCTCTGACGATTAAACTTTTCTCCTCATCTTTTGGCTGGATAATACCTTTAACACGAGGGGGAGAGGCCAACCAACGACGACAACGTGCTATTTACATTTTACAAAGCGAAAGTTTCTGATCGATCAGACTGGTCTGCTCCTGTTCTCGAGGCCAAATCGAATTCGTCGAAGATCTTCTCGACTAATGAACTCGATATTGGCACGCGACAAGTAACAAATAGCCTTGTCGGATAAATAAATTTAGCTGGATGAAGATTGGATCGTGGCCAGGCTGGTTTGTACACTTCGAAGTCATCGTGTTTCGAACTTCCCTCGTAATGATTTATTTTAGAGGCTGTTCCGTATTTTATCTTCCCTGACAGTGGTTGCAGGAGGGTGATATTACGTAGACATTTCTACGTTCTCTGATGGAACGGAGATAATCTATTTCTCATCGTTCGATTTTGATATCTTAAGTTTAAATATACATATTCGTTATGGGTTAATTTCAAGAATCCAAGTGTGATTGAAATTTTCTATCGCATAATTTTCAATCCAAATATGTGTGATTTTTAATAAAGCGGAAAAAGTAATAAACAAGATTTGTATTATGTTTAATCTTGATCCTGATATTTTCTTTCAAAACATGTACCGCGCTCTTTGGTTTTGATAGATGTAAATTTCATACTTTTTCACGAAAGTATATACATTTAATATAAGCTATCTTTTTCTACATCTTATATGTTCTCTCCAACGAGAATAATATTACTACATTTTTTGTATGTAGTCCTTCCTTCCACTTCTTGCATTATCGCATTATCATTTTTATCTCATAAATCATAAGTAAGTGCATTAAAGCGTATTTCTTTTGAAGTATCTCATTTTTTTTTTTTAGGATATCTTTTAATACCAAGCTTTTTTGTCTTTTTGTCGAATTATATTCGCATCCTTTTATACATTCCGTATGCACATACAATAGGTGTACTTTTAATCCTATAAGCTTAACAAATATAATCTTTCACGATTATAGAAGAACGTTTAATAATTGTAAATTTTTTTTCATCTTATATTATTTCCATTCTTAATTTTTCATTGTAGAAAACTTTCAACATTTATAATCCAATGAAATCTTTATCTATTAGCCTTCGATTAACCCGATTGTTTCGTCGAAATCGCCAAATCACGTTGTTTCGCGAAATAATATTTTCCACATTATCTTAAAAAAATTTAATCACTCGTATTTTCTTCCTTCTAACTTTCAAACAACCGATTAATCCATTAACTAAGAACAATTCTACAATTCTAATTAGCGCGTACGTTTTAGATAAATATATGTAGCTTCATAAATTCGAAATCCACTCGCACATAAAAATATATCTACCATCTTAATAAAACAAAATCTCCCCCTTCATGGATATCCAGCCATCATTCCAGAGCAGCGGTTAACCTGTCCTGTGCAAACAGTTCCCTTTCACTTGCCAAACTCATTAGATCATCGTTACGATCTCCACGAATCCGACGACTTTCGCGTAATTTACGCACTCCAATTATTATCCAGCGAAATACCCCCTCTTGTTCCCACGCTCGTGGCATCGTCATGGATGATGCATCCCTTGCGAAAATGGGAGAAGGAGGAAGTTGCCTTTCATCGAAATCGGCTTTGCACGGTTTAATCCGCGCTCGGGCGCCTTTGCAGGCTTGTGCAATAATTTAGTCGGTGGGAACGATTCTCGCGTTAAAGGATAATGCGCCATATGGCCACGTTTCTGCGATCCGTGGTCACTGTCAAGGTCCGTAAGACTGGACCATTGTCGTAGTTGGATGGGGAGAGAATAGACCTTTTAGTGATCGATTAAGGCCTGTGGAATATATCTTTAAATTCATCCAAACTAATATATTTTCTTGTAGATGTTATCTTGCAGCTTAAAATTTTGTTTTCCTCTTAAGATATAATTGTAATAATATAATATACTTAATAATGAAAAAATAGTGTTCATTATTAATCAGTCAATTGTCAAATTCTTTTTATGTAAGAAAATTTATATTATTATTTTAAACTATTTGTAATAATTTCTTTCTTTAAGAAAATTCCTTTTCAAAATAATATTCTAAAGAAATATTAAATTTATCAATAATTTACACATTCAGAGAATCGTGTATTTACTCACTAGGCATCACTCATCATACTCATAATTTCTTTTAATTTCTTGAAAGAATCAATATTAGTTCTTATTAACCCAGCTGCCAAGATAATTGCACATACAATATTAAACACGAATATATTTGATAAGAGTGCCAAAAGAAATTCAAAAAATCCTTTTTCTTTTTACACACTCGCGCCCATTTAAATGCAACAACAAATCGAAGAAAGAAAAACGTTTCAAATATAACACGTGCATAACACGTGTGCTCGAATTAGAACTAGCGAATTAATCCATCCAGATATTCGTAAATATCAACAATACGTATCCATCCGTGTAAACACGTATCCAACGCAACGATACTCGGCCGACAATTGAATTATTACGAGGAGTCGGTCCCGCGCGGGAGATTAAATCGTGCGAGTAGGTGCATTCTGCGGGCCGATAAGCGTTAGAGGGGCCCGTGATCGGATGGAAGGAGCTGGAATCGGTCCGGTTAAAGAGAGGGAACGGTCGAGAACCGGCGCCATTGCGGCGAACCGCACTCCCGGTGTTAGGCAGCTCGTGTTGCGGCCGCGTTTCGAAAAGTTTGAGCGTGGAGGGTGGCGTTTCGTCGTTAGGGTGGTATCCGTGTCGCTGCGGATTTGTACGTCAAAATTTATCGCTCGTGCCGCGCGGCACGTCTCGTTAATTATGCACGTATGCGAGCGTGATACGCGGCGATCCTGGAAAAGCCCCGGTAACAAGCTTGACGCTTGCCAACCTGGCTCGAGCGAGTCTGGGAATCAATGCCCGCCGCATTCACGTCCATTTTGATGAGATTCCGTTTCATCAGGGAGTCTCGAGCTCTCTGCTCTCTCTCTCTGTCTCTCCGCTCTTCGTTGATCATCGTAACGCGATCCACGTAACGATATGCGTGCGCGTATGAAAGTTAATGAGTCGAACGAGGAAGAGTTTCGTAGGTCCATTAACATCGACGTGGTTGGTGATTAATTTTTTTGATTGTGAAAGGGTTGGAAGGGTAGGCTCCAAGTTTAGAAATTGTGGGACGGTAGATTTGTGAACTTTGTTTTATTGTAGGATCTTGATGACACGGTTATGATGGTTGATTAATTTTTTTTTTTGTCATAAGGAATGTAACACGTTAAATATTTTTCATTGGTTACGTTGTCTAGGTGATTTTTATTGCTTAGTAATTATTGATTTTATTGGTTATAGTTATTTTGGAAAATTATTGGTATCAATGAATCATTTATAGAATAAGAAAGATGGTAATTAAAGAGAAAGTAATCGAAAAAAGTTTTTAAATTTTAAGGAATTTAAAAAGATTGTTAAGATAAACAATTTTTAGGGTTTTTGAAGCGAAAGATAATATTTATGATTTTAAAAAAGAAATGGAATACGGACCGGAGTAAGAAACACGTTTTCATGGGGGAGATGCGTCACCTGCAGCTGCTTCGAGCATTTCCTCCATCCCGAGCTTTAAAAATACCACTCGTTTGCGCGTAATCCTCATGAAAGCCCCGTAATTTCGTAGCCTCGAACTTCACGTTTGGCCACGGCCATTCGTCATACTTACCGATCCCAAATTGGTCTTGTACAACAGGACGGGATAGAAAATATCACCGTAATCCCCACGGATTCGTCAACATTTTTTCGTGAACGTATCCGAGCTTTACAATATCTTCGTCTATTCTTAATACCCGAATCGTTTATTTGTTTATTAATATACATACGGTCTATCATATATTTATAGAAATTGAATTTGTATCGCTTATCATTTTAATCTTATACATATATATATTCTTAAAATTTTTTTTCAAAGATATTCCATTATGAAATATCATACATTAAAAATTAAGATAGAAAATATAAATTTTCTAAGAGTAGTTCTAGACAATGACAAATTGTTCTAACTTTAAAATACATCATTCACCCAACAATTTTCAAAAATTCTCAAATGGTCGAATCTTAATTCTTATCTTAACTCATATTCTTCTCCCCCAAAAAAATCTTGAATAATCCTTCGCAAAAGTCACGAAATCGATCATAAACTCAAAATTCAACGTTGGTTTCATCCTTCATCTTTCCAATGGAATCGAATCGACGCGGACAGGAAGATATCGGCGAGGCTAGACGTATCGAAAATTCAATCGAGCCGTTTTCGAGCTCCCCTCGATGCGCGTATTGCGAGTGGCAGGGCGAGTCGAATGATTTTTCGGTAAACCCAGTTCTGGACGTGTCATTCTGCTAATTAGAATCGTATGGGCGCGTGTTTCTACGGGAAGCAAATCGTCCAGGGTCTTTAACCCACGTAGCGGAGAGAGGCACGCCACAACATTGGCGAATTAATTAACGAATCCGCTGCATTAATGATGTAACGTCAGGATTTACAGCGCGTCGAGGGCGTCGATTTCCCTCTTTCTCCTTCCTTTCCTCTCTATCTCTCTCTTCGTTCTCGTTTCGCGACGAGAGGATCGTGGAAGAATCGGGATTCGAAATTGCGATGCATTGTCCGTGTCAAGATTTCGTGTTAGCGCGCGCTGAACGGATACAATGAGGTGTAATGGCGTCGAATAAGTCTTCGGTGACTCGAGACTAATGCCGGTTGATGCATGGCATCGTTTCTGCTTGGCAATAATCTCGCGGATGAAATGTATAATTACTTTGGAAAAATGGACCCTCCACCTTCCCCCTTCTTGGCCGAGGAAAAAGATCTCGTTTGTTTCGGAATAACGAGATTAATTTCGCCCTCTTGAATGCTTCCATCAGCGAGAAAGAGAGGATGAATTCTCGGTTATTTATAAATGTTTTAATTCGTGGAACGGCGTGTATTCTTTTTGTTTAATTATTTCGTTGAAGTTTTTCTTTTTGTACATTATGGAAATATCTCGATCGCCTGGGCAATTTTATATTCGTCGTCAATTTACGACGTATCATTTTATTTCATTTTTCAAACAATTAAGATCAATATAGAATAAAATGATAAACGGATAAAAGGAGAAAACTTTTACAGGTGATGAAATCATTTATTTAATGTGGATCTCTATCATTTTCTGTTTCATTCGGTCATTCTTGATTCTGAAAATTCTTTTCATTATACAATTTTATATAATAAAATATTGCAAATAACTCGAATATTGTTTTAAAATAGATACGAAGAACAATACTCATAATATAAACGAATAAATGAATAATTCTTCGCGAAATAATTATTTTCTTATTCCAAACGAATTAATAAAAAAAAAATCATATCGATACAAATCACTAATTAATTCGCAACTTCAATTTTTAAATATTTCGTCCTATTGGAATACGTATCATTTTCATAAAATATTCACATCCGTGCCACATCGTGAATCTTAACCCATCGATCTAATCTCGTTACACTCATAGCCCCAAACCCTCCGTTAAATACCGTGCCGATTCAAATTCCAGCCACATTTCACCCTCCTCCCCTCACATCCATCCATCCATCCATCCATTCACAATCGTCCCAAAATCAACGAGGCAAGGTTCGTCCGACCGATTCTTCAATCCGCTTTCCATCCATTCCGTAAGCATAATTTTAAAGAGGGTTGGCGAGCGGTAATTAGCAATCCTCCCCTCCCTTCTCCATCATCCCCGTGCGTGACGTCACTGCGTCATAGCGCTGCATTAAACGTACCGCGAGTTATTAACGACGTTTGGCTTCCTTGGGATCCAAACGATCCCGCCCGAAGCGGATTCCTCCCGGAGGAAGCGAAGGGGTTGGCGTTCGTGTTCGACGAACTGCGAACCAACGATAACGCGAGCGGGCCACCTGCGTCTCGCACGACTTCGCAGAAGTCGGCGACGACGTTTGGGGAGGGGGGAGACGACCCTTTTAAGTGGCGACAAAGGTACCGGGCGTTCCGCCATCCTAGCCACCCTCACCCTTACGTAATATCTTGCCGCTAGTCGGATCACCCTGCCTTTTTTCTCCCCCTCCTTGCCAATCCCTCCTCTCTCTCGCTCGTCTTTTGCGCCTGTGTTCCACGTCTCTCTCTCTCTCTCTCTCTCTCTCTCTCACTCTCTCTCTCTCTCTCTCTCTCGCTCCTTTCTTGCTCTGTCTCTTTGGCCCCCGTAGGCTTTTTGTTTCTTCGCCGAAGGATATTTTCAAGGGTTCAGTGCGCGTTAATGGACGATTTAGCGAGCCTGGCCGAGGAGGGAGGTGAGAGAGAGGGGGTAAGGAGGTAGGGGAATACTTGTCCTTTTTCGCGGATTTTTGCTGTGTTCGTTCGTGCGAGAGAGAGAGAGAGAGAACAGGGTTATCGTTAATACCTTGGGAGGTTAGGTTAATGGGGGAATGGGTGATGGCCGGTGAACGAGTTCGCGTGAAAGGTGTATGAAAGGTGTGTGTGTGGAGAGGGAGAGGGGGAGATTGTTGGATAAAAAGGGAAACGAGTGGGGTGATTACGCTTAGACCCTTTAATGGATTCATTAGGTGAATTACTCGGAAATGTAGGTGTATTTGAAATAAGGGTGTAAATAAGGGTATTCTCTGTGAATAAATTAAATGTGAATATATATATATATTCATATATATAATTTTCTATCGTCTTTGTTAGCACGAAAGTCAATTGCCAGATGTAATTGAATTTGTATGAAATCAGTAATCGTTATTTTCCACCCTATTACAATAATTTCCTTTCAAAATTGGTTTCAATATCTCCCGCTTCCTTTCATGCTTCTTCTTGACGATCCAATTTTCACCAAGTTACTGAAAATTTCATATCACAAACACTTCAAAGCAATTTACATTGCCATATATACAAAACAAACACGTTGAATCATACGACAAAAGAATTGTCAAAATGAAAAATACATTCAGTTCTCTATCTTTTTCATTTAATAGAAATCTATCCAAACTTTCCTCACGATTTCACGCTTGTGTTGTATCGGTTCATTGATCTCCTGCTTTGGTTCGAGCACGTGAGCGGTTCACAGCTGATCGTGACGTTCGAGCAAATATCGAGTGGGAAGGGAGGGGGATGGATTTTAATAAACCGGAAGCTTATTGTGCCTTCGTTCGGCTTTCTCTGTCTACAGAGAGGCTTCTATCAGCGAGAGGAAGGGGGATGAATGCCGCTGGTCCTCTCTGCTCGACCGCGACACGGAAGAAGACAGCGAAACGACAGCAGCCATGTCGAGTTAGGGTGGTGGGTGGATGGAGAACGTGGGCGAAAAGAACTCAAACCCTGGGGGTTGCATTGTTGCAGTGGCGGTGATTACGACTGGCAAGCGAACTCCTTCCACTCTTTTTCTTTCTTTTTTTCCTTCTCCCTCCCTCCCCCTTTTTTTGTACCAAGTTCACCGAGTGGTTCCGCCCGGTCGAGATGCCCTCAAGGTCCCGCGTCTTGTTATCACCCTGGCCTCGCGTCTCCTCTTTAAGTATCGTGCCTTTTCCTACGATCTGGTTGATTGCGTCGTTAAAGCCGAGGTCGTAGTGGCCATTGCTCGCCACTTCCCCTCTTTTTTTACCGATGTTTCGCATGATTTCTCGCTGTCTCAAAAGCTCTACGTCCAAACGAGAGATATTTGATGCTTTCGCGGAGGAGTTTCTTAGAAGATTGCTCGAGGTTGTTTCGCATCTTTTTTAAGATTTGTTGGCAGATTGGTGATATTGTTTTTTTGGATTTTTCGAAAGAGTGACGATTCATTGACGAGCGATTGCTTGGATTTCTTCAGATTTTTGTTTGAAGATTTATTTTCTTTTTTAGATTGGTATTTATGGTTTTCAAGGATGTCTTATTCTTCGATAATAATTCACGTAATCTCATTAAAAATCTAATATTAAAATTTATATTCAACAAATCGAAATTCTTTTATTAAATGAGATTCATTTAATTGATTCAGAATAAAAGATGCTTTATAATTTTTTTCTTTTTTATTATTATTGAAGAATTAAAAAATTCATCGTATCTCGACTTTTATATTTTACAATCTCGTTTTACGTTGATTTTTATCCTCTGCGTACGATATTTCTTTCTTTAATATGGAACGTAAACATCAAACAGAAACAAAATTGATTTCTCCAGATCTACGTCTCGTTATTATCATGACTTTGATACAACTTCGATTTTCGTGGATGAAGGGAAGGCTTCTATTGAGCTCCGTTTAACGAGAAACAAGGGTCGTATGGCCAGAGATCTTTAACATAGTGTTTCCCAATATTTTTTGAATTAATCTTTTCACAATTATATATAAAAAAATATACAATTTCAATAATTTTTATGCATTCTTTATTCCCCTATAAGTAAAGCATTGAAAATTTCCATTCTCTGTTTTACAAAAATTCCCAATTCTCAATCGATCCTACGAATGCACAAAAACTGGTATCCAATAAAATATCAAAACTCGAGATTCGTACATTAAATTAGAAATTACACTTTAAATTCGTGCCAAACTTTTCTATTTACTTTATCGTCCCTCCAAGCGTTCCACGTTTTCAATGTAAACGTATTCAACATATTAATTACGTTGCACAAATAATCAAACAAATCGAAAGTATGATGAGTTGAGAAATACTGCTGCTCTAAGACGACTTAGGAGCCAAGACTCTTAGACGATGGCCACGACAGGAAGCGTCGATGTCTTCCTCGAAAATTCAGCCTTCGGTATACAAGAGGGAAGCGCAGGAAGGGGGGGACGGCCCGAAGGAGGAACTTCTAAAATCAATTAGCAGCCCCTTAGGCGATGGGGGTTCCGTTCCAGCGACTGTGGAAGGACCCTTTCCATCATAGGATAAGGGGTGATAAGGAGGGGTCGACGTTTATCCCAATAGAGAAACCGGTGGAACAATCACGCCCGTTTCTATGAGTATCTACACGGGATGGATGCGAGTCATCGTGTGGGTGCGTGGTGGGAGCTACCTGCAGGGGTTGCAACGCCACGGCTCAACCCTTCCGCGCGGACAGCTACGTTCCTCGCTGCGGGCTGCTCAGATTATCGTGAGAAAGCATCGAAGGTAATAGACGTTCTCATTGGTAATAAACGTCTCAGTGTGAAATCGTCCTGAAGGAGATGTAACAGTGCGGTTTTTTTTTCTTTGGGATTGTTCTTGCAAGATTTGTATAAAGAAACATGCGTATAATCGGATTCAATCGAATTGAGTGCTAAATTATTATTAATTTTATAAATCTAAGAAAATTAAAATACGTGGATTCTTTGTAATAGTCTCACAGAATTAAATCTTATCTTTTTCATTTAAATTAATTCCAATAAAAATTAAATTCATCCACACAAGATCTTTTAACCCAGTCTCGAATAATAGTTTCTATTTAAACAAACTCTTTTGCAATGCTCACTTATCGTGCAACGGATGGTTACATTGCTCGTTCCCCTCGACGAAAAAGCAAACGGAAGTTTGGCCAAAAAATTCATATTCGTACAACGGTCTTCCCGGTTGGAAAAAGTTAATTATTTCCCCCAGCCAGGCGTCGAGAGCAATCTCCACACTCATCCTACGTATTCATCGTTGGGAATTCGTGTATTCCATTTTCCGAGGAACGTTCAAACTTTTACCTGGTAGGGACGTTTCGAAGGGGGAAGTTTAAGCTTTGCAAACTTTAACGATCTCCTGTAATTCGTCCACCTGGAGTTGGAAGTCCAACCAGTGGAGACACACTTCAACGGACGACACGCAATGCTCGGGGATCATTCTGCCCAAGTTTCTCAAGATCTTAGGGGCCGAGGTTAGGTCCTAACATTCGTATAATTGAGCGTCGTGTCCTTTCGATGGTTCTTCATCCCTTTGGAAATGTGGTAGTTGAAGAGTGCTTGGCTATTCTTGGCTGACTTTGTTTCGAAAGTTTCGAAGACTTTTGGGGCGGATAAGACGATGAGAGAACTTAACATTTAGTAGTTATTATTGATCGATAAAACTTTCAAAATTATAAAATTATTAGGGATGATGGAACAATTTACAAATGCAATTTACATGTAAATAAATTATACTCGTGAAAAGAACGAACCAACAAAGTTAATTGCATTCATTGTATCTTATATCAAATGGTAACAATAGAAAGATAGTAAAATATCTGTATAAAAATTGAAATTGCAAAAGTATGTACACCTATATTCAATTTGATGTTATGTAATCTTGCTCCAACATCTTTTTCATCTTATATTAACATTATTATATATATTATAATTAATGTTATGCTTTCACTAAAGAAACAAAACACGCAAAACATTCATTTACAACCAAGCAAAACTCCAAACAATTCCAAACAACAAGAGCAAAGAGCACCGTTATACATCATCCGAAAACCTATTTGCCATAGTACAATGGGCGAAATTGCTGGTGATTAAATAGAGGCGCAATATTCACGAGCGTTCTTTCATCTCCGCGAGGGTGGAGGGACTCGTTAAAGAAGCTTTGTCGGGGAGGGGTCTGAGACGTCGGCGAAAAGAAGGAGACCATCGCAAGAGAGACGGTTGGATCTAAAGATACCGGCCGATTAGAGACCATTCTGACAACCCCTGGTCCAGCTTCTTATTGCATAGACCCGTTTCCACTCGTTCTACAGGAGGCTCCCGGAGTCTCTCTTCTCGGAGAGACTTTGAGAAGCGAGTTTCTCTCTTTGAAGAGACCCTCGGTGACCCCTGGAACGGGGTCCTTTCCCGAGACGCGACAAAAAGGTCTGTGGTGGTCCTTCGGTGGCACATTTCTGTCCGATTGGAAGGACCAAAAGGACCGAGGGATACGCGAATCCGTTTAAATGAAGACGAAGGGACCGCGCCTTCGTGAAATCATGGAATTTCTTAGCTTCTGCTATTTCTTTTACTTCTTCTTTCCCACTCCCTTGCTCCTTTCTATCGACGTTCGATGGTATTTCGATTCTAAACCATCTTGGATTGACTCCAGTTCGGTTTCGATTAACTCGTGTTTGTTTTTTTTTTTTTCCTTGATTATTGGTGGAGGAATGATTATTTTCTTTACCGAAAATTATAGTTTGGAAAATTTTTATATCGAATTTTACATTTTTATTCTAAACGAGGAATGTTTATTAAAAATTTTTGTTATTTCTCGATATATATCAATACATATATATCAAGGGATCTTTATATCTAGTTATATCTGGAATTAGAGAAAATAGTTAGAAAATTGTTGATGACACAAATTTTCGATTAGAAACAAATTCGTAATTGTTAATTTATTTTGAACAAGTTCTTAAATCTCTTAACGTTGTTAAAAATGTTAAAAGTTTCAGATGATAGAGTGAATTTAAGCTAGGGTAGCAAAATATAAATAAAAAAAAAAAAGCAGAATGTCTTGGAAGGATATAAAAGAAGTTTTCAAAGAAGTTTCGAAATCTTAAACTGTTAAAAAAACTACTAAAAGTTTAAGATAAACGAAATAAATCTTACAAACTATTACTTTCAAGAAACTTGTGAACATTTGACATTATTTCAATTTTGAAGGATATTACATCCTCCTTCGCTCAATAAACTTGTCAAGAAAAAAAAAAAACTCACTTGAAACTCATAAACTTTCTCAAACTCGTACAGTCATCTCAATTCTGAAGAACATTATTCCACGTAACTCAATGAAACACGTAACTTCAAGGAAGGAAGATAAACTTTTCTAAATTCATATAGTCATCTTTCTTCTCCCATACATTATCACGCACATTCCACGCCACGGTTTCGAGGCTATTATAACTCCATCTCTGTCACAGGGGTTAAAAGCGATCGGGGATAATTTTTCAACTCTTTCTAGTCTCGGTGAAACGTCACCCACGGGACCAACTAATATAACGCAGAACGAACGAAGAAAAACGAGTCGAAGGCGACTCTCGATTCAGCGAATCCAATTGAAGGGTGGCCACGTGGTTCGCTAAAACGATGTTGAATAGCTGGTAGGGTAAGTTCGGCCTCGGCAACTGGCCCTTCACCTCGTGAAACTTTAACGCGTTTACCTTGTACCGTCTCGAGGGCGATATATCTACGCTTGCGAGATGAACATCTTCCGAGAGAGATTTCGAATTTGGGACCTTTCACTCGTCATCGATCACTATTAGCTTCGTTCTCCTCGCTCCTTATTTCTTGTTTCGCTCGCGACGGGATTCGTTAGGGAGCATTCCGCGTGGAAAAAGGGTAAGAATCGTTTCTTTGGTCTTTTGGTGGTAAAAGCAGTTGGAAAAGTTTCTTTAACAAAGGTTTCTTGAACAGATTTCATAACGAATTTGTTTTACTAAATAAGTGAAGATATTTGTATGGGAATAAAAGCGAGCTGATTGATTATCCTGAGTTTTGATGTTAATTGTTGAAAGAAAATGAGAGAGATGAATAATGTCGATGAATATGATGATAATGAATATTCATATTATTTGAAATACATTTTATTATTCTTTGTTATTTCAAGGTGTGACGATTAAACGAGGGAATGTAGAAATCGATATATCCATGGGAAAAGAACTTAACATTACGGTCACATAACGAATTCTTTTGCGCCGCACAGTTTACGTACCTCGATTCAAATGCAAATTAGCCCATGAGCTGTTAAATTTACAGTTTACTAACGAGCATTTAGGGATTCTGTGCAGGTTTCACCATCAAGACCCTTAGCTATTCAAGTTTCAACCCTTCCAAGTTAGGGGTTAATTGTGTCATCGCGATCGATCTGTTTGCGTAATTCGTCTGTTTCTAAACTCTCCGATTAAATATATTGACACGTCATCTATTATAATTTTTTCATGCACGTTTTATCATAATTAAAAATTGAAAAATTAATATATCCTTGATGTTAAAGTGATATATATTCTTTTTTTTTTTTAATTTCTTAATTAGAATTGTTAGGAGATTGTCGTATATCACGAAAGTATTGAAAACCTCTTGATAAAAACATCACTCGTATCTATTAATCACAGTCTGTAATAAAAATTAAATATTCAAAAATTACATTCATCCTCTTTTAATTCCCAAATTTAAGTATAATCGTTATCGTTAATTGTATTCTTACATCTCTAGTGTAAAAAGAAAATTCTCTCATCTCGAATGAATTAAAAACATCATAAATCCAATATGTGAATGTTTAAAAAAAAAAAAAAACAAAGTCTGGAAAAACAGCGTCTGACGTTGAAGAATTATGGTTGCAGGTTTAGCAGAATGTTTTATAGCTTCTGTCTAGCGATATTTAGCCGGTAAATAGCTTAGAGCATTTCACCGTCTCATGAAACACGTTCTCCGCATAGTTAGATAGAGGAATGGAATCATTCCTTCCCTCGCTTTATCATAGTTTCGAACTCTTGGATTATTTCGCGTGATTTATGTTTGAAATATTAATTATGCCGATTCCTGCAGTCGCTTCAACTATGTTCGACGTTCGTATATTTTTTTATCTTAGGTATTATTACGTGTTAAGATATACATTTTTTAAAATTGCATCGATTTAAAATATTTAATATATATATAATTATATGTTGCATAAAATTTATTCACTTACATTTATTTACTTTAATTATTTACAATTCACAATATATACAATAAATCATTTATTTATTATAATTTATCAATATTTTCTACCGTATGTTTTATGTGAAAAAATTAACTTATAATCTGATTAGATTATATATATATATATTTATCTTTAAATTGATTTGGATATCTTATCTTCTGATTCTTTATGAATGTACTTTACTTAGAACTGCAACTTCTCAATTATTGTAATTAGTATTTTAAATTCGTTCATAATATATAATTCAATGAAAAGGTATATTTGAATAAAAATTCGGAGCAATAATAATGCACAAAGAGCGATAATCTCATCGTAGGTGCGAGAAGCAAAAATAGTTGTTCCAGCTAATCCACTACCACCAATTCGAGCGAAAATTACCGCTCATACACAACGTGCAGAACGATAAGTCATATCGTTCGACGATTCGTGTGCAGCAGGGGCGGAGTAAACGCGAGTGACCAGTTCGAAAGTCGTAGGCAAATGTTGCGGGGGTGGCCCGTTTCCCGGGGGCAAATTTCCGATTTATTCAAGCCCGCTCCCGAATACTTGGGAGCCCATAAAGAGAATGAATGGGATTGTGGCGGTTGCAGCAATGCTTAGGGCTGCTTTAGGGGTTCATGAAATACGCGCTTGCTACCCTCTTTAGGCCGTGCTCTTTCTCTCCGTCTCCTTTTACCTTTGTTCCTCTCTTTCTAACCAAAACTTTCTAAAAACTATTCCATCAATCCATTTTATCATTGTCAACGTGTCTTTTTCTTCTCTTGCCTTCTTCTGTGTTACTGAATTATTACAATTGCATGTATCATTGTAATGTAATATTTTGTTTCGATTGTTAAATTATTCCATAAGAGAAGAAGTCATCTTCCAATGTAACAGGAGATAATAACTTCATAAAGAAAGTTTTATTCAAAAAAACAATCTATCTAGAATAATTTCTACATTTTGTAATACAAATAAATCGAAATTCGAAGAACGTTTCACAAATTAAAAATCTCCTCATTTTCGAATATATTATTTTTCGTTTTATAACATTGAAAATAAATACCCACCTACATCTTTATCGAATCCTTCTCGGTTCCCGGTTCGTTTAACTCTCGGTCCACCCTCGCTCCCCTTCCTCGAATCGAAACTCTTCGCTCTCCGCGGGGTGGCCAGCCGATATTACCATGAATTTACATAGCCTCGCTCCGAACTCGAAACATATTGCGCCGCTTTGATTTATACGAAACATTTGCTAAATATTCCCGCTTAATCTCGGCTAGGCGGAATGCGACGTCGAGCAAGTCAGCACCACGGTATTTCCTTCGACGAAAATCTGAGCGAGGGATCCGTAAAAAGGCCCTCGAGGGGGATCGCGATTTCACCCTCGCGTCTTCTCTCTCTATTTCTTTCTTTTTTTTTCTCTCGATGAACGGAATTAACACTCGTATATTGGCTCGTACAGCAAAGGGAACAGAACTTTGAAGAGGGAGCCGATTTTACCTTTTCTCCTTTTTTGCTTCTTTGTTCGGCTTTGAATGGATCATAAAACGTGGTAGGTTGTCGAGTAATTTGTTTATTTTTTTTTCTTTTCTTTGATTCAACGATATGCAAGAGTTGCTCTTTTTCAAGAGTGTCGTATTAAATGTCAATGATGGTATAATTGCGCGATACATATTTATATATCTATTGATATAAAGTTAAATTTTTATCAAGTTGTTGTAAAACGATATTCGAGAAATCGAGATGAAAGATGAGATACGTTAAATTGGTATCTCGAATAAACGGTAAGGGAGAAAGTAAAATATGAAAATGTAATCCGGAAACATTGGAGAGAGAGTAAACTTCTCCCTGGTAGAATATTGCAAGGAAAGATGGCGCGATGTATCTTGCCACGCCACCGTCTTCCCAAACAGTGATAATTTGAAACGGTACCCTTTAGCTGCAGGCTATTTGGCGGTTTCTCCAGATTCCAATCCCCATACCATGATACCATGATGGTCAGTCGGCCTAGTTCGTCTATTTGGCTTCCTCCGTAGAAAGGGAAGTATTTCTGTTCCGTATAGGGAGGTTGATACTTAACCCCGAAGCCGACCAAGTTTAACAGTATATATACCATTTACCATCAATTTCGCGATTTAGAAAGGATGCATATTGTGTTTCTGGGGAAAATTAACACGATTGTGTAATTCTTTAAAGAAAAGAATTTAATTTTTGATTAAAAAAGAAAAAAGATTAAAATTTAGTAAATTAGAATAAGAGAAAATATTTAATTTGTATCCAAATTTTATCAATTTACCTAATAACTAGGAAAATTGAAATATTTCTACGAGATTTTAAATGATTAAATAATTATCAAATAATTACTTTTTTTCATATAAATACGTGTTTCAGAATAATGTACATTAAAAATATTATTTCAAACAAAATTAATTCGCAAAATCTTACATCATATCAAAGCAATAAAAAAATATATTTCTATTCATCCGTTTCAAATATTTATCTTCATCATTTCCAAATGATGAACAAATCGCGCTATAATAATTCGCGAAACATCTCTACAAATCTCTATCCCAGCATTCGATTCTCCCTCAAAAACATCTGCAAAAATCTGCGAAAGAGAAGCGGACCAAAAAAAAGAAAAAAACACTCGAAAATAAATCCCTTACCCAACTTGCTCGAATCGACGATCGTCGATCATTAAACGCCTCTCGACTTTTCCGTTCGTGTCTTCTTCACCCTTCCGATCATACTTCCCCCGAAACGGCGCCAGATACCACCCTCTGTCCCGTCCATTTCCGTTTTCGTTCAACCCAGCACCCGATCTTACTCCACCCCCGACATCTCTCCTTCTCTCTTTCTCTCTCTTTCTCTCGTTTTGTTTCATTTCCCACTTCACATATTCATACGCAGCTCTTTGCTCACGATAAATGCGCACCATTTGCATGTAGGGTCTCCGCTCTGGACTAACCCCCTCCCCCCCAGATACACGCTCCAACCCTTCATGGTCCCTATCCTCCGTGTCACTCCCTGTCTCCTTCCAACCCTCGACACGTTGGGTGGCCCGGTCTCCCCGGGGGCGCTCGCTTCGTCCACCCCTCCGCGGCTCAACTCCAGCGCGATAAGCCGCCCCCGGGGGATCCGCGATTGTCTCGATTTATATGCACGCACAGACGTAGGCGGTGGTCCGTTGGCCACCACGGCTTTCGTTTCGAAGAGAGAGCGGAGGAAGAGACGAGGGTGGCACCGTGTGCAGCAGCGACCCATCGATAGATCGATTCTCCTGGCAGACGGTAAATATCGTTGATGAGCTGGTCCGGTCCTCGACGATTGGGACTTAGGGCCGGGTTAGGGAGGGAGGGATGGGTTCCCGTGTGCTTACCCCGCACGATTTGTCGAGTGGCAGAAATTCTCGCGCCGCTCTCGGCATGGCATCAACCCTCCACCCCCCCATAGCGTGTATATAGTTATCTATCCCGATTCTCCCGGTCTTTATTCTTGCGATTTTTTTTTCTTGTTATTTTTTACACCCCTTCCATTCGAGATTTTCACCGAGGCATAGCGAGAAGGTGGTATATACCTTGAGCGTTGCTCTGGACGTTGCAGGGGGATTAACAACGTGCTGCTCCGGTAATTTTTTCTTTTTTCGTTTTTCCTTTTTTTCACCCTTTCCCTCCCTCGAAGCGAGCGAGGGAAATTGTTGCGAACGAGGGGCTTCCTGCGTGCATAGCGAAGCCCGTCCCGACGATTATCCGAATTAATTCGGAAATGTCCCCTTAATGACCGGCCCGGCAATATTTTTATTCCCGGGCGGAGTTCACCGCGTGACTGCGTGCCGTGTTAGATATGATGGCTTGGCTAATTGATTTTAAGGTTAATAACTGTGATCGCGGTTGTTCGCGGGAACGTGTAAATATTTTTTTGAATTATGAAATTGTCTTTGTATCTTTGTAAGATATAAGGTATAATAATTCGTTGGATTATTATAACCAAGTAAATTATCTATTGTAGTGTTTCGTTGAAGTAGATTCGAGAATATATATTTTTTTAACCAATGCGAGCATCAAAATATTCCAAATCGGATTATTATTATTTTCTCCTATTATTCGTTTATGAAATAGATTTGTTTTATCTCCTATTTTAAATTATTATCAAGTTCATTGACGAAATTCATAATTTTCAGGTTTCCCTTTGCGACGACTACAGTCTACCAGTCGATTTTGTTAATAAAAGACGTCCTGCAAGTGCTGCGGCTGCAACTTCTACGGTCCAGTGGGCGCTTCCAAGTCCTACCGTAGAGAACGTGAGTATTATTACATTTCAAAATAAATATTTGAGATTAAAATCACCTTATTAATATTTTTCGTGAGAATTTCGCGATCGCGGAGGAATAAATTTCGTTTTGCAAACAAAATGCGATATACAATTAAAATATAATTATAAAATGGAAATTTTATCATTTACTACACATACCGTACTACACAACCATGTATTGGTATTCAATCAAATTTTATTCGGATTCTCTCGATTCAATAAACGTGCATTGTTCGTTAATCGTATCACCGGTATCACATTTCGTTTATCGTCGCTTGTTTTTCATCGATAAAGGATATCAATATTTGTACGCTCGTTCCAAATCGGAAAGATATACGAGATATATTTTTATTAAATAAAAAAATATACACAAGGATTTCGAGCAACGAAATATTATTTACCGCCTCGTATATCATTAATTTTATATTTGATTCTTTCATACCAATAATATTTAATAATGGCTTTGATCATGATTTAAATATCTTTCTAAACAAAGTAACAAAATCAATTGTTTAAAATTTCGATCAAATCGATCTTTCACTTCATCACTCAAGCACGACTTCCTCCCTTTGAGCACAGAATTAATACGTACAGTTGTATCGACAAACAAGAATCTTTAGAAAACATAATTCTTCAAATCTCGTTGATATAGATTCGTCAATTTTAAAGATACAACATGATAAAAAAAAAAAAGAATCTGAAATTTTTTAATAATCGATTATTTAAATTAATTCAACTCCTAATCAAAATCCACTCCGCTCGAATCATCACGATTCGAATCACCGTCTTCAGCATCGATCCATATACGTCCTACAATATTGATATTTTCTCGTCGCCGGCGGTCGAAGAATCGGTTGAAGGGAGAAATATAATTACGATGGTGACAAAATACCCGCTGGGCACGATGGAGGGTGGACTGGCAGCGTGGAAAGGGGTGGAAGAAGGTCGAACGAACGAACGGAAGGACGAAGGGAATCGCGCGAGCAGGGTGAAAAGAGAGATGGAGGTGACTTCCGGCGGTGCTTATAATTGTTCCACCACTCAGCTTCTGGTGCTCAGGTTTGCCCGGAGCGGAACGCCTAAATGTTTCTCTGCAGTCGAAATACCGCTTACCTTGACTGTGCTCCCTGATGTCCTCGAAAGGACGTCGCATTTACCGCGTTTACCGACACCATCCTGCACGTGACACGGAATCTGGTCTCGCTTTGTCGCGGAAACCAGGTTTCCACGTTGAATGTTGGATCCGGTGCGAGTAAAATTGTTGGTGCAGAAGTCCTTGGAATATTTTCTGATCAAATAGAATTTGAGTATGTGGAGTGGAAACAGTTTTGCGATGTAATTGACCGATTAATTTGAAAGAGTTGGTATTCCTTTTTTTCTTTTTTTGATTACATAGAATTTAAGAATGTATTTTGAGTTTAATATTATTTGGTGAATTTTGTTACATTGATCAAGTGAGTTGTTTATAATTAAGAACGAATTCCAAATGAATTTTTGTTTTACAATTAATGAGAATACAAAACTGTCGTTCCAAAAGAGCGCGATAAAAATCCTTAACAAAATTAAATTATGCTCTTTCTCGAACAATATTCCAAAAAAATTATCATATAATTTTTACTATTTACTCATCAATACACAAAACAAAAATCACGTGATGTAATAACGATATAAAAATATAAAATGAAATAAAAACCAAAAATTAGAATTCCACCAAACGATGTTCACGATTCATTTGCACCTTGTCATCAACAAATTGCGAACATCATTCGCAAGTTACTGCCGCGATTAAAGAAGAAGAGTCGTAAAGAAGAGGAAGATCGAAAACGAAAAGGAGACAAAGAGGTCGGGACACCTGGTCGCTACGAGAAGAAGAAAAGTTTTCCTTCGCCTCGTTGTGTCACCACGGTGGGCGTCCCTCGAAACGAAAGTGCTCGTCGTCGCAACGGTGGTGTCAAAGGGGGGTGGTTCGTGGAGGGTGGTGGAGGGCGACAAAGAGAGGAAACCGGGTGCCACTTGATTCAAGAGGGTGAATCGTTACGACTCTCCCGCTCCTCTCGTAAGCCCTACTTAATACTTTAGCGCTTTATTTTATGCGTGAGGTCGGGCTGTAGGTCGCATTTATCACTTTAACAAAGAGCCCTGCCGCGCGAGGAAAGTTCGAGGCGACGGATCCTTGTTTCCTAGCGATGGAAATTTCGCGGTCGCGTGGTGGTGAAAGTGAAACGGGGATTTATGGTTTCCTAAACACTCTATCTTCAGAGGTTTCACAGAATGTTTAACCGGTGGATGAAGAGTGATCTTGCGACGATCGATGCTTTGGATTTGAGAAGAGAGAAATTTTACGTGATTCTTTTCATATTTATTGCTTGAGAGAAAGAGAGAGAGAAAGGAATCTTTTTTTATTTATTTTTTTTTTTTAAGTGTAATTCTTGCTTTTTTTAATACTAACATTTATTTATATGCAATACAAATTTGATGAAGGGTAGTTTGTTTGGTGATGTAACGATCAATGTTCTTGATGTGTAAGAGAAAGAGAGAATCAATTTTTATTTGGCGATTATTCTTTTTCTTTTTTAGATTCTGTAATTATTGGTTTATTTTTATGCTGTGTTTATTTACCGTGAAAGTGAAAAGGGGATTTATTGTTTCCTAAGTACTCTAGCTTCGGAGGATATTTAATTGGTGGATGAAGGGTAGTTTTGGTAAATCGATCGAGAAGTTGATACTTCTGAGTTGAGAAGACAAAATCTTGTGTGATTTTTTATATTTATTGATGTTGAAAGAGAAAAAGCTTTTTATTTCATTTGATGGTCATTCCTTTTTTTTTCTTAATGTAATTAAATTTTTGTTTCATTTTTATATAAATCTAATGAATTTAAATCTAAGAGAATTTTTAACTTTTTGAGAATTTAACAATATCTTGTATGAAATACTATTAAACGTTATAGGAAGGATCTATTATACCATAGATTCTTTCCCAAGGTAATAAACACCATCGTCGTCCTCGCCTCTCGTTATTGGTACTGTTATTTATGGCAGTTTACCCTCGTAGATTCTGGATTGGATCTTCAAACTGCTTTAATTGATATATATATTTTTGTTGAAATATTTTTTAAATATATACGAGATATATAATGATACACTGTTATTAATAGAGAATTTATTTTATTTTTAATTATATTTATTAAGAAGATAAATTAAATTCTCACAATCCTTTGTACGTTTAATTTAAAACGTAAGTTCACATTTAATTATTACAACATAATTTTGATATTTCACTACAATAATTTTTATTTTTTTTATTCGTAACTATTATAAGTCAATTAAGACATCAATTTAGAATAATTCCTTTCTCGAATTTCTTGTTCAAATATTTTTATTTTAAATTGAAATAAAAGAAATCTCTCTCTCTCCTTTCGTTTCTACTATAAAGATAGATTCTCGATATTACTGAATATCTCGATAGAGGTATTTTAAAGAGATTATCGGATATGTTTCCAAAGCGTTAATCTTTGCAGGCTAAACTCCTTCGACAGCGAAATTCACGCGATATTATGCAAGATCACGAAACTTCTCAAGGTTGTGGACCCCTTGTTTCTTATTCAGCTCGAATGAAATAATCGAATTTTTTTTAAGAAAGGCCATTTATTTTTATTTAGTTTCTAGCTTTAATTCTTCACTTTGTGAATTTAATTATCACGTTGAAAGATCCATTGAGCGGATTTCGTTGATTTCGTGCATATATAGTAATGCAAAATAATACGTACATGTCGAGAATCACACGCACGATAGCGAGATTATGGGCTGGATAATAATCGCGGTCAATTATAATACGACGTATATAATCGTATAATCGGATTAAAGTCCGATAAACCGATGGGATTATTGGCGGACTGTTAACGTAGTTATTCGTGCTAACTGTGGTCTAATGCTGTCTGTGATAATGATGTTTAAAATTCGAAGGGATTTAACGTGCACACGTCATAACAAAATTGGGCCTGTTGTAATTAACTTAACAAATTTTACAAATTTATATTTTATTTAATCTGTCATAGATAATATTGTTAAGATATTAATATATTTTAAAGACGTGTTGTTTTAACATTTTTGTTTTTATTTGATTTTACTTTTGATGTTCAATGATCGTTCATAATCAACATAATTTATCTGTTGTGTTATTTTTCTGTGTTAAATGTTCCATTGATTTTTGAATTTTACAATTCTTAATCTCACGTGAAAAATTTGTTTTTGTTATTTTTATAGAAGATTATTATTTTATATTCTGTATTTTTATATTCCATTTTGGAATAATACAATAAATTATTTAATACAACAAATCAATTTATTTCTCAAACAGTTTATAATTTCTTTGCAAACATTTTTATCTTCAAATAAATTTATCTGTTCATATTATTTGTTATTTTCATTTTTAATAACATTATTAATTAAAAATAACAATGATACAAAGTTTATTTATATTTCTTCAAATTTATAATTTATTTTCATTATATTATGTCATATTAATTTATTCAAATTACTTGTATATTTTAAATAACGTATATTTACTTTCTTTAAAATTTTTTATTCCCTGTAAATAAAATAAATTTGTTTCCCTTTATATGATTTATTCGCTTTATTGTGTTATCTCTTATTGAACTCTGAAAGTTTCTGGTGTATATATAATAATAATACGTTGATTAAAGTTCGTTCATCAATCTTGATTCGCATAATCGTTCGCTTCATAATCTGCAAATTTCGATATTCATCACAAGCCCGATAATCGAGCATCTTATCGTCTCTTTATCTTCTGGGAAATTGTGTTAATTACGTAGTAATATAAAATTAAAACGATTTTTATAGTGCTCGCTTTATTTTGTCGTTGCTTAAGTATTCTCTAGTTAAATACAAAATTGCAGAAAAAAAGGAAGCTTCGTTATTCCTCACTGAATTGCTCTCATTTGAACTTCATTTTCAAATTGAAAATTCTATACAAAGTTCGTTCAAACATAGATACGATTTAAGGAGTGAATTTAAACTATGGACAATAGGAAATTCTTGTGTAATTAAAAGACATATTTTGCATTAATTTTAGATCAAAGATTTAACTTTAAAAATAATATTTTAAGGAAATTTTTTTTTCTAGAATTTCTTCTTCATCAATTTATGTATATCACTTATGTATGCACTCTAAATCTTATAGAATTCTAATTTTCATTCAACCACGAAATATCATGCATACCTAGATACGTCAGGCAACCAGATTCGGTTCATCGATCATATTGCTCAAACACATTTCAAACTGTTCCATATCGTTCTCCTCAATCTGTCTTTTTCCACTTACATGCTGACATATCAGCTAACAAAATCGATTCTTGATGCATCAGGAACACGAGTAGTATAGGTAATATATGAACATATTATGTATTACTGTCCACGGTAATGCACCATTATCTTTATTAAAATGAATTTAAAATAGCATAATATTTACTTAAACTTTTCAATTTTATTAAAAAGATATATAAATCGTAAAAACCGTGCTGCTATCTCGATGTAGTTATTTCAATTCACAACTTGTCAACTTTCTTTCATATCATAAATCTTCAAAAAACAAGTTTATATGTTCCAATTCCACTCCTCCTTCAAATTCAACATAGTCATCTCCAAGGTACGTGTCTCATATTCAAGCTTAAGGTCGAATCAATCGGCAAGATGATCGAATTTTCAACAGTCGATCGGTTCGCTTGCCACGCCGACAAATTCCCAACTTCTTTCGCCTGCGGAAGTTACCCTCGTAATTTCCGTATAAACATCCACGAATTTATCTGTTCCAACGACGAAACCAGCACCAACCAAAGAAAGAAGGTGGAGGGGAGGGGGAGGGGGGGAGATAGAGCCAGAAGGCAATCGGTTTCGAAACAACCCCCGGGGGCCACGACGCTCAACTTTGGCAGGAGAATTCCAATTTTGGCCTCTTTCAATTTAAGGCTACTTGTCTTGCCCGTCTTCTTCTCGCACGCCTTGCAACAGCCTTCGTCATTTCAATTCGTCTGTCTTCCTCTCTTCGAGCTCGATCCGTGATACAAGCTTGTGGCGGAAGTGCGAGGAGGAAGGGAGAAGTTTCCGCCGCCATTGATCAGACGCCTTCCTTTCGGAATATTTCTTTCCTCTCTTTCGTATATCTTTCTTCTTCTTCTTCTCTTTCTCTGTCGCGCGGAGGGGAAGGGAAGCCAGAGGCCATCGTTATTGCTTCTATTATCGTTATTATCATTAAAATCGAAAGTTGGCGAACTCTCCTTCATGAATTGTTGAAGGTTTTCTTTTGGATGGTGGAGGATCGATCGAAACACGCCCCATTGTGCACGCACCTGTTTAATAACGTGGACGTTGCTCGAGATCGAGGAAATGAGAGTGATAGGGTCAAGATGAATGGAGGATTCGTGGATGGATGGGATTTTTTTTTTCTTTCTTTAAGATTCGAGAAATGAGGGAATGGATTTGACGTAGAATGAGGTTGTTTACCTTTGTGTATATTGATAATTGCGTGTATATCAATTTTTTTGGTGATTCGTGTTTTCTGTGTAATTTAAAGTAGTATTTGTTTCTGGTTTTTAATGAAATTGTCAAATTTGTCGGAAAAAGCATATTATTATTAAAAAATTAAAAAATATATCATTTCTTTATTTTTACCCTATTTTTACCCTATAATTATTTAAATATTATGAATATTTACATTATTATATTATATAAATATAATATTATAATGTTTATCAATGTTCCATTTATTTTTTTAGAATGTATTTTTCTAAATAACTTTTATCTCATTTGAATTTAAACACTTATCATTTCACTTAATATTTTTACAAATATAACAAATAGATACTGTATAATAATATAATATTTTTCTCCAAATAATTGAGATAACATAACACACAAAAGCAAAAATAATTAACACTTAAAATAAAAGAAAATTAACAAACGAAAAATTAAACGTTTATTTTCGCAAACAACCATGAAAAAAATAAATAAGAAACTATAATCAAAAGGAAGGAATTCGTTCGAGAAATAAGATTCTTACATACCAGTGGAAAACAACATCAAATTAGGCGGCACAAATTATTTGGTTGGTAACAATACCAATTTGGCATCGAGCTAGCAAAAGCTTGGCTGGCTAACAACGTCCAGCTTCGACCCTTTGGGGATACCATCAACGGGGGTTATTGCACGAGTTTCTTCGACTAAGCACGCGACACGTTAGTCCAACGCAATTCCATGCTCTGAGCACGGCCAATTGCGGTAATGCGTTGGCCGACCGAGTTGTAGAATAAACATTTTTAACTTTCTCCTCCTCTTAAACGGTCATTATTTCGAGAGGGAACAACCGTGTGCCCGGTTTCGTTTTCTGTTTTGCTCCAAGATATTGTGTCTAATCTCCGCGCTTAATAAAATGACTCTCAAGAGACTGACCCTTATCTCTATTTTTGTTATTGTCTAAAAAAGACAATTTAATTAATGTTTAAAAAAAAAAGGAGAAGTTTTTTAAACTGCTTCTACACGTTATAATGAATCCATTTCATGTACATACTCGACGATTTTTTACTCATAAACACAAAGTTTATTTAGATTAAAATGTTTAGATTAATATGTTTCTATCAAGTTTTTGGAAATTTAAAAGAGTTGGAAAATATTTCCTTTTAGAATTCAATGGATTCTAAAGGATTCCAAATATTTTATGAAGATTTTTATTCTTCTTCATTGCTGGAATTCGAAGATTCTAAGAGATGTTGAAAAATTATAGATAGAATTAGAGAAAGTATAACATTTTTAGAGAAAGTATAATATTTTTATAAATATGGAAGAAAGTATAACAGTCGACATTATGGGATTCTTGCGGAATTGTGACGGAAGGAAACGATCTTCTGCTCTGTTTTCAGGCGGAAGTCGAGGTTGTGGAACAATACAGCGACCCAAAGGATAGTAAGAACAAGGCGTACGTCGAGCCAGGAGCTGAGACATCCCTGCCGACGATCTACAGCAAAGTAAATCGCAACTATTGCCGACCTTACACGGGTAAGTGGTGCATAACTTTTGTATTTGTATCTGTGCTTGTGACCTGATGGAAGTTTACTGCTTTGCTAGCGCGTATCTCGCCGCAAAAGCCTACTAAAAGAAGCTTACAAGCTTACAAGCTTCTTTACTGCTTGTCTCGTCTAGCGACCTATAATGTGTATTTAAATGTACTATATAAATGATTATATAAGAAATGATAAGAAATATCTCATCTAAATCTTCTTTTAAATTTTCTTTATAACAATAAACATTAGAATAAAATTTAATATGAATAACTGATCAAATCTCTTGAAAAAAAAATTAACGTAACGAAAAATCGTAATATTTTTAATAATTGCAAAAATTGTAACGAATTTTATTAATTAAAATTACGAATAAAGAACGCGTGTATAGAAATATAATAAATTTTTGAGAATAGTGAAATAATTTTCAAATTAACTTATAAAATAAATTGTCTCGTTTCAATTTCGAAATATAAATTTGTCCAATATTTTAAACATTTCAAATTTCAAACTTTCACCATATACAGACAGAGATTCTAAATATTTGCCTTTGAATCTCGTTCAGAGATACATCACACGGTAAATTAAGAACAATATTTCGAAACGAAGCTATTCAGATTTTCAATCGTTTTCTCTCTTTTTCTCTCTCTTTCGATTATGCACTCGAAAAAAGTACCAAACTCTGTGTTTAAATACTTATTCAACTTCCCATATTTGCAAATCAATATTTGCCTCGATATTAACAGATTCAGTCCAGAGAGGTATGCACGTAGGCCGACTGATAATAAACCTCGATATACAAATCCTAAAATACGAAGAACACATAACGACATGAATTCTTGATAACGCGTAATGAGTCGGTACACGCGAATTAAAACGTGTAGAATCGATCGTTTCGCGAGACAATGTTAAAATGAATAAACTTTGAACGATTGTAAATCAAGGATTTATCCTCTGCCTGGATGATAACAAGCAGCCAACGTTTCCGGATTTCCGCTTATCGATTGGCTTTTGCACAAAATCTGGCCAACTTTCTGCCAAGCTCTTCTTGTCTCCGTTTCTCTCTTTGTTGTGCGAAATTCTTTCTCGCCAAACTCTTGATCGTATAATAACGTGGATCCTAGTGAATGCCATGATGACGTACGTGATTACACGATGAAAGTTGGAGCCAAAAGATTTCATGAAAATGGCGATTTAAGGTAAAATATTCTCTTGGTGTCACGATGATAATATATGTTAGAACTGGGGTTGGGGAAAATTTAAGAAGAAATATATAAAAAACTGAAATATAGTTCTATAAGAAGCTATTAAGAAGGTTTGAGAATATTATTTAATAATTTAATATTTAAATCATGGATGAATATTATTTATTACTTGTATTCGGATTTTGATATAAATAGAATATCAAAGATAGTGATGTTTTTTTCATTCTTTAGTAACTTACCATTTTTTTAACACTGTCTTATAAAAAAATTTTTTTTAAAATTTCGAAATTTAATATAATATTTAACAGAAAATTGTCTAAATATAAAAGCAAACCATAATTTGTAACAGGAAATATATCTTTTAATATACAACAATTTTCATTTCTGTTTCAATTCGTGTTAATATATAATTAGTTTGACAATTAAAATTCAATAAAATTTTTCTTCCATGTGTCGTTATTAATATATCTTTTTCGATAAACAATATATATATCTGAACAATCGATTATCAAACACAAAGGAAAAAAAAATTGAAAAATCCTACGATCAAAGATATCACCATGAAAATATTGAACTACACATACGAAATAAATGGCGTAATAACCGAATACTCCCCTGCGGGCATTTAAAAGGTAGCGCGGACCCATGCTTTTTCAATCTCGATTTCACGAGGTTGTGAAATTGAGCTGTCGCCCAAGCATTCGATGAAGAGGCTGTAAGTTTCGGATTATAGAGTTAACAGAAATTCCCGCGCCGAGCCGCAAATTAATGCGGTGAACCCCCAGCGATACGGCCGATACTCCGATGTACGAATTATCGAGGCAACAACTCAGTTAACGCGGAGTAAGAGAGGCGGAAGAGCCCCTCGATAATTGAACGGTGCACACAGGTTGGCCAGCAAATCCCGTGGATTAATCGAACGTTTTCGAAACGGAAGGGTCGCTTTCTTTCTCCTGGAACGCATTGCTATTAGAAAAAAATCCGCACGTGGAACTCACGTTGATCACTTGATCGAAAAAAAAAGATCTTTTTTTAAGATCTTTTAATTTGTAAAAAATTTTTTTTGTGCAGTTTTCATGCGATTTAAGTGATTCTTTTTGTATAATAAAAAAACTTAATGCTCATGATAAAATTTAGTAAGTTCATACAAGATGAAGATGGAACAATAATCAATAACAGTTTAAATACTCAAATACAATTTACAAAAATATAAAAAGAAAGAACATCTTTCTTTCTGTCCACTATTTGTTCCACCACCATCAATTTTCCAAATTTCTTGATTCGAAATTAACTCAGGACGGCATTGATAAACTTCAGCCACTCGTTAAACCCGTTTCAGCGTAACAAGGGTCGAAGCTTCGTCATTCTGGAATGTCGAGAGTTCCGGTTCGTAATTAACTCCCTATAGTTATACGCATAAAAGGACATAACTAAACGTATAGTGGATTTTCTACGTTGCTCGCCTATGCAGATTGCTTCACGAACGTTGGACAAACATCGGTGAAATTTACATTCTTATCATATTCATGGGCTTTTAATTCGCGCGGACGTGGCAGAGATCGAGTTTGGCGAGAGAGAGAGAGAGAGAGAGAGAGAGAGAGAGAGAGAGAGAGAGAGAGAGAGAGAGAGAAAGAGAGAGAAAGAGACCTGAGTAAACACGCCGGGGCAAATGTTTATCGTCGTGGCAGGAGCATGTTGGCTAGAAGGCAACGTATACGGTCTTTGATAAGGACTTCTTACCCTGATACGAAGGCCATTCTAATCGCCGAGGACGATGTTTGCTCGAGGTTAGAGTCGTATTCGTATTTGCGGCGCTATACATAATGGATGATCGGTGGAAACTAATCGAATGGATTTATTTGTATAAAACGTAGTGATATCGATTTTTAAGTAAGTCAGCTCGAGAATAAAATTCGTATATTGGTGATGAAAAGTGTAGAATTATTATGATTTAGAAATTAGAATTGTTGTGATTGTGATGATAAGGTATGGAATGGATTATAAGATTTAATCGAAAATATTTGAGATATATATTATTTTTATGAACTAGGAATTGTAGTTGAATTAAGTATAAAATACAAAGAAAGGGATGCAAAAGTTGTTAAAAATTAATTGAGAATCGAAATTAATACGGTTCAATGATATTGTCATCACTAGACAAAATCATCATCAGTTAATAGATAGAAAAAGAAAAGAGAGAATTTTTATTTAAACACTAAAAGAAAGAAGCAATGAGAAAAATTTTGATTTTCACTTATTATTAATGCCTTTAACTTTCTCGCTTGATTTCCATTTATCAAGGAATAAAATCCGAGAAAAGGGAGAATAATAAGATATAGGATTTCTCATTTACCAAGAAAAATCTTCCCTGTCAAAAGCACAATTCACAGAATCCTCCCTCTTCCTCTTTCGAGCAGAATTCAGAGGCCACGCAGGATCACGTTTATCGGCCGTATAATCGGCCATTCGACAGAATTATTGGGAAATTAGGATTTCCATCGGTATCCGTATCATCGCCCAAAGTATCCTCCGCGAATTGGATCGGCCGTTAAGAGGAGAATAAGTGTATCCGAATAAAAATTCCCGAGTTGGGTTGGATTTATAGAAAAAAGGGATATCTGATTAACGTCTGCCTCGGTTTTCGCTGGTTTCTCCGCCCATTTCCGGCGGAACCAACCGGCGGTCCCGTTCGAAGTCCATTTCGTTCGAACTTTTCAGAGTTTCAGGTGTGCGGGTGACGTTACTTGCCAACGACCTCGTCCCATGATGTGTCGTGTGATATTTAATTAAACTTCCCCTTGTCCATCCGGTCTGCTCTCGTTCCATTGCTACCAATGTCTGTAAAGTTTCAAGGGCGCGAGCTACCCCCCCTCCCCTCCCCCCACTCCCCACTGTCCTTCCACCCTTTTCACGGACTTATTAACCGTTTCGACAAGGCCCCTTGACACGAGAGATTTTTCTTGCCTTCTTCCTCCTGGTGGACCCCGGGCGTCCAAAGTAATTAAAAATCAGCCGATTAAACCTAATGAAGTGGAAAGGAATATTGGAGGCGCGTGGATGGATGGAAGGGAGGATCGTGGAGATTTCTTGGGACGATCGCCAGCATTGTACTCTTGCTTCCCTTCCTTCTTCTTAAGAGTGGAGTTATGGCTAACAGGATATGGGCTGGGTTTGATTCAAACTTTTTGATTTTCCTTTCCGTCAAAGTTTGATGGAAAGTTGGGTTTGAGCCATTGTATTCTGATAAAGGGTGTTTGTTCGCTAAGTATTTCGATTCTCCGTGGGCAATTAAGAATTGAATTATTTGGCTATTAAAAAAGGGATTGCGAATTTGAGAAAGGAAAATATTGTTGTATACACGGTAATGTGTATTTGATTTATATAAATGCATAAAGTTCTTCTAAAATTGAAAGAAAAAGATAGCGTATAATTTGTTAACAGTAGGAAACTTGTATGAACAGTGTGAAATATTTGTCTAACAGGTATAAAGGAACTGATTTCCGACAACAAAGTTTAAGCGAATTTTCAAGATATTCGGTCTGTCAAAAGTTCTCGAGATTACGGTGAGACGAACTGAAGTTAAATTTGAAATGTCATTCTTCAGAACTTTCTCACATTTATCATGAAACTATATATGCAGTATTAAAAGGAAGAAATTAAAGTAAATATATTCTTATAATAATGATTCATCGTTGAATGTGATAAATTGAATTATTCAAAATCAAAAATAATAACATTTACATTTGCAAATCAGTAATCACTTTCGAGCAAACCTCTCTTCGTATCATTAATAATATCGTTACAAGCGGAATCTTTCCAGAAATAAATATATCTATCGCGTATTTCATTCCAGAACTTGATTAAATCGTATTAAAATTAGAAAAACTTTAAGCCGCTATAACTCCAAAAATAGTGACTTTCGATCAACGAATGAAAGACCGTTGGAAGCGCGGAAGCTTGCCCTTTAAAACGCTTTTTCATTTATCTTGATACGACTTTCGGTTCCCGAGATATCGTCGTGTAAAGAAAAGTGTAATTTTTGATTGTTTACTATTCTCATCCTTGTCGCTTACTCGGACCTCTCGCTCGCACCTCGTCTCACTGACCTATTCCAAAGTCCAGACAAGCGACAGACGCGATTCCTGGAAGTAGTACGCACTTTCAGAAAAAATGTAGGTCACTGGGTCCATTCATAATCTCTCTTAAGCGCTATGGATACTTTGAGTCTCTATATCTCGACAATGGATTGAGATATCGGCATAAGACAAAAAAGGACTTCATTGGTACGGTTTCTTCTATCTCTTGAATGAATTTTGATGATGAAATTTTGAGGTTCTTTTCACGAAAAAAAATTTTTTCACGCGAAATTCCAAGTTTTATCCGTGACTTTACGCAATTGGAATGATTTATTGTTGAAGTATAAAATACATGAAAATTTAAATTAATCTACTTTCACGTTTTTATATTTATCCAATGCGATATAAAAAAATAATTATATGTAATAAATATAATTATTACTTTAATTCTCCATATCTTATACAAAGACTATTTATGTGTAAACATCTTGTATAATTTATATATCTTACATAATTCTTACACAATTGTATATATTAAATATTGGAGTATGTTTCATCTACTTAGAAACTTGCTACTATTATCGATTGCTATGCTTCAATTTCTACAAAGTATCCTTTTGCATATTTCTTTTTTTTTCTTTCTTTCTTTTTTTTTTTTTTTAAGTCCAAAACAATTATTCTTCTTTCTTCGTAAAAGAAATTTTTTTTTTTTTTTTTTTTTTTACATTCCTTCTTCGAGAAGTGAAGCAAAACCGCACAACTAATCGTGTAAAGGGGGCAACTGGAAATTGTAGCCGCGTTAATCAGCGCTTTCGTTCCCTCCCCGGATGAAGGTACCGGGCTCGTCATTGCTCGGCCGATGAAAGAACTTTCTCCTGTACTGATTGTCTCTTGGATCGACCCTCGGTCGGAGCTACCCTCGTTTCAATTACCGGTACCAGGTGACTTGTAGCTCGTTCCGCGTCCCCGAGCAGTTAACGCTGCTACGGGTTCATCGTATGCAAATGACAAGCCGTCCGTCGGTCCGTCCATCCGTTTGTCCGTTCATCCGTTCCTAGTGCGACAGGGAGGGGTTGCTTGATTCACATCAAACGCTAGCTAAACGCTGTCTATTGTCTCAGCTGTCTATACTATGCTCGCATATTAAATAATCGAGCCGAGAGTAATTATTATACGAGGGGTAGAATTTTGATTGCAACGAAAGCGTTTCTCTCGTGAAAAATGGACAGTTTTATGTGAACAGGTCGTTTCGAATTGAAATAATATTTGTCGAGATATATTTTATTTTTCTTTCGTTCTTTTCGTGGAAAATTTGAAATTAAATCTGGATGTTTTTTGAGTTAGAAATAAAATTTTGATAGAAACGTATTTCTATTAAGAAGTTGTTCAAATATATTCACAATTTTCCTATTTTCTATCGTTCGTGTGCAAATCAATTTCGTCTCTTCATTATCCCACCCTTAGTTGTCAGCCCTCAACTGAATTCCAGTCGAAGATCGAGCTCGATGGAACGAATCATGGCGGAACGCTCTCGGCGAGAGGCATTAAGAGGTAGAGATCGCGAGTTATGTTTACGACACCACGGTTGGTGCGACAGTTTTAGCATTCGAAGTTGGAAAGGGGGAACGGTGACGGAAGGGTGGAAAGTTTGTTGGATTGCCGCGAAGATGAATAGTTAACGGGAGAAACCCCCATCCCTTACCCCGCTTTCCCTTTTCTTCGTATTCTGAATTTCCGTTTCCCCCGGTTTTCCTTTCTGCTCCACATTCGAGCTCCTCCACTCCCTCTCCTTTCTCGCGCGGATCATTTACAAACTGTCAACGGCATATCTCCGTCGCTGGACGAATGGAAGAGAGACATCTTAATCCATGGACAATTTCGCGTGTCTTCTTCGCGTGACAGAAGTTAGGAGAGACGGGAAGATTTTCTTTGTTGGGGGAGGATTGTGTAATTAATTTAAACGTTTCTATTAAAAGAGTTATTAAAAATAGCAAGATGAAATTCATTTCTTCGCTCGTGTTTCCTTTTAAAAATGAGAGCTAGATCTTTTGATAGAACTTCTTTTCATTCGTCTCACGTATCGCGTTAAATTTTCTTCGTAGCAACGACGACGCAGTGTGTACACGAGATTCTTTGTCGGCCTACTCGCTTTTGTTAATCGCGAGCAAAGCTTTGTCCTCGTTTTATCGCGCGGCGGAACGACATCTCCTCCTGGGTTAGGGACATCAGGGAACGAGGTGGGAAAGGAAATTTTCAAACAAACCTCTCCCGTCGCCATAAACGAGGAGGCATCGAGCCAAAGGTTGGCAGTAAGGACGTCGCGTCCCTACACGAAGGATCCCTGAATTCATTTCATGGCCAATTACAATTAGCATTTATGCCGCGATTTGCATATCGTTCCAAGATAATTTCGCGAACGCTTAGCCTAATCTTCGTGTCAGATGTTTCAGCAAGCCGACAAGAAATACTTGCTGGTGCCCGAGATCTCTTATCTCGACGTGCAAACTTCTCGGTGAAAGTGATCTCGCAGATCAGTGACTATGACTTGAGAGAATTATCTGAGAAAGAGAGAGAGAGAGAGAGAGAGAATGATTTTAAAACATGTTGCTATTAATATAATCTATTAATGTTATTTGTATATTTGTTTGTAATGTTTCTTTTATAACGATTCATTGTTTTATCCAATTGTAAATTTTAAACAATTTTGTAAAATTTGAAACAAAAGTATCAATGTTAAGAAAGTATTTTTTTAAATTTATGATGAGATTGATTTATAAGAAGAACAAAAAAAAATATAGAAAGAAGAATACATAATACGTTTTATAAAATTCAAATTATCATTTGAACTGATAATTTTATTATAATTAATTAATATAATAACAACAAATGTTCCCTTGCAAAAAAATTAATGACATCAAATTATGTATCGATTATCATCCATTTCTACATAAATAATTTACAAATCGTTTCAAATAATCATGGCACATATCATTCTGTATAATCAATTCTATTCATTTTAGGAATATTTTGCTGGCAACAAAATTTCATATATATATATAATTGTTATTTCATTTATCCACTATATCAATATCGACGAAACCACGTGCCGTACATGTAAAACAACTTTCGTCTCGTTCACGCTGAATCAACAAACGCCTCGTACAAGATTAAATCGCAAAACGAAAGTAAACCGCGTTCGAAACGGTGGGGGATGGAATCGAAGAAAATGAGAGACAGAGTTGCTTGGAATCGGTGTGGGCAACCTGACCTGTGGCCCAACTCGTCAGAGACCGCGCCCTTAACGAGCAACCTGCCCCCTTCGGCCGCAAAGCGTTCGTGGCTATGTGTGACCACCGATGTAGATTTCAATCGAGCAATGTCTACCGACAGGGAAGCGGATAATCCGTGCGCGCCACGCTATCACTGCGACCGACAGCTTCGACGCCCTCCGCCGGACACCTCCCCCGCACGTCTGTCGCGAAACCCTTTTGCAACCGGCCAAACATTGATTTTATTCCTGCTAGAATCGATCCAACTAAACGCGGCTATCTCTTTTTCTCCTCGTTTTTCATTCCCTGACTCTATCTCCCCCTCTTTTTTTTTCTTTTTACGTCTCTTCTTTTCTCTTCATCTTATTTACTTACTCATTTTTTCCTACGTTTTCCCCATTTTCTTTCCCCATTTCCTTCCGCTTCTCTTTGTTCCCTTCCTTTCTCTCTCTCGGCTATATATTCGTCACGAGAAGGGTGTAAAATGATTTTTCGGAACGAGGTATGTAATCGAGTTTAGGGCGACGCGACCACCCTTTTATTCTTTTTTTTTTTCTACGGAATCCTCAGGTGTCGAGGCAGGGAAACGTGGGCATTCGATAGGGTTGTTTGGATCGAGTTAAATTAGATCGAGCGTTCAATTTAGCCGCGGCGTATAGCTACGACTATTGGATTTGGACACTCGGGGGAAAGTTTTCCGCGAATTCGGTCCTCGATGCATTTTCCCTCGAGTTAGGGCGGGTGGAAATTCGTGGATTAAACTTGGCTAAACGTGGCACACGACTACGATTCACTCGCATACTATGAATGGAGATCCGCCTCTCAGAAGCTTATTCGCAAAATCGTTCGAGCCGAAGACGTTATTACTTGTTCCAGAATATCTGTTTCGTTGTATAGATCATTTCGAGGATATCAGGATTGCTTGTCGATAGAATTTAAAGCAATTGTATCGTATATCGCGAACAATTTCATTGCTCAGCAAGAATATATTTTACACAATTTTTATGTGTTACTTTATTCATGGAATAATGTAACGTGATAATAAAGAAGAAGAATATAATGTTATAAGGATGTTGATGTAAAATTGATGTTACTTTAGAATGTACTTTCATTGATGAATTATAAAGAATATTGCTCTTCGTCGTTCATTTTTCGTGTACTTAGATCTCTAATTAAAGTGAAATTATTTAATATAAAACAATAAACATTCGATTTGAGAGAATATTTCACAATATTTGTCTACTTATCTCAAACAATGCAGACTGGAATACACCACTTCTCACTCTACCCTTTTAGAATTAACTCCTTCTCAAGAAATTCACGGTAGAGCACGTAACGAAACGACGACGAGTCGGTGAAACAATTTTCCCCAACGTCTCATAGTAAAAACAACCGAACACGTGCTATTTATACTTATTCCCGTAAGATGTGTCTCTCGACTCGAGAATACGAGAAACGTTTCTTTCAAACGCATTCTCCATCAAGGTGTACCTGTTTCGTTCTTGGAATCTTTCAAGGTTGGGGGACGAGTACAAAGGGCAGAAGTTGGTCCGTTCTTCTTTTCAAAGAAAAAAAAGAAAAAAAAAGAGGAAATCCCTTTCTTCCGCGCCAACTTTTCGGCATCGTACCCTCCCCTCCTCCGTATTGACGTGTTCTCGACTGAAAACTGCGTAAGATGTTCCTCTTTTGAGGAGAGCGACGGGATGGCATTTTAAGATAATTTCCGGCCGCGTGATTCTCTGAAGGATAAGCCGGAAAAGGGGGTGATAGGCGAAAGGGAAGACGCGAGTCTGGAAGAGGGGGCGAGGTACAGAATAAAATTACTGGAGTAAGTAATTTGAGGACAGACCGTGTAATTGCCACTCAAAACGCTCAAAGGCGTTGCTCCTTTCTTGCGTCTTTTTTAAATTTACCGGTTGCCACCGTCTGGAATCCGTCTTTTCCTTGGATCTTGATGGGGCACCATTTCGAGAAAGACGACGAGGACGCGGAGAAATAAATACGTTTTGATATTTATTCTTGATTAGATTTGTTGCTCTCCTCAGAACGGAAATTTCACGAGCAATTAATGTTTTACTTGCTTTATAATTTACAATTTGTTGTTGTTGAAGTGCAATATGAAATTCGTCATTCGCTGTTCGATATCAGATTGAGACGGGAATGAAAAAGATCGTGATAGGGGTGTCACGGTCAAAGAGTCACCATCTCTATAATCAGGGGATGTTTCAATCATCCTCGCAATGCGATACTCGTCAGCCAACTTGTGTTTGTGCTCTTTGTGTACACCATACGGGGGACGAAACGCTTTCAAAGTAAAACCTCTTGCCTTGTAGCTTAATTCATTCTTTCCTTGCGCAATTTCTTTCGTTATTTTTCCCTCGTAACCTTGACTCGTTAGTAGCTGCCACTTTACGCTTTAAGGGAACGTGTATTAAAGAATGCCAAAGAATCGGATCTTCAAAAGAAAAATTTTGATTAGGATCACTCGATATCGAAAGAAAGTTTTAATCGCGTTTCCTATATAGATGCTTATTAATATTGTACATTTTGGGGAAGGCGAACTTTCTTTTATAAGATATTGTAACGAGATTCTTCTTTCGTGGATGTACTCTTTCAAGTTTTTCTCTCCATTCTTATCTTCGTGAAATATCTTTCCTACATTTAAAATTTAATGAAGTTTTTAATTAAGTTTGGGGTAAATTTAATAATATATTTTACTCTTCTCATTGTAAATCGAATTATTTAGTTTTACTTATATGAATTCAGATTCGAATACTCAAAATTTTTATTCAAACTCGTAAGAAAATGTTTATTTCGCATAAACATTTATAATCTGCTTGTACATGAGAAAAGGAGAGATAAATAAAGAGAACGGCAATATATATATATATATATATATATATATATATATGGGAACACAAGAACATTGCCGTATCGAGGAAGCCCCATCCAGGCCTATTAGACCGGTCGGATAAGTTAACCCGATCGTTCGATGACCCTTGACACGGCTGACACATTTCAGCCGCGAGATTCGTCCAATTCCACGCTCGTATCCATGAATTCTCCTATACCAGAACCAATAACCAGAGATTGGCTTTCGTTTGCCATCCCAGTAATCTTTACCCGCCACCTAAGAAGCCCTAAGGATCACAAGTCTTCGAAGCCTGATTCCGTGATTTCGTTTAAGGCCCTCCTCCCTTCTTCCAATTTTTTCTTTCTTCTTCCTTTTTTTCTTCCTCCTCCTCTTCTTCTTCTTCTTCTTCTTCTTTTTTTCTTACGACGATACAATCCTACGACCCACATATTCCATGAAAACCGAGCTCACCCCCCGATTATGTTACGAGGACAATATCTAATAAAAAGGAGAGTGAAGTGGCTCGAAGGGCGATGAGGCTTGCTCTTTTATAAAGCTTTCGTCGGAATTTCTCTCGTCATTGCCTTCCTTCCCCGTTGAACGAATCGCGGTGGAGAAAGGGAAGATTGTATAAGTGACAATTTGGAGGTTTTTATAGGACTGATGAAATCCGGCACATTTTATTCCAGGATCATCGTTCTGCACGATTTACCGTTTTTATTTTCGAAGGAAAATGCTTCGTAACAATCGTTGATGTCGACTGTTCATTGTCAGGTGTGATGTTTAAATATTTTCATATGGAGAATATGACAATGATGAGAACAAAATGTTTGACTTGTTTAATTTTGATCATATTATTGAAAGTATTTTTTAAATACTTTAAATTATTTGGAGACATTCTTTGGATATGAGAGATTATTAGAGGAATTCTGATTTTTATTTGGAATTTTTGAGCCTATAACAATGAAGAACTTTCAAATGGAAGAAATGGTCTGGAGGGTAGGTTTCCAAATATTAAAACATGTAATAGCAATATTTCCCAACATTTCTCAAATCACGATCCCCTTTTATGATAGTGAAACCTACAATCCCCAAATAATTGACTTAAATTTACATAAAAGAATATTTTTCATATATATTGGTTGGTTATAACTCTTTAAATATGAAAATTTTTGGATCGAAAGTTTTTATAAAAATAATTCCACTTAAAAATATTTTTGACGATCTTTAAAGAATGTGCCTCATCCAGATTCTTAGTACTTAGTTTTCATTTAATCGTATATTGTATTGTTTGAACAGAATAAATCGACAAACAAAGGCTCAAATATCTCCACTGGTTGCAGTAACACGAGAACACGAGGGGAAGAAATTGTTTGTTTTTGAGAAAACAAATATTATGGTAGGATTAATTTATTGCATCCCAATTGACTGTAAATTACGATCTTTATGTATTTATAAGTAAATTGATTTATTGAATCGTTCGATGTAACGATTAATAACACACTAAAATTTATTAAATTCTCTATAATCTTTATAGGCTTAAATTACGAAGAAAAATTTTGAAAATATATTCATATACGAATACTGAAAATTATATAAAATTTAATGATCAAATAAATTACGTAACTTTTATATATTTACACTTACAGTAGAACAATCAGCAGAAAATCATTTCATGTTAAACAGGAGACGATTCGTTCTGTATTAATCGCACCATATTATGTTCTAATAACTCATTATCTCAGCAATTAACATTCGTCAGTACAACCTCGTTAAGCCGTACAAAACAATCAGCTACGTTGCACAATCTCCACGGGCAATCAGCTTAATCGACGTTGCACCGATCTCTATAAACGAATTCCGATAGGCTATTGGGTACAAGGTATTAATCTACAACAACGACCTTGATACTAGATCGTCAGAGATTGCGATCTTTAACGTCGTTATCCCTTGAATTTAATTGATTCGTTCTAATTATAAATCCCCTCTATCGAAATCAGCTACTGTATCTCTAGTATCTTTTTCATTTTGTTCAATCAAAATATAAAGGCAAAAATATATATTTTATTTGAACAATAGTTCAAACAATAATTCATTGTAATTCAAGAAATAACAAAATTTTTTTCAAATATTAATATCATCTATTCTATTCAACAGTAAGTTAGGGGATTAGATTTCAAGTTAATTATAGAAATTTTGCCAAGTCAAGTGAAAAAATATTAATTATGAAATAATGGTAACATTAATAATCAAGATACTAGTAGAAATTTATAAATGAATAGATATGAATATTTATTTAATAATACGATTTATGACTTTACATTTTCTTCCAAATAACTCTTAAAGAAATGTCCACACTTATAGACACAATTATATTACTTCTTTTCTCTCTATATCCTTAATTATTCGTTTATTTAAAATATATTATATCACATTCATAATTACAACTCTTATATTTTCTTATTTCATCTCTCTATCATAATCAAAAATTGTGCTCTAATTGACAGATGGCCAAGTCCCTTCGTTTTTACTTTTAATCTATAATCATCCGTAACACACGCCCATCGCTTCGTGACGAATAGCCGTAATATCCGATATTACCAAAAGGGTTAATATCGCTTTTCAGAAATAATCCACCGAATATTTCGTCGACTTATCTCCATGTAAACAGAGCGTGCACGCGACGCGTAACAGCGCATCGCGTTATCTGTGGCGATTGCCAGTAGGGGTTGTCGCTCGCCGTCACTAATAGATTCATTAGGGGTAGACGGTACACCCTTCGAGCGCATCGTGAACCCTAAATGTACGTGCATGCAGTCTATTTCTATGCTGCGCCTCCCCTTGGCCGGCTTGCTTGTCGATCGCAACGTATACTCATATATACCGTTCATTCTACTACGCGCCACTGTTGCGTTGATTCATTCACGAACACTTTCTCGACGATGTTATCGATTTATCCCTCTTGAATAATATTGTCTCACGTATTGTATGATTACATATCTCCTGTGTGCAATCATCTTTGAGGCGTAGATTATATGTGTGTTTTTGGAATTGTTGTGAAATTTGAATTGTATCACAATTATAACACAGTGTAATGATTAGGGAGAAGAAAATTAGTATTGCAAGAAAATAATAGATGAGGTTAAATTTTAACAAATTTGTACGTCTTTTGAATGGAGGAAACGATGATTCTGGATCAGTTTTAAAAATAGTTTTTAATTATATCGATGTGACTTTAAGTAATTCGGATCAATAATTCCATCGTGGATATCATCAAGTAGCTAGTGTCAAAAATATATTCAATCAATTTACAATCGAATAATTCATAATTCGGTAATGATTAATAATTGTTCATTAATATGTCAATGTATTATTAACTTCGAATCTCTATTTTCATCATATTACAACCCCATTTCTGAGAATTAGAAAATAATATTAAAAGGAAGAAGAGAAAGAAAATTCATGTAAATGAAATAAAAGAAACTTTACACGAATCTAAAATTATCTTCCGACAGATTCAAAGTAAGCTTTTTCAGAAAGCTTCTCAATTGCGCATCCAGATCATCAAACATCCCAACTGCACACAACAGTATCCACCGACTTCGCCGATTTTCCCTTCGTGTATTCAATAACTCATCCCATAATGCACCTTGGCCTCTCGCGTATTTACGCATCGGTTTTCCCGCAAGCGATACATCATTCGTTAAGCAGCGAAGCGACCTTTCACGTACCGCTGTTATCCACAGGTCCTCTTCGTGAAACTGTCCTTGCGTTTGCACAGATTTGCGCGATATATTATACGAATCGTGTGGCACGTCCTCGATGGCCGCTTTACTTCATAATTCATTCGGTCATTCAACGACTCGTCCCGTTATTTCTCTGCCCCTTGCTGCAGTCTGCGGATAACTCGCAAATCTGATTATCGATCGGTAATCAATATCGGTGCAATTTGGCGTTACGCCAGGGTAACGTGTGTGTACGTGTATCCCCCTCGTATGTGCGTCCTTCGGCTGATCCCCGATAGGGGATGATTGAAAATGGTGCACGTGCGACACCAACTAATCGCGCTTTGAACGACTTCAAACGAATTTTCGACGATGGACGATCGTTTTGGAATTAGAATTTTCGTGGAATTTGATTCATTTCGATAGTTTTTTTATTGTTTATATTTTATAGAGAAGAGCTGTATATATTGTGTATAAATATTATCTTTATTTAATTTTCTTTTTTTTTTTATGAATGTTTTAGTAGAAATAACATTTTGCAAATTAATGGAATGTATATATAATAGAGAATAAAATAATCAATATTTGGAGAATTTAAATTGAATAATTTTTTAGTTATTTGAGTTTTTAACAAGTGAATTTTATAATAATAATAGAATTTTTTTATTAAGGATTTTCATCCTTGTATAAAAGTCAATTATAAAAAGCGTATTACGTTGATTTTAGGTCACACTGCATATTTAATCAGATAATTCAATAGATGCGATTTTAAATAGCTTTAGGTCAATAATTCAATTGTGCGTATCTTTAAGTAGTTCGTATCAATGATTCGTACTATACAGACATACTAAAGCATTCAAATAGTCTATAGATGAATGAATAGATCAATAAATATTCATGATGGTAATTTGGATCAATAATTCAATCGTAGATATTAATAATTTATGTTAATAAATATATAAATCATTGATAATGATTAATCATAATAGGCATATAACATTTGAAATAAATAATGTCAAAATAATTATTTTCTCATAATATGAAATATCAATTAAATTATTATCCTTTCTTCTTAAAATAATGAAATATGCGTTTAATGATTTATTAGATCAATTGGTTTTAATTGTAATTCATTTGTCGACATGATACACCAGTGAAAAAAATAATGAAGTTCACAAGAATTCACTTTAAATTATTACCATTATAACAGTTATAAAAATAAATTTGACATTTAATCTTATTGTTAAGTTTAATTCCATAATAATAATAGATACAATATGACATAATCAAGCAAATACCATTCAAGAAAAATATCTTAAACAAACAACTATTCATCAAATCCCAATATTTTCTCAAACGATTACACTCCACTTTAATTCGTATCTAAATCGTTGGCAGAAGATTCTTAATAAAAACACAGTGGGTTCAAGTTTAATCTCCTTCTTCTATTTTGATACATCCCTACGGATATCGATTTCTCGTTTAGGAAGCAATCAAGCGGCAGGCCGTTTCCTTAATACGTTTATTTCTCTCTCAGATTTGATCCAATGTCTTGTAGAACAGCTATACAACGAACCAGCTGCGGATGCATATTCATGCTACCTTTCATTTTTGCTCTACGTTTACCCTTCTCCTCTTGTGCTGTTATATTACTCTAATGTAATTTTTCAGGCATATTGCGCTAACTGCGGACCCTGTCCCGATATTGCGTTTTTTCGTATCTTTTCATCGTCAGAGATGGTGCACGGCTCGTAAATGATTAGCTGTATGAATTCATTTTTCTTCCAATATGAATTATGTTTTGCAATTTGGAGTTTTTAGAAGGAACGTATGTTTGATAAAAATTCTTTCGTTTTCTCTCAATTTTTATTACAATCGTTTTCTCGTTTTTTTTTTGTTGCAGTCGTTGTTGATAGATATTAAATAGAAAATCGTTGTATTATTTATTTGACGATAAATAATCTACAAAAGTAGTATAACATAGTATAGTAATATATCAGGCACGTATTATTTTAATGAATTTTGTGCATAATATATATATATATTTTTTAAACGAATTTTTCGTTATGTATTAAATATGGAAAGCATTATATATATAAGTTCGTTTTAAATTTTAAATAGTTTAATTTGAATAATTTCAATGGATTCCTTTTAAAAATTATTCAATTATTTTTCGTGAAGATTTCTTTGAAGAGAGTTTTTTTTCTTATAAAAGGAAAAGTATTACTGAGGAATTATGAAATTTAAATTTTGTTAATTGAAAATTGAATTTGATAATAATTATCGTTATATTTTACTTCTTTTTTTAAAAATCTTTGTGAATTTTATATATAACTTAAATATGCAAACGTTTCATAAAAATTTATTCTAAAAATATAGAAACGTAACGAAGAATTTATCAATTTTCCGATTACCCCATGCCATTTTCCTTTATAAGTTTCTAAATGTCAAGAGCTATTCACACGAGCAGCGTTCTCTCACAATAACATCGTGCAAAAGTCGAAGCGATATCGCAGTTTTCCTGCAACGTGCAATGCGAACGTGAACGTCGTTGACACGGAAACATGATGGATGTTTTGGGCGTGAGCCATTTCAACGATACATCAATTCACTATACATGTCGAATGGTCGCAAAGTGATCCCTTTGTTGCCACCTGGTACGTTTCCGTGCATTCAAAACTAAATTTTGCATAAATAAATAATCCTCCAAATTGATAACTGTCTACAACTCTAAAATCGAATATTTATCCCTCGATTTCTTCGAAAGAATGTTTTAAAGAAACATAAAATCCAGCAGAAATTTCTCAATAAATACCCCAAATTTTTTAAAAGCTTAGAAATAATTATATAATAAAGAAATAAAATAAAAATGACACGCAAATTAGAAAACACGATATAATAAAGAATGAAATAAAAGTTAATTTTTAATTCATTAATTTTTTCGAGAAAAAAGAAATCGTATTTGATAAAATTTTTTGTGCGTTCCATTGTTTCGCGTTAGAACGAATTATGAAATCGAAGAGAAAAAGGAAAGGAATTTTACGAGGTTGTACGTATGCAATTTCATGAAAGAGATGGCACGTGTTATAATTTCCGAGATTCATTGTTCAGGAATTAATTTCTCATTTCGCGTTTCATTGTTTGGTCGCGGTCTTTTATATTCGAATGGGGAGGACGAAATTTCAGGGACCTCGTGATAACGAAATTGCTTGGAAATAAGTAATGATTGTGTTGAATATAAATTCATAAATGTTTTTTGTTTCTCGTATTTGTATTAACATTTTCTCCTTTCATTATTATTGGAATTATGAATCATAGAAATGTAGTTTTTAAAATATATGGAATTCTTGTATTATGAAACGTAGGACAGGATATAGATTTTTCGAATGTTATTTAAATTTTATAATAAAAATATATAAAAAAGTATATAATATTAGTCTTTGTCAGTGATGTAATGTATCATTGATCAGTCATATTGATAAAGACTTAATGAAAAATGTGTATTAAATAAGTGACATATAAACGTCAAATATTTTTCACTTGAAAGATGAATTTTTTCTTTACATTAAAATTATATACGTTTTACTTTCAACGTTGCATTTGTATTATAAAACAGAAACCATTATTAATTTTATCAAAAAAGTATCAGAACATTTTCCATCAATCATGAAAATAAAAAAAAATCTATTCAATTGCTAATCATTATGCTTGTTCGATAGTTCCAATATTAAAACAGAATACAGGAGAGTATTCCCCGATTTTAATCCGAAGAAGAATCGACACCCCATTAAATACCTTTCGGTCCAAGAGATCAGACAGGGATCCCAATAATAATTTTTTGCTTCCGTTCGAAAAGTTTTTCGCTAGATCCAGGAAGGTGGTTTCCTGTCAGAAACAGCTTCTGGCGTGGTTTATGGTGTGCCTCTTGCACTTACCACCCCAAAGGAGGAAGGATTTCGGTGGAGCCCTCCTCCGGCCGAGCATAATGCCTCCATTATCTCCAGTCCTTTCTGTACCGCGCGTTGCTTGCCTAATATACCGGGTGTCCGCGTAATTTCCCGCCTCCTCCAATCCACCGAGCCGATTTCCGTTTACCCAACGATCCTTATGACACGATCCTCATAAACTCGAGGAAACGAGAGGACGATACGAGAGGATGGGAGTGAAACGAAGGTGAAAACGCACGATGGGGAAAAAAGGATAGAGGAAAGATGGTGGCCGTGTCAGCCGGCCAAAAACCATTACGGTAATATCTCGCTAGGCGAGGAAGTGATTTTTAAGAAGAGTCTCCCATCATTTCGTGGCAATTTCGTTTTCCCCCCATAAGCATCTCTATCTTCAACAACCCTAGATGCTCTTATAAGAAGAACGATTATGAAAATTTCCGCATCGTTTCGGAAAATCATTTTCTTAGAATCCGCTCAAGCATTCCCGCTTATTGTATCGCTGTCACATAGACTCGATATTCTCTTTCCATCTTGGAACGTTTGGAAATTTTAAAATTACCATAGTTGAACAATCCCTGAAACATTTAATCTTGCAAATATATTAATACAGAAACGTATGAAATTATGCGAATCGTGTAAAATGTCTTAACGATTAAACAAATATTGAAAAATATTACCATTTTAACATATCTCTCTGTCTCTATAAATTATACTCATCAAGATTGATTCTTCTTCCAGATCCATCCGCTTCCGGTTCTTCCTGCGAGGATGACGAGGAGGGTCGGCGGGTGGACATCAGAAAACGCAAGAACAGTTTGTACGCGTCTACCTCGACGCGCGCTCCATCAGTAGACAGGGAGAAGGAGTTGAGCTCTGCCGAGGGGGCGTTGGTCGACTGCGTGGCCCTGGTGCATCTCACCGATCAATCGCCAACCGAGTCCAATCAACCGGTCCGTCATCCATCGCCTTATTATTACGGCGACTTGTTCAAGGTACCTGAGCAAATAAGCAAAACACAACCGAACAGGTATAGAAAGAGCGTGAGCCTCGACGTACCGGGTGAACGGTCTCGAACACCCGGTATACCGAAGAGAAACTCGGTAGCGGGTGATGGGGGTTCCTATTCGTCCCAGCAACAGCAGCAACAACCACAGCAGCCGCTACATTATCAGCAGCAGCAGCAGCAGCTACAGCAACATCAATTACAGCAACATTATCAAAGTCAGGATCTAGTGAGCCCCACGTCGGGGAGCGAGCATGCTGTCCCAGCCAGAAACGAGATCCTCTCGTCGTGCATCATCACCGAGTGGGATCACACCCTCATGCCTCCTCATAGATTGTTAAGCCATGACCTACCGACCACCGTTTGTACCTGCGTCGCATCGGCTGAGGAAGAGGAGGATGAGCTAGATCAACGGCAGCCGCAGTTAACGCGGCACCAAGTGCGCAAGCTACGCCGTACACGGAGGATAGACCCGCAGCCGATACTCGTCGAGGACGAGGACGACGTGGAGGGAGAGGACGAGGGCGAGGAAGAGGAGGAGGAGGACGTGGAGGTGGAGGAAGACGAGGAAGAGATGGCTAGGCAACGTCACCTCTACGAGACGGCCTTCGACTGCAAGGTCAATCGCTCCGACGATGACCTCGATGACCTCGATCGGGTCACCAATCATCCCGTGTTGCATTCCCAGGTATTTCAAAAAATCGAATGGAAAGGAAACTCTGTTTAAATAAAAATTAAACATTTCTCGATAACAAACGATTAATAAATAAACAACGATTAATAAATAATTCTATCTTTGAAAGTTGATTTCAAAGAAATATTCCATGAAAGAAGAATACTTTACGTGTAATATCATGCTTTGCGTAAAATTTCATTTTAGAATGAGAATTATCGATGATCCAATAGATCATTGTATCTCAGAATCATTTTTACGATTAGAATTATTAAGTTAAACGAGATGCGATTCAAGATGTTATTTCTAAAAAATGAAATTTAATATTTTGACCATTATTTTTTGTTTCGCTTGTGATATGAAAGAGTACAGGGGGATCATTTTTACGTGAACATCTGTGTTTGCAATTCATTTTCCAGACCCCGCTCCGTTCTCCGGTATTATGGGGAAGTAAGCACGGCAGTCTTTAATGAAAATCAATTAAAGTCCAATATAGCTGAAAATGTTACAGGATTCCCGAACACGGACTATGAATCTCCCCCCTATCAAGCGCAAATTGAACTTTAATTGCGGTCGAACCGTATACTTCTCTCGTGGAACGTAATTAGGCCTTCGTATTGTATAAATTCATCTTTAATATACTCGAAACGTTCTAGACAGAATTAATTCTCCGATCAATCTTCAACCCTCGCGATTAACTTACGTTCAATTGATTATGAACCTACCTAATAACAAATAAGTATCGTTTGACGACACTTAGATAAGAAGCAGCAGCGCGATACCAGTGAGCAGAACGAGTTCATCGACGGACACGTCTAAGCAACAGCAACAGCAGCAAGCTCCGTACGCTGGTCAGTCCCATAGCAACAAAGATCGACGCAAAGTCGTACTTCTCCGCCCAAAACCTATTCCGAGCCGTCTTCAGCAGCAGCAGCAACAGCAGCAGCAACAGCAGCAATCAGACAATATTTCTACTCTGTCCCAGGATATCGAATCCCTCCAGATCAATTCGAGCGACGAGAAGACCGGTTCGCCGAGATTACCGGCCCGTGGTTACACACCGTCGCCGCCATCCACGGCACCGTTGCCCGCCAAATTCCACGGCAATCGTGACCACTTGTTGTTGAACATACGAAGCACACCCAATCTACCCTCTCAGCCGGACCATCCGCGTCTCAAAGATCTCAGATTGCCCGTCAAATCCTCGTTAAGGGCGAAAGACTCGCCGCAGAGCAGCGAGGGCAGTATCCTCGAGATCAAGAGTAGACCGAAGAGTTTTGCTCAAGACACCGTTGAGTCGTCGCAGGGGCGACGTTTCGACAAGGAGTTGATCCTAGAGTTCAAAGGGAGGCCGAGGGAGGACAGGCAACGACCGAGGAGCCTGATCCGCGAGAGCAAGCCCATCATGGAGTTCAAGGGGAGGCCCCACGAGGCCGAGAGCGATCTGTTACGGCCTCGCAGGGACGTTGGCCTGTTGGAATTCAAACTGCGTACCAGTAGACGCAGACCAGGTTATTCCAGCACCGAGAGCATGGCCACGAGTAGCAGCGGCGGCAGCATGGAGTCGCTACGAAGCAGCACCAGCGAGGGCAACAGATCAACGAGCAGCTCGGAGAGCCGTCACAGCACCAGTCTGAGCTCCCACAGCTCGGACAGCGGTGGCACGAATTGCTACCACCATCACCAGCAACCCTCGATGACCGGTTTCTTGACCCACCACGCGAACAAGTTGCACATACTCTCCCCCATCTCTGACAAATCGTCCCAAGAGCCCGCCTCCGAGACCTCGGATAACAATCGGAACAACAACTCGCAGAAGGCCTCGCCCGAGGAGAACGTGACCACCGAGAACAACGTGACCGCCTCCAACAACACCAACACGAACACCGGAAACACGAATTCGGTTACTTCGCCGATGGACACGTCGTTCAAGAAGAGGCGGACACCCCAGAACAAGAATCTGATCAATTTGGCCCTGCAATCCTCGTCGTCGGGCGATGCGGAGATCCAGGGATCGGACAGCGGGATCTCGATCGAGTCGCGGGCCGGGATCAAGTGCAAACCGTTCGGTTTCCACTTGTTGAAACCGCAATTGGACAACATCAATCTGGTGGACAACGAGCCCGAGCTCTCCGATCTCCCTTTCGACATGCCGAAGCTGCGTAGAAGACGATTGCTTATGCAACAGGATGCAACCACATCTGGGAGCGCGACGAGCGTGGATTTGAGGGACTTGCCGTTCGACATGCCGAAACTGAAAAGAAGGCTCAGATGCATGCAGAGCACGGAATCCAGCGGATCCCAGGCATCCTCCAGCCTTTCCGTGCGTGACGTCGAACCGCCCGCGTTGTTCGGTAAGTCTCACAAGTGTGATTTTTATTTCCGTTGTTGAAGAGGCGATCGTTTGATAACGTTTGTGTATGTTGTGTATCGAAATTTTCCTCAATATCCGATTGAACGAACTTTAACCGAGTTATTCCAATTATATGTTGTTAAGAATAAGAATAAATACATAATGCATTACAATTTGAAAAATTAGATATGCCATTTGATCCAATTATTTGAAGCTTAATTTTTTTTAAATGAAAAAGTAGTAAAGATATCCAAGACAGATTTCTATTATGTCCTTCTTGTTGGATAGATTAATTACATATATGATAGAATCCTGCTGTATAATATAATTGATTAAAATGATGTATAAGAATTTTCATAAGGAAAATTATAATTTCTTTTTCCAAATTTTTCTTTTTATTCAAAATTATTTATAATTTATATAGTGCAATAATTTTATATTTTTGTCTCGATGAAAATTTGTTGTCCAACGAAGTAAATGGTTTCTCCCTTCTTTAATCGAGCGTCTAGCCATTAAAAACCGTACTTTCGGCATCTCGAGATGAACTAAATACTTATCAACGCAGGGGGACACCGTAATTTGATGCTGATCGTTATGAACCTTCCAGACAGCGGCTAATATCGTTAAGCTTCACTTAGCGCTTGCATCCCTCTCAGAGGCTAAATATTTAACGTTATCAACACACATCCCTTAATACAACTCACACTTCGTACACTTAACTTCGTATCTATCATCGTTCTGTCGAATTGGAGTAAAATCCAGAATACCATTCGTACAAAATAACAGAGAGAGAAAGGTTTCTTTGAATTTTAATTCCTTCGATTTCTCTCGTTCAATTATATCGTGTTAATTTATCCTTGCAATCAGAGTGTTGCTTTAAGGAACGTTCCTTTAATGCAAGTTCGAAAGTTTTAATTAACGTCGCCTCGTGTGTATTTTCCTCCGAAACTTTTCATTGTTTGGAAAGTCGTGAAATGTTTCGAATGTACTTCAGCAACTAAAACTTTTCAAAAGCGTGGAAATAGAGTACTTGTCACTAGAGTGAGAAATCCAGCGAGGCTTAACTCGATTTGTCCAGTCACTACGAATCAGTTATGCACTGCTTGCCGCTGTATAAACACAGATTACTCCCAGTAGTAATGCGACGCATAACACGACGAACGTGAATCTATTATTGTGATTTGCACCTCTGAATCTCGTTCGTTGATTTGAACCTTTGGTGAAAGGTAAATTGGACGAAGAAACGAATTAATAATTTGGGCGTCTAGAAGAAAAACATATGTTTCATAGAATTTATAAATACAATTTAAAGATAACAATTTAAAAAAGGAATCCCTTTAATTAATTTTATAATATTGTTTTTTAAGAATTTTAAATATACGACTTATATAAGATGTGTTTTAAATTTTCTTTCTTAAGACATAAAATTTCTTTCATCTTTTTAAATATTAGAACATCTATTCCTCTATATCGTAATTCTTTAAGGAATTAGAATACAATCAATTAAAAAAAAAAGAAAAAAAAAGAAACAAAAATCAATCAATCAAAGTAAAGTAATTTATGCCATCCAAAGATCTTATCGTTCAATACCTTAATGCTCCTTCGAAGAAAGATGGATAGAGGGAGGGATTTGCTCATAGATTTATGCGTCATCGATCACCGATAGCCCTTAATACTTGAATTTGGCCACGATTTGCGGGCTGCATCAGCAGGCGTTCGAAATTAATCGGCTGATTAAGCTTCTGGTCCCTCGTTCTGCAACCAGTGTCGCGCTCACGAGCTTCCCTAAGTTGAGCGCCTGATGGGAGTTTGAGCTGGCAGCCTCCCTCCAAGCATCGAAATTGCGAAAGCTCTAACGCGTGAGCTTCGAAGTGACATTGCCTACGGGCGAAATCAGCGCTGTATTGGGTAAATAATGGTGTGACGGTACATACTAGAATGATGCGAATGCGTTTGTGTGGAGTTATCTCTCGTTTGTGAGTGGAGATAACTCCATAAATGGATATCTCTTTAATCGTTAAACTCTTCTATTTAAAACAAATTTAAAACAATGTTATATCATTGATGAATTTTATTTGTATTTTCTTTGGCACTTAAAGCAAACGATTCTTGAATGAATTTTCATTAAAAAAATTTCGTATTATCAAAATATTATTTAAAAATTTATCGAATATTTATAAATGATTAATCCCTATGCAATTAAAAAAAAATGGAGCAAATATTATTTGGAGTAAATAATATTGATTTTTGAAACATCAGTTTGTAATAGATTTCATTTGAACTATTTTGCAATTGTTCAAAAGTACGAAACACACGACAATATTAAAAATAAAATTTTGGACAATTTTTGTAGGATATTTTCTTATTCAATTTAACATCATTAATTGTTATTAGATTGTTATTAGATCTTCGTAGTAAAATCTATTAACAAATATAATATTTTTACAACAATAATATATGTCACGTGAGAAATATCCATATACTTTTGAACAAGAATGTATATATTGGTAGAGAAGATGGGTTAACGGAGAATGTAAAAATGAAAGAGTTATTTTTAATTGATCGAATGTCAATAAATGGACGAACGTGCAACGATTCGATTCTTTCGAAAGCATTGGATATTGGAAAATTAATGGTTACCGATGGTTGAAGCAAAAAGAGAAAAATCGCGAAGATAATGAATTTTTTACACTTTGATGGGATTTGAATTTGTTCGAAAATTTCTTCACGAGATATAGAATTTATCAAAAATATTTCTGAACTTCATTAAAAATGATCGTATAAATGATACAGAAATATTATTGATAGTTCAATAATATTATTTTTTTATCAAAGTTATACAAAATATCACAAAAAATAATAATTCTGACATATATTACCAAAAATTTCAATGAATTCTCTTATTTATTCCATCTTGTTATGTATTGCTATATTTGATTTCCTTCGTGTCTCATTTCGTACATCCATTCACAACCGAATTCTCGATTCTTGTGATCAGTCGAGTCAGCTGCGATTGTATCTAAATGACATTTTTTTCTCCAGCTTGATGGATTCTCGACGCGGATAGTAGGCTAAATCACATTTTGAAGAGGGAAAGGGAACGCGATTCGCACGCGATTGAGAACAGATTCCCGAAAATCTACTTTTTTCCATCGTCCAAAGTGTCGACAATTACCGATTAGATGGCAAACGCGAATGATGGATCGGTGTATTTGTTTCTCAACCTGGCTGATTTTATGAAATTACATTGATGGATCGTCAATGGTACAAAAAAATACTAATTTCCGAAACAATTGGCAATCGTAGAAACTAATAAGAAGCCGACAAATTTAACGAGAAAAAGATTAATATCGATAAATGGTTTTTCTTTTCATTTCCTCTTCTCTTGTTTCATTGATGGATCGTTGATAGCGCAAGAAAATACTAATTTTCGGAACAATTAGTCTCTGATAAAAAGCTTCTGGTTAAACGTAATACGAAATTCATTAAATAAAATAAAGAGACAACGAAGAAACAAAATAATAAAAGAAAATACAACAGAAGAAAAAAATATTCATATTATCTCGAATTTACTAAGAGAAATAAACAATACTTTTTAAAATATTTTCCATGTATAATTATTTTTACTTTTAAGGTTTCTTCATTATTTTCTTCTTAATAAAGGGGAATTTCTTTTTTTTTTTCTTTCCTTTTCTTCTTATTAAGAATTGATTTACATCTAAAAAATTACAATTATTTTCCACATTGGTACGTTTAATTAAAATTTTTTTACCAAGATTAGTAAAGACGATGAAAGAAGCTTTTTATCAAAAAGCACATCGAATTTAACGAGAGAAACATTAATATCGATGATACAGATTTTTCGTTTATTTATTTATTTTTTTTTTTTAATGTTGCTGATGTATTAGATTCAAGCTTTAATTGGCCTTCGATCAACGGCATCGCTTTTCTGTCAGCGGCAATAAGCTTCGTGGAAATATTACGTCATTTCAATAGGGTAATTGGAAGGCAGCAACGCGTAACGCGTTGAACGCTGTACAATAATGAACAGCTTTTGCGTGGGTAGTTTTTGTGTAGGTGAAATCGTACGGGTGGTCTCGTAGACGATTTTTTATTTTCGATGAAATAGAGAGGGAACGATGTTCACAAGAAATGTTACGTTTTACTTGCATTTTTTTCTAATATCCCATTAGTAAATGAAAAATGTTTAAAAGTATTATGTCTTTTCAAATTATTCCAAACAAAAATTAATATTTATCCTTTCTATTTCTTAACGAAATAATAATTTCAATTCTTCATCCATGAAAATTTAATTTTTACATTTTATTATACATCTATACATCGATACACGTTTCATTGTAGTCCATCTATGAAAATCACGATAATAATAATTTCAGACAGAAACTTACGTAAAAATCCACAAATAAACAAGTTAAATTGAACAAAAGATAGGCAATCCAATGTTGAAAACAAAGAGAGAGAAAGAGGCAGGTTGAATGAAACCTGTTCAAATTAAAAGCATAATCGTTCCACGATCTATTAAACTTCTCGAAAGAGTTTATCCCGTAGAATTAAACAGGGTATTTTCCGAAAGGGTGATTTTCGATTCGCCCCTCGTTTTCGTCCCCCTTTCGCTTTCTCCTTTTAGCGTTTCATCCGACGGACGACTAACCCGGAAGAAGCACGGTTCCGTATTGTGCTTCCGAACAAAACGTCCGAGGTTGCACCCGTTAGTTCGTTCGTGTCCACAATACGCGTGGGCCCAGTGACGCGAATATGGAGCGGGGCTCGAAATCCGCAATATCTTTGTCCCCGTGTGCTCTGCACATGCTGTATGTATTCGTGGCGTGTGCATTCTTTGCACGGACGGAAGTTGAGGACGCGCGCACGCGCGCGACACGTGTGTTTCGTGCACAACAGGTTCAGCAGCTGGAGATCCGCTGCTGTCATCGGTAACGTAATCGTGTATTGGAAATATCGGAAATATTACGCCCTACTTGCGACGCGACCGTGCTGCCACTCTCGTGCAAACCACTCTTTTAAACGTCAATGGCGACCCCTACGTTGAGCTTCCTGTCAAAGATGCATTTTTTGCGGAGGGCTAAAAATAGCCTGGATCGATCGTTGTTCCCTTCGAACTTTCGTTTCGAAATTTGGATAATTTGGATTCTCTGATCGATGAACATTATTTATGGGTAGAAAGTTTGTACATGCGTGAATATGAGCTTATATTGTTTTTGGCAGATTTGTATATTGAGTTTTGAGGAAAATTAAGTTAAAAGCAAAGAGTTAATAAGTATTAATTATTTGAAGTTTGAATTATAGTAGATTTGAATTGAATTAAATATTGACTGACTTATGATATTGTTATTCTACTGTGGATAAAAAGTTCGTAGAATATTCGTTATATTCCTCTATCGAATATAGCCATTTTTTCGTTCTGGATCACACAATTCATAATAGTTTCTAACGTCATTTTAAATTTTGCGATTAATCGATAATTAATTGAAATCCGGTCATTAGTAATGATTAATTACTTATTTTATCATTTAATTTTCTATTTTAACTACTCAATATTAATTTTATGTTAATTTTATCTGATGAGACGTTTAATTCAGGTATCAAAGGTTAACATTTACGTGCATTACATGCATAAACGACATAAATTTATACAGTCACGTTTATAGCATGACAACGTCGTAATTGCATGGCAAGTCCGTTTGTACTCTAACATCCGTCACACGTCAGACGTCATATTCTTGTAGGTAGTCTCTTTGATATAAAGTGCATACTATTTCACAAAGCAGACTAAAAGTGTTTGAAATTGTTAGGTATCTAATGTTCCTTTGAATAATATCATGAGACATACATTATAGAACTTTTAGATAGAAACTCTTTAAATTTTTTTATAATTCATCACTCTATTTTAATTCACTAAAATCATAAACTCATAATAAAATCATAATATATTCAAATTTACCGATGAACTATAAAAAAAAATTTCGCAAAATTTTATAATATTGTTAAAATAATTATATGCGACATATTAAATATTAACTATAATGTATTATATAAAAACAATTTAAATTCTTATTGTAAATTTCACTAATAAATTAGCAGCTATATGATTACGTAAGTTTATTGAATGACGTAAGAATCCTTTTAATGAAACGTGTAAAGAAGCTTTATTTAGCATATAGTGTCTCATTACGCAGAAGAAGCGGAAGGTCAAGTTCAACCCTTGAGCGTTGAAACGAGATCTGAATTAAACGGAAAATTTCGTAGTCTACGTAACTTAATATCCGCTTCCGTATCTGGAATCTGGCTCTTACAGCCCTGTGAATTCGACCGTTTCGCATAGCTGAATAGATAGGGTATTCGAATTATGCAGCTGACGAAATAATTAGGATGCCAGGCCGTCGAAGGGGATGTTTTCTTGCTTCTTGTGTTTCGTATCCACTCTAGATTATTAAATATCTCTTGAATTTAACATATTAGTATTAATTTCCTATTTATGTGCTTGATAAAAATAAAATCTAAAGACGAGAATGACATTTCGAATTGTCATAAAATTAAATTAAATCGTTCTTTCGAAGTTAATAATAATGTAACTCATATGCTAATTTTGTTATTCATTATTTTTATCGTTAATAGTCCAATATCTTTCATTTCAATTTCCTTGTTAACGTTAAATATTTTTATTCTTTAAATTAAACGTAATAGGTGAGTTCGGTATCGTGATAAAATCCTTCTTTCATCCTAAGGAACATTAATCGAACCAATAAATATCGTCTTCGTATCGAGAAGTTGCACACCTGCATTACTGTATCGAGTTTTCCCGATATTACGATCGTAGATAACAGTTACGACACTGTAAATCTCTTGCAGGAACAGTGTGATCCATGATTTTTAGCATCGAAAAGCCGAGAAAATTGATATTCGCAATCTCAGCGAAGGTCGATCTATCCTCGCTGGACCATTTAACGGGCAACTACTGTGACGTTGATCGTTAATAGGGTGAAAGAGAGAGAGAGAGAGAGAAAGAGAGAGGGTGAAAGAAAAAAAGCACGGTATCTCCCTTCTCTCGGTTGGATAGGTACAACGAGAAAAAATTCAGCTGCTAAAGTAAAGGGGAAGAAAAGACTTTTGCTACTCGTATTTGAATTACTCCCGTTTCCCACCCGGTTTCTTTTGTATCCGTGTGACATTTACCCCCTGAGAATCGCTAGGTAAGGGAGCTATTGATCTCTTTTCTATTTCCAGAAGGGCTATAATACTGATACATCTTTCGCTGATTCTACCTTTTAAAACGTGACCACACATTGTAATCGATGTAGTATTACACCATGATGAGAGAAATTAAATGGAAAAAGGTAATTAGTAATGTGATTTATAGAATTTTATTTAATCTCTATTTCGAACGCCTAATATTTTGCAGATTTTCTGATTCTTATTGTATATTGATTTTTCCAAATTCAGATTTCTTTGATTGATTAAATAGATAATTAATTTTATTAATCGATAAAAATATTATTTTTAAATTCTCAATTTCCATATTATTGTTATTGGGAAAAATTTTCTGTTTATTTTATTTCAATTTATTTATACTTTCGAAAGTATAATATTTCTGGATTTCATATAATATATTAACACAAGCGAATATTACATCTTCTCGTAAAAGCAGTCTATTTTTATGTTCTATATATTTTCACGTGTTCCAGTTCGGGAACAAATACAGATTTAATTTGAAAGACTTTCAAAGGGGTCGAGTTCTTCCAAGTCTTTGGAGAATAGGATTGAACGCAACTTTTTCTACGATTCTCCTCATTTTGCATTTATACAACATAAGACAATCAGTTATAATTTTATTATCAGTTATAAGACGAAATCACTGCCATTTTATTTCGTCGAATTATTTGATATTCGTTTCGATTGACAGATTAATTGTCTCACTTATTGAATAATTTTATTTTTCCATAATAATTAAATTAAAAAAAAATTATTCGTATTTGAAATTTATTTCGATAGAATACAAATATTCATATCGATATTTATTAATAAATGGATGTTTTTTGGATATTTTATTATTGAGTTTATTACTCATTGAATTTTCAAATTTTTTATAAATTATATAATCAAGATTTGGCAACGAATACGAGCAGAGATATTTCAGATGTTGTTTTATATGCAAATGTAACTGCACACATGGTTTTCTAGGCAATAAAATTCAAGGTAGCAATTGTACTTGGATATCTATTACTATTTTACGATATTATCGAAGAAATGTATTTTATGTCTAATCGAACTCTATACATATACTTTACTGATGTTTTCTGCCAATTCTCTTATCAGACAGTTACATTTTGGTAGTTGTCCAAAGTGCCTCGTAGAATTTTATAAACGTGTATCGTTTAATTGCATAGAATAGTGAACTGTCATTATATAAAAATAATATTGTATAAAACTTATGTAAACTATTCTTGGAATAATATCAATCTTTACTTTTTATTTTAATATACACGAAATATCACTTTCCGATTAGAACTTGAATGAAAAAGATTTTAACGATTTGACTAGCAAATTAAGACAAAATTTATGAAGATTCGATGTTTTATACCAATTTATTTTTAAACACTAATTTTGATCTAATCTCAATTTTATAACTCAAAATCCGATATACAATTCCAAACTTTACAATCAATTTTAACCCAATCCCGTTAAAATTCCATTAAATATTTACAAACACCGAAAATCACAGTTACCCTACCACATACCGTCACAAATTTTTGTTATTTTATTCCGTTTCCAAACATGTTGCACTTCATTCACCATTCGCGGTAAAGTTATTTTATACAGCGAATATTTTCCCAAGTGATACGCAAACAGGCAGAGTGACAACGGTGTTTAAACGTTACGAAAACAACAAAAACCGCCGAATCGGCGATATTTCCACGCGAGAGAAAGAGTTTACAGAGTAGTCAGCGTCGAATGAAATTCAACGAACCAAATTTTGCCGTATCTAACTAGATTCTGTTCCCGATGACATGTTCCCGCTGGCAGCAAAAATACAATTTTCGTCTGTCTGGTCGTGGAAACGAGTCACGTACGGTTTACCTCGCACGACGCCAATTGCACGTTGGTACCTTCGTTTGTTTGGTATGTACATTCGACTATCGTTAGACGTTTGGTAGAAGGCCAACCAGAAACGTCCACCAGGAACGTTAAATTCGTAACTGTTCGCTCGTCGACGACTGGATTTTAACGATTTAACGCTGCTCACTAATTGTCACGCTCGACGAAATTCCTAAATGGTACAGGATCCTTAGGTTCGACTGTCCTAATGCACTTCCATATGAACTTGTCTGATGGTAATCTAGTTTCTCTTTTATTGAGACTTCTTTTTCACTAGATCTAACATTTTAGTGATATTTTCAATTATATATATTTTTTGTCCTCTACATAATTTATCGTTGATATTTTACACAATTTTTACACATTATTTTATTCTTCTACAATTTTCAATTTTTTATTATTTGTCACGTAATATAAATCGTTTGTTGTGTTAACACAAAATTGCTTATAATTTTAGAAATTAGCTTTATTTGATTCATCTTTATAGATGGACTTCTTCCATCACTTTTTCAGTGCTCTTTAACAACTTACACAAGATATTTTTACTATATAAAGCATTGAAATAATATTCATACGTAGATATCATTTTGTTCATTCATTGAATTATTATTCGTTTGTTATATAAATATAAAAGCGTTAGAATAGATGAGTATTTGGACCATTTACTACGTAATTGGTCTGAAACCTTAGGTATCGATACACGTTATGGTGTGAACAAACCGGTGATCCTCGAGCAAATTGCACGATACATCCACGAGAAGATCGTATGTGCGTAGAGTAGTTCATATTTCATGAGGATCGAGCTGTATCAAGCATTCGAAGCAGGTTCGAAGTGTTTGTTACCCTGTCGATAAGGGGTGGTGGGATCGGCTAGGGATCGTAAGAGGAGTTGTGTAACTGCAACATCTGTTGGCGAAGATCTTAAGGTCTATCCCCGTATTGGTATCCCGCATCTGTTGTTCGAGCGTTTCGACACATCGCGAGCTTTTCTCCATTCGGAGGGTGAAAGCGAAGCGCCGTTGAAAAGATTCTTCCAATCATAAAGAGGCGCGAAAAACGGCCGAACTTACGATCTCACCGTGACTTGAGATTCGTTTTCAAGGATTCGTAGGTTAGAGTGGCAATAAGACGAGATTTGAGAATGTGATTGAAAAGTAAGAGCGAAGGAAAGGGAATTTTTTTTTTAAATGGATGATGTTTCATCAAATAATCCAAAAAAAAACTTCTTTCTTAAGATTACAGTATAGATTTTATAAAAATTATCTCTAAGAGTTAGCTATTTTTAGTTTTGGAGATCTTATGGCAACGAATCTAATGACAAATTTTTAAAAATGTTTCGTAATGGAACAGGATTTATTGACAGGATATTGACTTCCGTTTGTAATGAGAAAACGTAAATATTGTGCTGCTCCTTTATTAGAAGTTCAAGTTGTCGAGAACCACTTAATGACCGAAGCAAATAATCGTATATTCTGTTAGCAGAGGACTTATATAGCTTCTACTACAAGAATGCTCAAACATTGTTCTGAGACTTTATAAAATAGCATACCAGTAGAAACAAGTTACATTTTATTACTATGAAAGAAGAAATATCATGAAATTTTGTGTTCAAATATTAATTTCAATGAAGTTTAAATATTTATGAATCAATTAAATTAAAAATTTCAGATTTTGATGTATTTTCATTTTTTAAACGAAGAATTCCTTTTTGTCAAAGTTGTGGATAAAAATTTGTTTAAAAATATGGATATACGAGAAGTGATATATAAAAAATTTTGAAAGACACAATCAATAAGAAAATATTGAACTGATTTTTACTATTATCCCGAAATTTTTATTAAATCATTATTTAGAGAGTAATCGACATTTTATTTGTCAGATTATACACATTAATTAAAAATGATTAAAAGATCCTATGTACATTTAATTTGATAAAAGTTTTCCATTTTTTAAACGATAGATTTAAAAAGATTTTTCAAAGGTTAAAGCAATGGGGAAACAAATTTCTTCCATTTAACGGTGTAACAAGTTTCTTGTGTCTCTGCTTTTAGGGTGAACATTCTCACCGTACCGTGAAGCGCAATTTTCGATCACAACTCTTGCGTGAAACTCTCCGACATCTGCTTGAATCTTCGATTTTTTTTCTATTGGGGGAGACTTTTACACGACTCACTCATGAAATATTTCCACGAAGCACAACTTCGCGAAACTTTCTACTCTTTACTTTCTTTTGATAAAACGAACGTCTTTCTTTTAGATATATACGTATCAAAAATATCACTTTAGTCGAGCTTGGTCATCAAATTATCCGCTGAAATATTTCTCGAAAATTGCAAAATTAAATTTGTTCCAACGATTTGACAATCATTTCAATGTGCAATAAAGAAATAATATAAATAATTTTAAGAACCAAAGAATTTTTCGCTTATTCAACTCGCAATTAATTCCAAATTATTCTAAAATTCCATTTACATCATTTTCCATGCAAAAGAGAAAGCATTTTCATTGTGGCTAATGAAACTGTAACAATTTCTCGCTTCCATTAATATCTCTTCTTTTTTTTTTTTTTTTTTTTTTTGCCGCGCCACGATTTTATCTACAGATCATTCAGACACATTTTCGCTCTAATGGCGCACAAAGAGTCGACGATTCTTCCACGCGTCGTCACATCCCCTCCCCTCCTCCCCATCATAGTAAATTCTTCGCCGCAGTAAATCCGCACCACGAATTCCACTCGTTTCCGCAATAAATCGTCCGCTCCGTGGATTATGTTTGATTTCTCCACAAGAAGTTTCGATTTTCCGGGCTGACACGCCACGCGTATATCCTGATTTTCACGGGGAATTAAAACTTCTCCTGGTTTCCGGCCTCCGGCGATATACACCGGGCCGGGAACACGGTGAGATTTCCGGCGACTTCTCTGTGACGAGGAATTTCCCTCGAGACTTCAGCGACTGGCTTTCCCTAACTTTCAACCAGTGGATCGCCTCTTCCTTTCTCACTCGCCTTAGATGATATTCCTCGTGTTTCCGAGAATGGCGCGAGAGAATATTCTCGTTTGATTATTGTGGATACTTTGCGGATAGATCGTTCTATGAAATGAGGTTTGATAAGCACGGTTTCGAGGGTTTCATGATTTGTTTTGTTTCGTGGAATTAGTTGAGTGAGGAACTTGTTTTTTTCTTCTTCTGTTCTTTTCTGTTCTTCTATTTTGAATTTCATTTAGAGAATATTTTATTGCGGAAGAATGTTTCGTAAATTTTTGTAATTTCGTTGATATTGTTACCTCATTAGAAGAGAATGATATAAAATTTTATTGCAAAATTAAACGTTATTGTGAATAAATTATATATAGCTGTATAGTTTTTAACAAGAATGGCCTTTTTATTAATGTACGAATATTTCTCTACGTTATTGTAATTAAAAATCTCGTATTTTTTTTTAAGAGTAGATAAAGATAAGAAAAAATATTACACAAATGAAATAATGTAACAACAGTTATCCAATCCGAAAATTCTGATTTGAATGAAAACACGTCTACATATTCACATAAAATTTCCTTAAAAATACAAAATTAATCTTCGTGAATCATTATGACTCGATTATAACCTTTTATTAAACTCATCTCATCTTCTTACTCATCCACAGCAATTCTCCATTGTCAAATACTATCATCTCTTTATATTTCTAGATAAATTATTTCATTAAAACATTTGTGGAAAAACTTTTCAATTTTCTTCGTTTTATCCAAAAATTTTCGCAGCGATACAACAAATTTCCAAAATTTCTCTCGTTCTATATCGTGACACGTTCTCCACGTACAAATAACGAAGACACTTATTCGCATACCGAGGGCGTATTCTTAGCTCACGCACTCGCGGCTCTCCTCGCATTTCCCGAGGGAGTGCCTCCTGGAGGATGGAGGAGTACCGCGAAGAAATTGATTGAGACGTATCTCCGTCTGAGACGGATATTAAAACAGTCTGCGAAGGAAACGAGAAAATAAGCGTACGCGGGTGTCAAGAGAAGAATTTCTTGAAAAGAAGAAGAAATTGTGGGTGTAAGCGTGTAAGAAGGATAATCATTAATCTCTGGAGAACACGTGTTTGTGGTTAAGATGGATTTTTGATCGTGTTCGGTCGTTTGGACCGAATTGTTGAACTCGAACTGCGGATAAATTTAGTTGCGGTTGGATTGTTGGAATTGGGCCATTCGCAATTATAGAGTTCCTTCGTCTGCATTATTTTAACTATAAAGAGAAATCTTTCATCGTTTTATAGTTTTCCAATCGATGTTCACAGAGTTGTTCGTTAAGATATTAAATAATAAAAAAATAGTAACTATTTATAAAATATTACTAACAAAAATCATCAATATTTTATTACCAAAAATTATATATTCTTCGATGAATACATAATTTTATCATTTAAAATCACGTCCCAATTGAAGAAAAATACATAAAAATATATTATTATTAATTCTCAATTTTAATTCTAAAAATATAAATCCATATGTGAACCATATGGATCATGAGGCATTAATAAATATATCACAATACAATTATTATATTGATAACTGATGGACTTATAAAAATAGCAGTTCACGATACATGTGTTGGATACAAGGGAGCAGAAACTTCTATCCGATGTGATAGCAGAAAAGGGTAGAGAGAGCGAGAAATTCGTACAAATAAATCGAGTTGTCCGAACAACCGGATTAAATTTAATAATAGAGATACGGCCAATCTCGGAGAGTAGTAGGTAGCTGCCTTCTTTTCGTTAATGTTTAACTATGCTTGAAACGCACGCCGTGTTAGATGAACCGGAAGACCGCGTGGATGCGGCCTTTCGAAAGTTTCTTTCGTTGTTGCGTGTACGAAAACGATTTATGTCGAGTGAATAATTCAATCGAATCGAGCTCCCTTGCTCTCGAATTCTGTATCTGCCAATTGTCTGAGAGATCCAATGGCGATGAAAACATGAAGAAAAACGCCTCGTTGTTCGCGTTGTAATATTATCAAATCAATATTATTCATATTTAATCTTTTAATTTTTTATCTTATAAATCAGTTATTCAACTTAGAAATTTCTTCTTTAACGTTTTAAAGATTGTAGAGATTAGATAAGATTAAGACATTTCTATGTCACGGATTCTAAATCGATAAGATGAGGTCATAATAATCCTATTATACTTCTTTCTCCCTCCACCCCATTCTTTCGTAAGGTGTTCTTTGTAATTTTATCTTTAAAGATTTATCTATTATCCAAATTATTATTGGAATCTAATAAGTCGTATCAATTTTAAAATTTGTAGATAATTGATTTGATATTTAGATTTCCTGAAAATTAGAATTTTTACTTTTTATTTCAATCAATTATTTCGTGAAATAAAATGTAAAAAATTTTGTGAATTCTAATATTTAGAAATTTTATTATATTTAGTATATTTAGAAACACATAATTAGAAAATCAAACTCACATGTAAGAATTATTTTCAAAGAAAATAATTTCTTACAGAAAAAAGAAAATTAAAATTGACTGTATACTTATTAAAAATTATTTTTTAATCTTCATCAACATCCTTTCTATTATTCATTATTTTTGAGAAAAATAAATTTATAGATTCAATGATTTTATCCTTTCAAAACCATATAATAAAATTTCTATTTCATAAGAACAACGATACAAATATAATTTTCATGCACCACAATTAATTAACGCACGACAAATCAATCGTAAGACGAAAAGAGAATGCGAGAAACTGAAAAGATTTATTGCGCAACATCAAACGATATTGTTAACGTTCTAAACCCCCACGTACACCCCTCATCCATAATGTATAGAGAATATCTTTCCGAGCGATCGTTCGAAACGGTCGCGATGCATTAGCTTCGATCGTGGTTAACACGGTGTTACACCTGTCAGAGCAATCCCATCGTACCTGGATCATGCAACCAACCTTGGAAAAGTCTGACCGCTAAGAGATTGTACCCGCCCCGACAAATGAAATTACCAAGCGCGCTCACTTTCTTGGCCCACGATGCGGACCCTCGATTATCATCTCTCGAACTTTCACGAGAGAGACTGTAATAACATTGACGCTAACCCCCGATGGGAAACCCCGGAAGAATTTACTTAGTGAAATTTATAAATTCTTGATGAAGCGGGAAGGGATGTTTTTCGTCGTTGTAGAGGATAGGATTGGTCGTTGTTAATCAATATATTGGAGGGAGAGGGGGAAGGAGGATAGGTATGTTTCTATTAAATGTAATTTATATCGATAGCTTTGAATTGGTTGAGATGGTTAAAGATTTGATAATTGTTTTGGAGAAAATACGGAAAAAATTGTAATTATATTTTTGTAATTATGTCTATTATATCATTATTAATTTCTTTGACGAAATGATGAATTTGAAATTTTCTATAATCTTTTATATTTTGATAAGAATACGAATTTTCTTTTTTTTTTTTTTTTTTCATTTTTTCGTTGATCAAGTAATTGTTATCGATGAGTTGGATGTAACTTGAAAAATAATTTCTGTCCTAGTATATCTTCTAATATAATCATTTTAGACAGAATAATCGAAATTTATTTATCGCAGTTGATATGACAATTTCGAAATATTTTCAACGTGACATTTAATCAAAGGATCACTCATTCTAAATATACTTAATACAAAACATTACCCGTCTATTTTGTAAATGGAACATAATTAAAGCAACACAAAGCTGACACACAATGAATCATATCTTGATTTCATTTTCATAAACGTCTATTTATTCTCACGCTCATTCCCCCTCAATGGAATGGCAATTTCTCTTCTCCTCGTCTAATTTCGAAGTCGTGGAGCCTTTAATAAACGTAATATCTCACGACTTCAATCGAATAGTAGCCAGTATTCACGATGAAGAAGGTGGAGATATCTTGTCTCTTGTATCTCGAGCCACATTGTTTACCGGGAGACAATGCTCGTAATTTGCGCGTGAATCTTAAGTGGTGGCAGGGTGAAAACTTTCCAACAATCGATGGAAATCCTGCTTAGGTGGGCGTGGAAGGAGGAGGAAAAAATTCGAGAAAGGAATTTCGATTGTATTGTTTCCGCCAAGTGAAAGCGCACGATTCCACTATCCGTGGAACAGACGTTCCATTATCATACCTCGACAATGCAGCATCCAAAGTCACGGTCGATTGTTCCACTTCGAAGAAAGTATTTCTTGCCGGAGATTATCGAGTCTTCGCTCTTGAGAGGTTTATTGATGACACGGTTACGTCCTGTCGAGAATCTATTCGAGCGTCCATTCAAAAATAAAACTTGATTAATAATGTACCTTTTGGAAATTATTAATTCAATCATTTTTTCCTTAAATTTATTTATTCCTTTAAAGGAGGAGTAGATAAATTATTCTTATATTTTGTGCTTTTAGTATATTTTTGCGATTAGATTGTAAGATTTTATCTTGTATCTTGTAGTAAAATAATGTAAAATTATTACATTATATATATATATATATATGATTAATATTGTTTCTCTTCACGAAACATTTCTTTTAAAACGCTCATTAATGTACAAATTTAAAAATAATTTTGCAAACATTATATTTGCCTAATATTGCTTAATGGATTAATTCATTATTTATTTTATATTAAAGATAAATATATATTTTAAATTATGTTACATTATGAAAACGTTCGAATGGAGTGGCAATTATCCAGTTTAAATAATAAAACTTCAGATAATTAGATTAACAAGTATTTGTAAATGTAGGAAAATTCAATTTCAAAATTAAATTCTACTGTCCCACGATAAAGAAAAAATATATTTACATTGTTATAAGTCCAAAACAATAAAATTCTATCATCAATTATTTATCCAAAAACTCGCAATACACTCGTCTATCATCATAAAGCTATCCATCTCCTTTGCCGCAAATAAAAAAACCTTTCTCGAAATCTTCCTCGAAACGATTCCACTCTCTCATAATCATTCCACACTTCAACCGATTGTACACAACAACAAGCGTATAGTCATTATAGCGTATCGATCGGAGAATTTACTTCCTGTCGTCGTGAATCTTCGCGAGAGCCGAGGTTCGATTTGTTCCAATTACGCGGAGGGATGCCATAAAATCTGCGAGCAGGGAGGTTTCCTCCGTCTACCGCGTCGCGTATAATCGATGTTTACCCCGGGGAATTTCACGGCGTCTAACTGTCGCGTGACTCATTTCAGGCGGCGGACTGGCGCGTCCGAAGATGACACTGAATCTGGACGCTGAGAACGGGACTAGCAACGGTGGAAACAGCGGTCAACTTCCACCTAAAAAACCCGGAGGTCTCAGCCTTGGATTGCCACTCGAGATTAACACCGCCCGCGGATCCGCTGATCTGGTCGACGTGGGCCTTCCCCTGGAGAGACAAGGGTGCGTCCTTGTCTCGCGCATAATTTTTGCACTGTGCCTTTTTTTCGCAAATCCTTCCGGGCAAAGATTTTGTTAAACACGAATAAAATTTTAAGAAGAGATTTTTCCTTTGTTGAGAATTTTTATTATACGTTAATTCTGTGTGGAGATGTTATTCGTAGTGATGTAATCGTTAGTTTTTTTTTTAGGATGCAGGATTCTTGTGTTGAAAAATTTACGAAGAGATTTTTTTTCGTTGAGAAATATCGTTGGTTGATTGGGTAATCAAGAATGTTTTTTTTTTTTTGTTTGTTCTCTCTTCTCGCAGGTGGTACCACGGATCCATCACGAGGATCGAGGCGGAAGCTGTCCTACGACTTCTGAGAGAAGGAAGTTACTTGGTGAGGAACAGCGAATCGACCAAACAAGATTATTCTTTATCGTTAAAGTAAGTGAATATTTAAATTGATGATTCTTTTTTCTTATGTAATTTTATCTAAACGCGAATTAAATTAAATAATTGAGAAATTCTTTGCATAGTGTACACTTTAAAAATTATTCGAAATATGTATGTATCTGTTCTATTCTTTTCTTTTTTTCATTAACAAAATCCAACAAATTTTAAACTGAATATAGACGAAAAATTTAAATTGTTTAGAAAAATCGAGCATAAATATTTAAAGAGATATTTTCATTTTCAGGAGTGCTCGCGGTTTCATGCACATGCGTATCCAAAAAAATGAAGAGTTGAACGCGTACATCCTGGGTCAATTTAGCAAACCGTTCGACAGTATACCGGAAATGGTTCGTCACTTCAGCGTGAACCGTCTTCCGATACGTGGCGCCGAACACATGTGTCTTCTACATCCAGTCATAGCTCAGCTTTTGTAGCGCATCTATCGTAGCGCTGTTTAAGGCGCTTCCCATTTTTTGATATCCCTTTTACCCACGAAGATTACTAAAAAAAAAAAAAAAACCTGAACAGTACTCTGAAAGTTATTTATAAGAGGGAAAGAAATGGTAGGTATATAAAAGAAAATGTTTGTTGCGCGTGGAGAATGATATTCTACAAGAAAATCTAGAGTACAGATAAGACACTTCGTCGTTCTAGCTTTTGATAGTGTTCTAATTCTATTTTTAGAAAAATATTTAATTAATCTTACGTCCATATTGATACAAGTAAAACCGATTTATCAACAAAAATTTAATATCTAGAATATTCACTCTATTTATTTTGATAATCTTATTAATCGTGTTCTTAAAAAGTGAAATGGATTAGAAAAAAAAAACTGATTGAAATTGTTTTAAAAATATTATTTTTAAAATTATCATCGTTTTTATTCTTTGCAATCATATAATTATAAAAATTATATATAAAGAATTCTAATAACTTCATAATTTATATCTAGATTATATATTCGTAGATTTATTAAGATTAATTTTCATTTCGTATATAATAACGGAATTAGAACGATTAAAAACTAGAGCGACGATTTGGCACTTCCATTAAAATTTCCATTCCAGTCTCGTGTTCCAATTCGAGGCTGTGACGATTAATTTTTTCGAGCTTCCGAGATGGATCGAGAGCGAAAATGAAAAGGACAACGATCGAATCGATCGAAAAAGATGAAACTATTCACGGGAATAACACAGTACAAAGCTTGTAATCAGCGAAAAATTTTTCGTAGATTTAGCAGATGACTTTGAAATCAATCGTCTTCGTTTAAGTAACTCCGCACTATAGCTTTATTAGCCACGAGATGGATTAGTTGTCCTAAAATATTAAATTGCGACGCTTCGACGATATTTTATTCCGATATTCGATCTTTCGTTATTCCATAACGAACGAAGCTTATTATAAAGGAAAGAGAGCATATTTGTAGTCGAAACAAGCGTTCAAGGATCGGATATTCGAGGATCGTTTCATTCAGAATCGTCTTCCCCTAAAAAAGCATCGCGCAAATCTACCTCTCTCTGAGATAAAGAGAGAGAGAGAGAGAGAGAGAGAGAGAGAGAGAGAGAGTGTCACTTTATTTTCGCGAAATGGATTAACTTTCATTCAGATTATTAAAATGGCTTGCATAGGAGTTAATAATAAGATCGTAATGTAAAGACGAAGATTGTAACAAACGAAAGTCTGGTTTTTCCAGAATGATTTTAAAGGAAGGTATATAACGTTTATGTGTATAAATATAAAAGAGTTAGAGGAGGCTAGAGGATGACGTAGAATGATATATCGTGCGACGGAAAGAGAGGCGTGAAGAGTTCGTGGAAGCACCGTAAGAGCTTTACAAAAAATGGTTGTTCCTTGTTCTCGTGGCGAAGCCACGAGTTTCTTGTAAGAAACTTATCAATGGGATCAGAGTTGTCGTATTACGATAATCTAGGAAGAGGTAATACGTGCTTTAGAATTAGATACACACGTAGTTGGCCGTGCCACGTGGCCACTGCCGAAGAGCTGGAAGCCAAAGAAAAGAGTTAAGTCGCGTTTTCGTTCGTGCGAGGAAAGGCAGAGAGGAAGAGGAGTAAGAAGAATGGACGAAGTAACGTGGTTCCATAACCGCGGTTCAAAGTTTGCCAAAGTTTACTGCTAATCGTATAATCATTTAATCGGAGTTTTTAGTTATATTCGTCGCCATTGATAAGCGATTAGACTTAGACCGGTAAATTGATCTGACAGTTGCTTTACGTTGATAATATCGAATCGAGAAATGAGGGAAGAATAGACGTGAGCATGATAATGATGATGACGATGATGATGATAACATTTTTTCGTCCGGGCTGACCGGTGAAGAAAAGTGAATAAAGATGATCGAGTTCAGCCAATCCGAACCATCGATGGCTCGTCACTCGAGTCATCCGTCCGACAGTCTCTTATTTTTGGGAGATTTTTGCGATAGGTGGCAACCGATACATATTTTTTCATGTGATATGAATTTGTTACAGAGATAGCCTAGTTTCACCTGTGATCTGTTACTTAGTTCCCTTTATCCATTGTCTGTTGGTCGCTGTGTGCAATATTCTCGTACGTACGATTATGATAATACGATAATAATAATAATAATAATAATAATAATAACAATAATAATAATAATTAATAATAATAATAATTAATAATAATAATAATTAACAATAACGATAGCGTAATAGTAATTAACGATAACGATAATTTTTAAGTCAATATTATAATTGGGTAATCAGCAACGACGCGTTTCTAACGAACGCGACACGAGAGACGTCCGTGGTGTTACAATAATTATTTCGAGGTTAGGATTCGATTCGCATACGGTTGTGAACGAGTTTCCTTCTTTTGTTGGTCAATTGAGTCTGTAGTGGCACGTAACCAAATATTTTATGTACTTCGTCATCGATTAGACATAATCTAGAGACCACATCATACGTAGACGAGTGCCATGATGCCTGCAATAATCTTAGATACGATTCTTCGTAGGTATTATTATTTTTATCGTTAGATATATTCCATTCCAATTTGTTGATTTCGATGGAAATCGTGTATCGTGTACGTGATACTAGTGTATTTATTTCGTTACATTGTAAACGAATAATTATCAAAGTATGTATATTTGGCACTCTCTACCATTCTTTTTTCGATTAGGTTGAGTGTAATACATACACGTTGTACTTTAAGCTGCCAGTATTATTAACTGTAATCGATAATGCATATCCATGTTAATATTTAAGACATTATATTGTTCCCAATCCTTTAATGGATAATTATCGAGGAGGGAGAAAAAAAAATAAGTATAATCTATCTGTACGTATATTTATTTGGCATTCTATTTATTGCATTGTGTCATTATAAGCCAATGATCTTACTGTCATGATTCCGTGTATACCGTTGATTTTAAGATCATAGCGAGATAACCTATGGTAATCTTATTACTTATTGTTAGGTATATTTAGTAGACGTAGATTTAAAAAAAAAAAACGCCGTTCATCAAAATGAATAAAAGGGAAGAAAAAAAAAAAGAAAAAAAAAAAGAAAAAAAAAACACAAGAACAAGGCAGTCGTAAATTATGTGGTAGATACTAACTTGTAGATACTTCCTGTACCTTGAATTTATATGAAGTAGAATCTAGCCCCAAATGTATACATCATTATACGTATACATAAATATTCTATTATTATTATTATTACAAGAAACACTAGCGCATAGTCGTTCATAGGAAGGTGTGATCGAATGGAGGAAAATGGAGAACGAGTCCAATATTATTATAAGACACTATTCGAGCGCTGTGTACACTCTTTATGTAAACGGTTTTCGAACGGTATGATGTGCAATAAACGAAGAGCGATCTAGTGTGGTCATTATGATGCGTGGTATTTTTGTTTCTAGCAGACCATGTTCCAAATCGACTTCACTAGATAGTCTTGTGTACTCCGAAATTCCCTCTTAATAATAAAACATTTAATAAAACAACAGTTTTTTGTTTTCCTAATCTATCGATTATTTGTTGATATTTATTGTATAATTGATATGCGAATGAAAAATGTGAAAAGGAGGAGATAAAAAGATGTCTTCGATTTCGGTAATTCCACCATGTTCAAATTTCGATAATTTCAATATTTTTCTTTATATAGAAATTAATAAATATTAAAAAAAACAGATTTAGATATGCGTGTGTTTCTTCGATATTTTGTATTTTTTACATTTTTATTATGCTATACCTTCTTATATTATTCAGATGATCATAATTTTTTTTATATTACGATAAGACGATTGAAAAATTTTGAATTAATGACTTCGTGGAAAATGTATTTAGACATCTATTTAAATTTTTATTTAGTCTTACTCCTCGTCGTCCGTGTAACGAATAATACGATCAGAAATTGATGCGTCGATTGGACTGATAGACTCCTGATCGTCTCCCTCCGTTGCAGTTGTTTCTGCAAGCTATAAATGATTTAAATATTATTTTCATTTATTAAGAAGTGAAATGGATGGATAGATCAATGTTTCTTTTAAATAATATCTACGAATGAATAAACAATCGTCAAAACATTTTGTCATTGTTCGTGATTCCGAGAACAAGATATTTTTTGTATATCAGATTAATATGCTAAATATTCTCATAGCCAAAAATTCACACAAGGCTACATGCTAGAATAAATATTATTTTTGCTTTCTATTTGCAGTATATGATGTAAAGTATTCTACTTTATCTTATTTTTCTTTGTGTCTATTATCTATTGTCTAAAATCTATTTCCTTTAAATTTTCTAATTTATTTACCTCTTCTATCACTTCTTTGGCCATTTCGCGAGATCTTCTCTTTATGGTTGGATTTCGTTTTCCCCCTTTCGAAATTATATCAGTGTTATTATAATTTGTTCAAAAAATTAATTTTCTTCGCGCGAAAATGTTTACATTTTTATTCAAAATTAATCTTGTCTGAATCTCTTTACTCCTTTCCATTGTTAAAATATACATAAGAAAATAAAAAAATACAGCAACGGAATATTTTATACTTAAATACACGTATTCACATATAATAGATATAATATAAAATTTGAAAGAAAATAGAATAAAATTGTCTATTTGTTCTACTTGTGACAGGAGACACCATTTTCTCAGCAGTCAGTTTATGCGGTATAGAGCAATTCACAGAAATCGCCGATTGTCTGTCCTGAAATCCAATTATCTTCCGTTATCTTTCGAAGCTGGAAAGTGCATAGATAATAAACGATTACCGATGGCAATTCGCAATATGCAGGCCCGCAAACATCGATTTTTTCTGGCATACGCCGACTTTTGTACATTCTACCATCCGTTCCTTTTATCATCCCTTCCGTCAGCTGAATTATTTCCGGCCCCCATTGAGTGAGGAAATGGCCCACTCGCATTACTCTCTGCTGTGGAGTCGTAATCGTGTGACTACCGCCGCAGTATCGATTGCACAGATGATCTCTGACAGTTAAGAATGTTTTCAATGAAATTAAGTTTCAATTTCACTTATTTTTTAATCCATTTTTCTTTTATTGTAGAACTTCCATTATTCCAATGCTCCAATAACTGAATTGTTATTAAAACTATTATATATTTTTTTATATTATATATTTTTTTCACAACAATATAATAAACGTATGTCTTTTTGTGATACACAGTGAAGATGAAATTTAATTTGAAATTGGACTTTGATACCATCAAAAAAGGAACTAGAAATTGGGAAAAGTATATAATATTGTTCTAAATAATTATTAAAAAATATAGAGTAATTGATCTAAAAGAATATTCTGTGTTCCATTATTCAAAAATTTCCTTATCCAAAAGAAATTCATTTTTCTATCAATAATAGAAATTAACACAGCTGTCTACATTAATTTAAAAAAGAAAATTGAATCTTAAACATTAGATATTCGAGACTATAACAAGCCAAATCATACAATCATACCTACTCTCGTATATACGTACCTAGGAGTCTTTGCAAGAGCCTCTGCTCTCGCACTCTTCTGTTTTCTTGTCTCCTCTTGAATAGCTGCCTCGAATTGAATCATATTTCTGCTATGGGGCAATTTCCTGTGTTGCTTTCTAACTTGATCCAACTCATAAGTCAGATATGGTTTCATGCTTGTGGTGCATGGTAATGTTTCCACTTTAAATCTGGGAACGCCATCCATTCTCATGACCACATCCTTGTCACAAGATATGCATTGGACATCCCTAGCAACGGATAAAAAAAAATTGGGAATATATGTCGGTGCAACATGAATAAATTTTCAATTTAGAATTTTCTTCTTACCTAAGCAACTTTTTCGTTCCAGCAGCTTCGATTTCCTCTCTCGCTTCCGCCACCTTCTTCAGCTTATCTTGAAGTACCTTCAATCGTTGGTTCACGAACTCCTTCAACGGAGATATCTCGATCTTGTCGACTTTACCCTCGATCTCCTTTTGCACTTCGTCTAAAGCTTGTTGCAAGATCATTTCCTGTTGCCCTAATTTATTGATCGCGTCCTCGAGACCATGAGCAAGATCATCGCAAGCCGCATCGAATTGATCGTAAGATACCTATAACGAATAAATTTAATAAAAAGAATCACCTTTTCTTATCGGCTTGCTCGAATATTTTTAAATTCGTTATTTTCAATTTATATTATATTCTTTAATATAAAAATTTGGAAAAACCTTTCTGTGTATCGCCTGGGCATCAGCTTTCTCAGCAAGCGCATCTTCCAGATCTTCTCTATCAGCTTTAATCGTTTTCAAAAGTTCTACTTGCTCTAATAACGCCTAGTAATATCACAAAATTTATTTAAAATTGTAGAATAAAAATTAAAAAATATATATATATATGTATAAACGTAGATTAAATGTACGTTAAATATTACATATATAACGTAAATAGAAAATTAATAACGCAACAAATAAAGAAAAAGGTTTTTTTAAAATGATTAATAACAAGTGATCAAAGATACTAACGTTGAAATTCATTTCGCGAGTTTCGCGTTCATCGAGCAGAGTATCTGTAGTCTGGGTCAATTTCTCCACATCACCTTGCATTTCCTGAACCTTGGATGTCAAGTTCTCGAGATTGGCAGTCTCGACCATATGTGTAGTTTCTACTTTCTCGTGCAAATTCATCACATCCTTTTCTAATTTTGAGATTCGTACTTTCACGGCCTCTATTTCCTCCGAATCTACCACTTTTCCCTCTTTGACTTTGAGTTTTGGTAAATCTGTAGGCGTTGCAACACTAGGTGTTTCCTTAGGCGTTTCTCTAGGTGTTTCTCTAGGTGTTTCTCTAGGTGTTTCTCTAGGTGTTTCTCTAGGTGTTTCTCTAGGTGTTTCTGCTACTTTTTCTATTGCTCTTATTTCAGTTTCAACTTCTATTTTCTTCTTAGCTTCTTGCGCTACTTCTTCGATCTGCTCTTTTAGTGTTTTCATAGTTTGTTGCTTTTGATCTAGTTTAGTGGTAAATTCTGTAGAAATATTTTTTTGAAAATTAATTATGAAATATTGTAAATATCAGTATATATAAATAATTACAGCGAGTTTCATAATTATTGCTTATTCTTGATATTTATTAAATGTTTTTTATAAAAATATTTCTTCACTTAGTTGCCAAGGAATATTTTGAATAAAACTGTAATTCGATAATTCATAAGATTAGGTAAGATTGAAATATTTTTTGATATTGATATTGAAATAAAGTCTGGTGTTAAAATAAGAAATCATAAAACCGTCAAGAAAAATAATTTTAAAATTAGCAAAATATATTTACAACGATTAAAAAATTAAGATTAATTATTAATTGTTATAATAATCAGAAAATATTTGTTGAAAATATTAAAATAAAATAATCAAAATAAATATTTTAAAATTATGAAAATTTAAATAAGTAGAAATAAGATAAAAACTTATTGTTGAAAGATTTCATTAATGTTTCTTTCATCTTTTGATTTTACAATTTATACACAAAAAATAAATTAACAAACTATCGTTTACAAATCTTGATGCAATAAAAATTAAAAATTAAAATATATCAATTGTCCAGAACACTTTTAAAAATTATCGTTAAATATTCATTAAATTTATGCTTATTTATATTATTATTCACTTATATCGCTATATTATTTAATCATGAATCATTACCATCTTTTGTCCGGCCAAACTCGTCTCCTAAATTTTTCAAATCATTCTTTATTTGGTTAACTTCCTCTTGTAACATAGCCACGTCTTTATGCATTTCTTTTATATCTATTCCACCCAAGAGCTCGCTTAATGAAATTCGTTGAGCCGCCGGTGGATGAAGCTCCTCGGGGACACCTTCCATGATTTCTTTTTCGATTTCTTGTTCCATCTCTGCGGCATATTCGCTAGCGAGTACTTGCAAATTCTTAACGACATTTTCCAAATTGTTTAAAGAGCTTTCTAAATGCGTTATCTTTTCTTCCAACTTTGATATCTCGTTTGTCGCTAGGCTTATGTCACCTTTCATCATGTCTTGAACCATTTTCGTTAACTGAAAATTGAATATATACCGTGTAATTTCATTCTCTTGGAGTTTTGTGAAAAATGAAAAGATTTCAAAGAATGATTTTAAAATTGAGAAAGATAGGAAATTTTATTTTGTTTTATAAAATTTTATCTAGTTATATATATTAGTAAGATTAAATAGTTTTTATTTTCACTGCGATTCATATGATACTATTATTATTATTATTATTATTATTAGATTGATTTAAATGAATTTCAGAAATTAATTTTAATTTTTTAATGGAAAGTTTGAAGAGTCTGGATTATTTTATTTATTTTAATTGATAAATAAAATTCAATTTTTTTTAGCGTTTGAAATATAATAAAATAATGGAGAATTATATAAATTTTCAAATAACTTAGGATTAATTCAAATTTAAAATTCTTAAATAATAAGCAATAAGATAATAGACACATCGAATAAATTATTCACAGATTAAATAACGATTGACACAATCAAGTTATACCTTATCAATACCTTGTTCACTAGCGTCTAATCTTTTGGTGATGTTAATAATTTGCCAAACATCGGTTAAGGGATCCGTGATCTTGCCTTTTAAACGCTCGATAAGTTCTGGTGTCTTCGCTAATTCTTCCAATGCTTGGAACTGTTGCTGAAGATTGCTGATCTGTTCAAATATTTTGAATTAAATAACAAATAATCGTACAATTTTGTGCCCAATATTTTTCTCCCGTGTTATTATTTATTTCGTGTCAATGAGGAAAGAAATGGGGAATGACAATATGTTTTAGCAATTTAGCATTTTCGAATTTCGAAAAGAAAAGAATAATATAATAAAAGATAGATAATGAAGAAAGATTATTTGAGTTTATATAAAGATAAAATTTCTTACATTTTGTTCGAGTTGTTTAAAAGCTAAAGCACTAGGGATTGCACCATCAACGATCGGTTCGATATAGATAATTGTCTTCACTTCTTCATCTATTCCAGGACCAATTTTTTGTCTTACACCCTCTGTCTTCTTTAAATCTTCATCTGTTCAAATTTAAAATATACAAAGTTTATTAAAAAAAAATTCGTTTAATTTTAACCTATTATTTAATAAATAGTTTTTAGCAATTGAATAACTTTCAAAATTGAATTTTATGATTTAATAATTCCTATTCGTTAATTATATATTTTTTTGATGATTTCATTAATACGATATACTTATGGTTTTTTGTATCTTATTTTTAAAATAATATTTTAATTTTTAGATAGAAATTTCGTGCAATTGGTTATTTCACATTTTTATTAAAAATTTATAGATATTAAATTGTGAAATTTTATAAATATAAAGAATAATGATTTTTAAACAAATATATGGTTAAAAGATAAATCAATTAATTTCAATTTTTCAAAAATTCTAAATTTTAGAATTTAGCGTCAAAATGTATATAATTATTATTTGATTTTTCAAAAATTAAAATGATTCATTATCTTGAAATGTTGATTAATTTTGTTTTTCTTTTTTAACGTAATAAAATCATTAAAATATTTTCTTACCTTCAATCACATCCACTCTTACACCTACATCGGGACGAACTCGTTTTTTCTCTACATCCTTATCATCGATAATACTGTATTCTTGAAGATAAAGCGAAGGACCTTCTTTTAGAGAACTTACTAATGTCTATGAATACATATTATTTAAAATTTTATAATATATTTATTCTCGTTTAAATAAACTTTCAATTAAATAGAATCAATAAGAGCACTATTTTTACCTTGATTCGTTTAGCATCATCACCACGATACTCGACCTTAGTCGATTTTAAATTTATGTGATGTAGTAGAATATGAAGAAAATTATGAAGGATATTTAAATTTACTGCTCCAACCTAAACGCGAACGTAAAACGACGTACCTGTCGTTAAAGTATTTCTTATCTCTCATTTCATGAATAATTATTTTGCAAGTATAAAAGAAAAGAAATTAATTCTGTTTACTTCTGGAGTCCCCAATGCTAAATCTAACATTTGAGGTAAAGAAACTTGTAGACTGGCCACATCATTCGCCGTCATTTTCCTTCACCCTAACAATTTTTCAAAATATTCATAAAAAAGAAACATAATAAAGATGTGTTATTGATTTTACGATAACCCTTCTTTTAATTCTATCTTTTAAATGTCACATAAACATATCATTGTGATATTGATAACTTTCATTTATTTCTTTATAAATATCCTATGCATAATCGTCTAGGAATAGACAAGAAGAATAGATAATGAAAAAAGATCCGCAATAGCATAAAAATCATACCTTCAGCGCCATCTCTGAAGTAATGCACAAACTAACGTAGATAAAGAAAGTAAATAGCAGAAGAAAGATAGAGAGCAGTACGAATTGACCGCTAGTGACATCTCTTGGATATTAAAAATATCAATATAAAAAAAATTTAATTAAAGAATAAATCAAGAGATAGCATTATAACTCAGTTCTTAACTTATTATATTCTTCTTTCTACATTTACCTTTCTTGTTTATATTAATTTCATTTATGATACTCCAGAAATTATTATACAATTTATTTTATAGTCTATTGCTTACCAATTGTTCTATTATTTATTTATTTTATTACTTTTATTTACTATTTATTTACTTTTTCATTTCTATATAACTTCTACAAATGACATACAGATGGAGCCACGTGATAGAACTTAAAGAAAGAAAAAAACAAAACTTCCTTTCAGTTTCATTTTCATATACGTATAAAATTTATATACTTTTATTATTTTTTTTTTTTTTTTGAATATATAAGTGTTTAAAAATATTACAGTTAGATAAGTATCCTAATGTTTTCATAGAACCAAAAGAATTAATTATTATATTCATTCTACAGTTTATACCTATCAATACTTAGACTTAACTTTTCTATTACAATTAAAATAAAAAATTAACATACAAGTAACTAGATAAATAAAAGAGTAACATAAATAACGAAATAAATAAATTTGTATATAAATGAATAAAAGAAAGAAGTTTAGAATTTAAAGAAACAAGTGAATTACAAGACAAAAATGATTAATATACATACATGAAAATAAATAAGTCAAGAAGTAGAGAAACAAATTCAAAATAAAAATAAATAATATAAAAAAGACCTTTAAGAAATCTAGGTAAATCATTAAACAAATGAAAAAATAAAAAAAATATAATTTGATGCATACATAAAAGAACAAAACTAAGAAATTTATAAATAAATCATTAGCAAATAAACGAATATATATATATACATATACGTTTATAATTAAATCAATAAAATAATAAATAAATAAATAAATTTATGAAATATATATATGAATAAGATATAAAAGTCTTGAATAAATCATTGTTTATGTATAACTACTATAAATCAATAAAGTAACGAGCAAAATAAATAAATAAATTGACGAAATACATAAATGAACAAAGAGTTACAATAAAGTTTATACATAAATTCTTATTTAAATAAATGAACAAATCAATACGAAATTAAATAAATAAATAATATGTATAATATGAATGTAAATTGTGTAATGTATAACATAAGTGAAAAAAATAAAAAAATTTATAAACAAGATACTACATAAATGAAATAATAAAAATTAAATAATTGAATAAATAAACGTGTAAGGGTAGGGATAAAATAATGTCATTCAAATACACAAAAAAAATATATAAATAAATAAATAAACAAATTGAAATATTTATTACATTATTGATTTAGTTATATATATTTATTCATTCATTTGCTAGTGATTAATTCATGGATATCTTAGTTTTGTTAATTTTATTTACAAAACTATGAATCAAATTATTTATACAATTTTTAGAATTTATTTATATGAATGATGTTCATTCCTTTATTTATTTAGTGATTTATTTTTTGACTTTCTTATAGATTTTTTGAGATTATTTTATTCATTCATATATGCATAAATTAATAATTTATTTAACTTCTACATCATTTATTTACTAATTCATTTACCTATTCATTTATATATTTATTGAATTATCTACTCAGTAGTTTGTAAAGATTCTTATGACTTTTTCATTTCGTGCACCAATTTATTTATTTGTTAATTTATTCTTTCATTTCATTTCTTAATTTATTCCTTCAGACAAACATTCTTTGAATTAGAAATATATTTTTTTGCTTGAAAGTATCTGTTTATATGTATATTTGTTGATTTAGATGAACACATGAAATAAATGAAGAAATAAACGTAGAAATACATAAATAAAAAAATAATAGAAAAATTAAACAAGTGAAAATAAAAATTAAAAAATCAAAAAATAAATATAAAAATAAATCCCTTAATAATAAATAAAAGAATAAATAAATGATTCAATAAATAAGGCAATAAAAATTAATTCAAAAGAAAGATAAATAAAGAATTTATACTACATCACAGTAATATTATAAATATTAATTTGAAATAAATTTTATAAGATTAAAAATTACTTATTATAACAAAAATTGTATCAATTACTTAAATATTTTTTAATTCATTTAAATAGTGTATAGTTTCTTCAGTTTTTTGTTTTGTTTAACTTACGTTATACCTCGAATTATTTATTTATTAAATTATAGATTCATTCATTCGTTTATTTCAATAAGGATTTACTTGTAGACTTTATTAAAAACATTCATTCATTTGTTAAAAAATACAAAATCCATGCTCAAAGTTTTAATAATTCATTTAGATATATTATCCAAACTATCTTTTCAAAGAAATAAACCAAAATTTCAACATATAACAACAAAAACAAATTTTACTAAAAAATATTAATACGTAAAAAATTAAAAATTAGAATCGCGGACGCAGCCAATTAGCTCATATTATTTACTATAGAATTTATAGTTGTATCGAGGATAAAAAAATAAATTATATGGTAAATAATAATGATTTCTAAGTCTCACCAATTTGAAAGTTGCTGCAAAGTGAAGAACCATACAGTCCCATCCACCCTCCATTATGCAAAAATTTATTTAAAATCAATGACAAATATTCCTTTTGATGTAAATTTGCAAAACGTTCAATCTTTGAACATTGTACAAAACAAACAGCAAAAGGAATCTCAAGGAAAACCGAAAAGCTAAATCTGAAAGTAAGAATTGAATTAAATCTTAATCCTATATAACTCTTGACATGAAATACAAATACATTTCTTTGTACATATATCAATATTTTATATTATTATAAGTACAAATATATAAAATATTAATACATTACGAAGTTTGAAGGTAAAAAAAAAAAAAGTGAAATGCATTTCATAGAGAATTTAATCATATTTTATTAACCATCACCACTTTTAATGTAAATCACCTTTACCACCACCAAGCATTATTAAGCATGCATTTACAAATATATTCTACTTTCTACAGCAGCAATTCTACAAGCCATCTACTTACTACTTTTTAAAATTTTTCAATATAAAAATTTTGTCAATTCAACTTAGAAATATCCAAATCATAAATGTGATTTAATTATAAAGAATTAATTAACATATAACCTTCAAGATCAAGTTTCATCTAAATCTTCTACTCTCTTTGTTTGCTATCAATATCTTAGTTAAATCCTTATTTCAAAATCACTTTATTCCTAAGTCTAAAAGTAGTACCTTCCTATTTTAAAGAGTTAGAAATCCTACCTACATAAAAATACAGTTTCTTTCCAATTCATTACAGACTCATACGATCCCTACCTACATAGAATTTAATTTTACAAAATACAGTTATACCTTTCCACTTCATTACTCAGACTCACACCCTATCATACCATTCCTACCTCATAGAATCTAATAAGATACAGTTACACCTTTCCAATTCATTACAGAATCATACCGTATCACAACCATCTTTATCAACACAGAATCCAAATGCATTTTTCTCTATTCTTAAGGAAGGTACTACTTATCTATATAAAAATCTATCTAAAAGATGTATTTAGGGACCCCTTTCACTTCAAAATAAACATAACCGAAAAAAGAGAGAGAAACATTATATAAAATATGATGAATGATGATTGGTTGATTTCATAATAGATCCTGAAACAAATCAAATTATTAGTAATTAGTAATATATAATTATTTATTATTTAATCGATGATACAAAATTTTCTTGAAATAAATAACTGCTCTCTTAGAATTGATATACCTGAAACAAACTCAAATAAGAGATTAGTATAACAGAATAAAAAATATTTCAAACATTGTAATTTCATAAAAATTCGTAAAATAATTATATAAAATGATAAACATAATGAACATTCACCGTTATTGAAGAAATTCAATAAAGAAATTTCATAAAAACAATTTCAATTCGAAATTGAAGACAAAGTCTTTATCAAAGAGAAAAACAAATATTAAATAATATATTTTCAAACTAATATTTTCACACTAATATTTTATGCAACGAACGCAGAATGATAAGGGGTCATAAGGGATGCTGAAAAAGAAAAGAACGTAGTAGTCGGAAGGACTACTAAAATAAAAATATCTTCCACTCGATATGAATCGAACAACAAACCGCGAGTGGAATATTCATTTTGCACCGCAACACTAATAAAATAATATATCATTTTTTATAAAATAAAAAATTTTTTAAATCAAACGCGATGAGTGCTTTTTTATACTTGCAATACGGATTAATTTATATTGAAAAAAAATTAAAAAAAAACAAAAAAATTCAATCAATTATTTACGCAACGTTACTTTATGCACTCAAATTTAAACAACGCAACACTACTAAAGAATGATCCGAAGAAAATCCAATGGTCTCTTTAATGACTGCCATCGTATAATCACCCTTGTAGCTTTTTTTAGCCACTTAAGGTGATTCAGGAACAGGAACGTGAGTTCTTCCACAATTCCAGTGAAAGAAATTTGGGCATTCAATATTCGCAACACTACTTGAACAAACGCGATTATTTATCAACGCAACGCTATATTTTAAAACAAATTCAATCGAAATCGTTAATTCTGACTAAAAAGCTACTATTGATTAGAAATAAAGAATCGTAATCATTTTAAAGATATAAAATTTACTTTATAAGAAATTAAAACAATTTATAGCAAACAAATCGCGATATCTTATAATTCACTTATCTTATAATGCAAACGCGATTCTCATCTTAACGCAACACTAATGCAAACGCGATTCTCATTTTAACGCAAAAGATGTAATAAAGGACTCTAATTCAACCCGTTTATTAATCAATCGCAACACTAATAAAAAACGCGATGCCCATGATGACTGGATCTTAATGATGGGCCGGCATGCAAAACGGCCAGACGATACAACAACAATTACTACATATTACTAAAACGAGCACAGTGACAAAATAGTAACAATGATTTCCCATTCTTTGGATCCAAACAAGAACCAAAAAATGAGAAGCCATTCGTTGCAGCCCTCTTCGTGACAGTTTGTCGGGCCTCTTCGGTCTTCCTCCTTCGGGCGCAATGCCCGCTGAAACTTAAATCTAGGCTCGAGACTCACTAATCGCAAGTCAAAGAAAAGAAAAAAAAGAAAAAAAAAAGTCTAAATCGCGGAAACTAAGTACACATGAACGATTAACGATCGTAATGATCGTCCATCGTACGCGTGCAGAATCTCGAGCTCAACGTTCGTTTCGAAATTTTTCGCGACCGCGACCGCGGAAATTCGAAAAATCGATGAGCAAAATCAAAAACGAGTGGCATGCTCCACTCGTTTCAACCGGTTTCACCCTCGATTCTTCAAATTTTATTTCCTGAAACAGATTGTCACGCGAAAAAGCGCGCCTACCCGATCAGAGACTGTGACAACCTGCCCGGCCCTACCTACTTATAATTAACATACACACCAGAAAGTATGCTACCTATCCTACCTAGCCCTATAATTAAAAAATAGCAAAACAGGCACACCAACACACTCATTCAACGATTCTCACACATAATACTCGGGCGCAAAATCCTACACTAGGGAAAACGTCCCGGGACGCCTCCGACACCCGAGCTTGGCACACTACTTGCATACTCTAACTTTACGTACCATTTTCCTGAAATCGATTGACGATGGCTAGCGATCATTGCGTGAAATGTCATGAAAATATGTGTATATCTTAATTATTAATATTTCTTAATAAAAGAATATGCCTTTTACGGTCAAATCAAATTTGTTATAATTTGAAAGTAAAAAATCTAATATTGTGGATAAATTATTGTTGGAAATTGTAACGATATTAATCATTAAAATGTTAAATATCTCGAGTTATATCGTATAGAATAACATACTAAACGACGCAATTCCACAGCCTAACCACACACACAAAATGTGGAAAATACGTCGTGCACGATACACTAACGCATCGTCAATCGCTAAAAAATTTTTATTAGCTTATGAACTAAAATCATCATGCTTTTCGCCTCTCTCTCACCCAAGTAACACCTGGGCACGTGAGTGAGATCCTGGCAAAGAACACGGAAAGGATTAAATCTGAAAATCCTGAGCTAAAAAAAATTATTAGTATATCTAACGGACTAATGTTTTCTCATTTTAGATTTGCTCATTTTATTTCAAACTTTAATAAATTCTCTTTGTAAACTTTATGAACTTTTATTAATTTTAGAAAGCAAAAATATTGAAATAATAAAGAAGAAATTTATTTTTCATATATTATTGAATTAACCATATTAAATTTACGTATGATAATTAATAATAGAAAATAATTGACTCTAAAAAAAATTTCAATGAAAATAACCTCAGGCGATCTCTTAATCGAAACATATTTTCGAAAAAACTAGCACAAAAAATTTCTTATTGTTTAGATTCAGAAATCTACCTGTCGCGAAATATCTTCTTGCACGTAATATTTCACATACTCTCTTACGGAAAAAATAAATATTTTTTCATTTCGAATCACATTTAAATTTATAACAAAAATCAAATAATTAAATATTACGATGAAATGGAAAATAAAATTATTATATAAATTGTTCATTATCATAATTGTCGATAACCATATCATAACGACAATATTCACTATCAATTGTATTGCGTACAATAATTGATATTTTTATTGTAACGAAGTCGAAGGATATCCGAACTTCTTCACAATTTTGACTTCATTTCTCAACCTATTTGAATCTTAATTTTTATTCATAAATAATATTCATAATAATATTTATAATAATATTCATAAATATATTCATAAATATATTCATTCATTTTACAATCAATCATAGAGAAAATACTTTCAATAATAGATCAATCAAATCACTAATTATTCACATCATTCTATATATTAATAAATAATATGTTAATTAATATAAAACTATCAATATCATCTTTCCAAAAACGCGACATGCAAGAAGATCTATCCTGATCTAATAAATAAAATACAAGAAAAATGTTACTATTCACGAGTATAATAAATACCCATGGTCACTGTGCTCGTGCAAAATTCTACGTATACAACCAGTCATTCGTGTCGATTCGAACCTTTTGTCCTACGACATGATTGAATGACCGGAGGAACATAAATGCATGCGACTCACCAATCGATGCGAAGAATCTGCATTTTGTTGTGGCCCAAGATGTCATCGCCAAGTAGTCATCACGAGGAAGGGAAAACTGTAACCAAACATGAAACACTATCATTAAAATTCTGATTATTTGAGAAAGTCGAAGGGAGCAGAAAATATATAAAAATAATTACCTCTTCGCGTGATGGATGATCGCCCGATTCCTTAAGCAACACTGATTCTACCCTGTACCGAAAACGAATATTTAAAAATATAAAAAAATAAAAATAAAAAACTACTAACGCGTCGAAATCAAATAAAAGCGGCGAACAAACACTGATTCTAGTTTCGCGAATAATTATAGTAATTTAATTAGAACTAGTGTGCTCTAAATACTAAAAAATTATTACGAAACAAACACTGAATCTATCGATCGCATTGCGCGCGATCACAAATATTATTTAAAACTGAAGTCCATAAGAAATGAAGATCCTCCGGCATCTTTAACAAAATATAAAATATTACGTGTAATTACGAGTATTTATAACATTGATGATATAAAAATATTGAAATAAAATATCTTTTAATATGAATAAATAATTACCTCTTCGCGTGATGGATGATCGCCCGATTCCTCAAGGAACACTGATTCTACCCTGTACCGAAAACGAATATTTAAAAATATAAAAAAATAAAAATAAAAAACTACTACGCGTCGATTTCAAATAGAAGCGGCGAACAAGCACTGACTCTAATTTCGCGAATAATTTAATTAGAGCTGTTGTGCTCTAAATATTAGAAAACTATTACGAAGCAAACACTGAATCTACCGACCGCATTGCGCGCGATCACAAAAATTCTCTGGAAATAATTCGCTATATTAGTGGGGAGAAGGGGGGGGGGGAATTTTTTTTATAGAAAAAGAAGCAAAATACTTTTTCTTTTTTTCTAACGAAAATTTGTTTCACAAAAAATTACGCCCTTTTATTAAACTACGAATCGATTATCAATTTTTTATGAATAAAAGAATTTAGAATGTGTATCGTTAATGCAAAACCATTAACAATTATAGTGAATGTTCATTATACATATAGAATAAAGTATACTTTTATGTAATGATAAAGTATATCATATAATAATGATCGAATAAAATAAAGAATAAATACATACAGTACACGAGCGAAAAATCAAGCTTCCCTTTGAAAAAGTACAATGACGTCCATGTTGGAATTTTTCCCGCCTTCCCGATGCACAATATATCTATGTCCAGTAATAATCGGGTAATAATCTGTACAAAAGAAAACGAGAATTTTCAAATATACACATGAAATGTATAAAATTAATCGATCACAAATAAAAATAAAGCAATTATCAAGCACAAATTTCATTTTAAAAAGTCATAACCTGAGAGTTAATTAGCACTGCAATTGTCAAATAAATGAATAGAGAAAAATTAACAATTTAACTTCAAAAGTTTGCCAGATATAATAATAATAATCGCGTATTTATTGAATAATAACGATAGGAACGATAGCTTAAGAAAAAAATATATATCTATTATGCAGCAAACAAATCACAAGAAAAAGTGAAGCTTCTAACACGAATATGGATACATAATGACGTAGCACAATTTCGGTTAACGAATTTTCGCGGGGAAGAAGGAGGAAGGTGCGCGAGAGAGATGCGCGAGGGAGATGCGCGAGGGAGATGCGCGAGGCGAAACCTGTCGAAACATGTCGAGCGTGAAAAAAAATGCGAACTCCTAATTTCTTAGAAAAGCTATGTTATGAAAACATCTAACCAGCCACGACCATAACGAAACAGAAAAAGATAAGCTTTGTAAACATTACAAAGAGACGCATTTAGAAACGAAATATGATCACCGATCTAATATATAATATATATAATATATAATAACCGATATGAAATAAAATTTTCTTCGTTTTGTTTGTTTCAATATGGATCAAAAAATTATATAAATAAATTTATTCTAAAAAATTTATTTGTCAAAAGATACGAAACATCAAAATTAGTCATAAATCATCGCAATATATGTGTACTACAAGTCATATTTTTTTTCAAATTATCCCGAAAATTGTTAATTTTTTCAGATTAATCAAATTTGCAATCAAAATCGTAAAACAAATGCGTAGGAAAGCTATATCAAAATGAAGCAACAAGTCGAATCTCGCCTCGAAGCAAACGAAACACGAACTACCGGTATTCAATGATCGAAAACACAAAAAAAACTCAAAATATCAATTAATTTCGACACTCAAAATAATAAAAGGATGATTAAATAAACGAAAATAATAATAATTTATAAATTCGGTACAGAATTTGATCAAAATTACTTACTGCGCAGTAGAATTTTCCAAGCTGACAGCGATCAACACGTCCTTCCTCGTTCACTTTCCACTGAAGACTGACGCTGCGCGCCAAAATTCGCCAAGAAGCTCTCTCATTGGCTGGCGACGAAAGTCGATATTTCGATTATTTCGATAATCGAAATCGTATAGAAAATTAAAATATTCCACAATATATTTCAATTACTTTAATTTAACAATATTAAAAATATATATTATCAATTTATTTGTATTATTAAATTTTAATTATTTATATTACTTGTTTATTTATACATTTTTTATTATATAATTTATTTATTGATCGATTTATCGATTATTATCGATATATTTGTCCAATGATTTATTTGTAGATTTTTCACATGAAATTATTTATTTATTTAATAATACAAATCTAAATTTATTATTATGATATATTTATATATTTATTTATTCACTTGTTTTTTTACAATAATTTTCCTGTAAACATTTTCGTTTTATTCATTTAAATATATTATATATTTTAATTTGCTTGCTTATTTATTTACTTAATTAACATTATTATATCTCTACCCTACATATTTTTTAATTCATTTATGTAGGGTCTCGTTTCTAAATTTTTTTGTTTTGTTCACTTATATTATACCTCAAATTATTTATTTATTTAATTACTTATAGATTTATTCATTTGTCTAGATAATGATTTATTTGTAGACTTTATTGTAAACTTTTGTTCATTTATATATTTCATTCAAATTTATTTATTTATTTATCATTTTATTGATTTATACATACTTATATTTATTCATTCACTTTCTAGTAATTTATTTATAGATTTCTTAATTTTGTTAATCTCAGTTTGCATTTATGCACGTATGCATCAAATTATTTGTTTACTGTTACATTATTATTTAGTTATTCATATATCAATCTATTTTAATTATAATATCTTATAATTAATAAATCTATATAAAAGTTTAGATATAAATCATGAATGAATAAAGAAATGAATGAATAATTAAATAAATAAAAGAATTCATATGTATATATTGATGTATATATATAAGTGAACAAAATAAAAAAGTATAGAAAAAAGGCTTCAGCCAAATAAATATAAATTATTAAATCAATGTATGAAACATATACATCATTTGATGCAGAGAAATGAACAGAATAAATGGATAAATCTGTAAATAAATCAATAGACAAATTGATCTAATAAAATAATGAATAAATATATGAATAATTAAATAAATAAAAAATAAATAAATAAATAAATAATTGGATGATACAGGTATAAATGTCAAAAATATATAAATGAATAAAACAAAAAAGTCTATAAATAAATCATTAAACAAATGTATAAATAACCGAATAAATGTAACAATGGACAAATAAATGGAATAAATTTGTGAAAAAAATAAATGAACAAAATTTAAAGATGTAAAAATTAACCACTAGATAAATGAATGAATATATAAATTCATGTTATGTGTACATTATTTTAGTGAGCAAAAATAATATATTTTACAAATAAATCAATAAAAAAATGATGATCAAATATATAAATAATTATATAACTAAAAAGAATAAATATATAAATAATTTCATGAATATGTAAGTAAGCAAAATAAAATGTATATAAAAATGTAATAAGTTAGTCAAATGGATGAATAAACATATAAAAAATTAAATAACTAAAGTAGTAAATATATATAAATGACTTGAGGCATACATAAATGAACAAAACTAAGAATCATATATATATTTATTATTTTAGTTAATAAATTATTTATATATCTCATCCTATTTTTACACTTTCTACTTTGTTTATTTATGCACGTTTCAAATTATTTATACACTTATTTTTTTATATTATTGACTATAAAATATATAGTTGTATCGAGGATACAAAAATAAATTATATGGTAAATAATAATGATTTCTAAGTCTCACCAATTTGAAAGTTGCTGCAAAGTGAAGAACCATACAGTCCCATCCACCCTCCATTATGCAAAAATTTATTTAAAATCAATGACAAATATTCCTTTTGATGTAAATTTGCAAAACGTTCAATCTTTGAACATTGTACAAAACAAACAGCAAAAGGAATCTCAAGGAAAACCGAAAAGCTAAATCTGAAAGTAAGAATTGAATTAAATCTTAATCCTATATAACTCTTGACATGAAATATAAATACATTTCTTTGTACATATATCAATATTTTATATTATTATAAGTACAAATATATAAAATATTAATACATTACGAAGTTTGAAGGTAAAAAAAAAAAAAGTGAAATGCATTTCATAGAGAATTTAATCATATTTTATTAACCATCACCACTTTTAATGTAAATCACCTTTACCACCACCAAGCATTATTAAGCATGCATTTACAAATATATTCTACTTTCTACAGCAGCAATTCTACAAGCCATCTACTTACTACTTTTTAAAATTTTTCAATATAAAAATTTTGTCAATTCAACTTAGAAATATCCAAATCATAAATGTGATTTAATTATAAAGAATTAATTAACATATAACCTTCAAGATCAAGTTTCATCTAAATCTTCTACTCTCTTTGTTTGCTATCAATATCTTAGTTAAATCCTTATTTCAAAATCACTTTATTCCTAAGTCTAAAAGTAGTACCTTCCTATTTTAAAGAGTTAGAAATCCTACCTACATAAAAATACAGTTTCTTTCCAATTCATTACAGACTCATACGATCCCTACCTACATAGAATTTAATTTTACAAAATACAGTTATACCTTTCCACTTCATTACTCAGACTCACACCCTATCATACCATTCCTACCTCATAGAATCTAATAAGATACAGTTACACCTTTCCAATTCATTACAGAATCATACCGTATCACAACCATCTTTATCAACACAGAATCCAAATGCATTTTTCTCTATTCTTAAGGAAGGTACTACTTATCTATATAAAAATCTATCTAAAAGATGTATTTAGGGACCCCTTTCACTTCAAAATAAACATAACCGAAAAAAGAGAGAGAAACATTATATAAAATATGATGAATGATGATTGGTTGATTTCATAATAGATCCTGAAACAAATCAAATTATTAGTAATTAGTAATATATAATTATTTATTATTTAATCGATGATACAAAATTTTCTTGAAATAAATAACTGCTCTCTTAGAATTGATATACCTGAAACAAACTCAAATAAGAGATTAGTATAACAGAATAAAAAATATTTCAAACATTGTAATTTCATAAAAATTCGTAAAATAATTATATAAAATGATAAACATAATGAACATTCACCGTTATTGAAGAAATTCAATAAAGAAATTTCATAAAAACAATTTCAATTCGAAATTGAAGACAAAGTCTTTATCAAAGAGAAAAACAAATATTAAATAATATATTTTCAAACTAATATTTTCACACTAATATTTTATGCAACGAACGCAGAATGATAAGGGGTCATAAGGGATGCTGAAAAAGAAAAGAACGTAGTAGTCGGAAGGACTACTAAAATAAAAATATCTTCCACTCGATATGAATCGAACAACAAACCGCGAGTGGAATATTCATTTTGCACCGCAACACTAATAAAATAATATATCATTTTTTATAAAATAAAAAATTTTTTAAATCAAACGCGATGAGTGCTTTTTTATACTTGCAATACGGATTAATTTATATTGAAAAAAAATTAAAAAAAAACAAAAA